>NC_051329.1:7442978-7746009 GCF_015220235.1 Choloepus didactylus | reverse complement strand
GCTGTCTTTAAAATGTTTTATTTGTAAAGAACATGTGAATTATTTTCTCCCTTTGATCTAGAAAGACATAGGACAGAAGTTTAGAGCTAAGAGGGAGCTTCATGCTATCATGCTTGCTGAGGCAGTGGTTTGAAATGGGGAGAGTGTTTGGAGAAGGGGAATGAAGAAGCAGCTCCAGGATGCCTGGACTCCTGCCCTCTCCCTGGCACACATTGGGAAGCCTTGCAGACTGGGTCCTGTTAGGTGGACATCTGACCCCAGGACTCATAGCCCAGCGTTCCGCAGCTGGTCAGGAACCTTCTGAGGGATTCTCATTCTTCAAAGATGAGTTTAGAAGCCATCTAAAAATTGGTTAGGAAGGATGTGGAAGTAATTGTGTAGTGATCATGAAAAGACAAAGCACTGAACGAGAAAACCCCTAGCATTCGTTTATCTGAGCTCTCCAAGTACATAGTTGCTCTTAGTTGTTCTGTTTGTTGTCACCTATAAACGTAATCTGTGTAATTTATTGTTGTAGCTTTAAGTCCCCTCCTTCTCTCCCCAGAGAGAAAGCCAGGCTTCCAAACTCCCCGTTACTCTTTGCCTTGCTTCTGTTTGTGCATCCCTATGTTGTTTCATTTCACCAAGTTCTGGACTTTATATGGATAGAATTGTTTTTTTAACAGTCTGTGGCCTTGGTTTGAGAACATAAATGTTTCCTAGACTGACGGCATCAAGAAAACAGTCTGAATATTGTTTTCATTTTAAATCTAGAACGCCTTTTGATTTAAGACAGATACTTTATTGAGTGTTTACCTGTTTATCCTAAGGCAGTTTAAGAAAGGTAAAGGTTTCATTTTCTGTTTTGTTTTTAGATTTGGAACTTGGCCACAAATCGCCTCACTTTTCTAAACTCTTTCAAAATGAAAATGTCTGTGATTTTAGGAATTATTCACATGACTTTTGGAGTCATTCTGGGAATATTTAACCATATGTAAGTACAGATTTTTTTAAGCAATATTCATAAACCAAAGGTTTGGTATTTCTTAAATTTTGCTTCTTGATAGTAGACTGTGTGGATACAAGGCAGCTAATATGATGGTACCTTGTATTTTGTGATCTGTTTGCATTATGTAGTTTTTTGGTCATTTCAGTGATTCATTCATTCAGCAAATATTTATTGAACATATAGTATGTGCCAGGCACTGTTCTGGGCACTAGGGATTCAGTAGTGAGGAAGACAGAAAAAATCTTATGCCTTCATGTAACTTAACATTCATATAGGGGAGACATGTAACTTGTAACTTCATGTTTACTTCCAGAAGTGACTTTTGTCATAGTTCTTTTTTTTTTAGAAATTGGAAAATCTTTTGTTTGCCTGTCTGTTAGAACTTACCTTAAGAGTAAGAGAGTTTATCATTTTTCTCTAACCTGAGACAGTAAATCATTTTTGCTGTCCTGCATCTGCTCTTTTCATGGGTATATCTGAAAACTAGTGTGAGTCATCACGGGACCAATGATATGCTGAAATAGAGTCTTTTTTTCAGTCACAAGGAATTTAAGATTAGTCCTTATTTTTTGTCTTAGTCCAATCTTATTTGTGGGTTGATTGGTCCCTTTTTTTCTTCTAGGCATTTCAGGAAGAAGTTCAATATTTATTTGGTTTCTATCCCAGAACTTCTCTTCATGCTCTGCATCTTTGGATACCTTATATTTATGATTGTCTATAAGTGGCTGGTGTATTCAGCAGAAACCTCCAGAGTTGCTCCTAGCATTCTGATTGAATTTATTAACATGTTTTTATTCCCAGCTAGTGAAACAAGTGGTCTTTATCCAGGGCAGGTGAGTACTCCTCTTTTCTATGTTTGTGAACGTAAAAGAAGTCCTTTTTGTTTTGGTCAGTGGACGAGGAGAGGAGCTTTCCCAGACCTCCTGGAGTGTGGGAGGCTCTTTCTCTGTGTGTGTTACAGAAGGGGTGGCCGGTCCTGCTCTGAGCTCAGTGCTCATGGAGGCTCACTGCCACTCTGCAGCTGTCAAACCTGGTGGGAAGTAAAGGAGAACCACGGGGGCTCCCAAAGGCTGCCCAGCCCCCTGGTTTTCCATTTACTTCACAGTTGATCTCTGACTCAGCTATGTCATCAGAACTGGCATGTGGACCCCAATATGCTGGCCTCTCAAGAACGGCTTTCCTATGATTGTCTGTTTATGGGGTGCCACCTGCATCCGCAGTGCAGCACGGTGGCTGAGAGGGTGGGCCCTGAGGGCTGCCTGCCCTGCTCGGAATCCCACCACTGCCACTGCCTCTAGATGGAACTTTGAACAAATTACTTAACTGTGCCTCAGTTTCTTCCTCTGTAAAACAGGATTAAAAGTAGGACCTATTTCACAGTGTTCAG
The DNA here is from genome assembly GCF_015220235.1 of Choloepus didactylus. Taxonomy (NCBI): domain Eukaryota; kingdom Metazoa; phylum Chordata; class Mammalia; order Pilosa; family Megalonychidae; genus Choloepus; species Choloepus didactylus. The sequence continues at coordinate 7,743,634 of NC_051329.1, read as the reverse complement.
TTAATATGTCCACCGTGGTTGGAAGAGTGCCTGGCACATACCAAATACTCAGTAAACGTTATCTTCTGTTGTAATTATGGTAGAGGTCATGCGCTGTGTAAGTGCCCGGCAGGTGTGTCCTGGCTGGAGGACAATGGTGGTGACATTGCGCATTGCTTTGTGCAGTGTCTGCAAGGACATAAGGAGAAACCCTCTCCTCAGCTGGTATCAGAAGCTGTGTTTCTCCTGAACCATGTTTTCTTCCTATTTTTTTTAAAATCTTGATCCTGAGAATGGACCATTTGGTTTTGTTTCTCATATTCCACTGACTGCTAGAAAATTTTAAGTCAGATTTGAAGCTCTACTTACATAAACTAGACTTCATTTATGTGCTGCATATTTGTGTTCTTCTTTTTGAACTTTTTTGAGTTTCTACTTTTATTTATGTTTCTCCTGTTCATGATTTTAAAATATTGTTTTCTTCTCATTTTATTTGAATGTAGGATATAGATAAGCAGGTAGGGTAGTTCAACGGGACGTAGGTACTATGGCCTGAAGAATGCAGGGAGGGGAACTATCTTAGGAAAGCACCTGCTTCAAAACCTGGAAGTGTGCTTTCATGAATTATTCTTTAAATTCTCAACAATGGCCCCATGGGGGAGGGGCTTCTTCCCTGCTTTATGGTGGTGACCCGTGGCCAGGGCAGGCCTGGTCGCTGTGCAGCCAGTGGGGCTGGATTCTGGCCCCGCTCTCCCTGACCCCACAGCCAGGATCTCTGATCCAGCTCTGCCTGCGGCCCACCCTCTTCTCAGGATTTCAAGGGGCGAATCGTGGTGATGTGCATGATGAGATGTATGTGGACAGTACTCCCTGTTCCGGGTACCCAAGTGGCACACGTTTCTCTGGGAACGTGTTTTTAACATAGGGACAGCGACAGGCAATTTTTAAAATGAGGACGGCATGGAGAGTGCAAGACTGGGCCCCTGTTTCCACATCCAACTTCCAGGTCCTTTAAAACCATACATTGCAGTGGCTGTTTCAGCATGGATGTGTTCAGCTCTTGAATTTGTTTTTAAGTAACTACAAGTCTCCCTTCTTAAAAAAAAGAAGGCTTTTGGCTCTGCTGTGTGGTATTTCAGTATTTTTCAGGTGTAGAAGTAAAATCTGCTTACTTCCTGCTCACCTTCCTCAAGTAGTCTTCACTGTAAAAAATAAAATTAAAACCAAGAATAGAAACAAGTTTCTGTTTAATTTAAAGTTTGTATTTTCCCATTTACAATATTTTCAGAAAATTATTAGTTGAAGATTTGATTCTATTTAAATTTTCCTAAAAATTTCTTACTGGTCTAAACAAAATGTAATTTCACCACCGTATCATTAATATTATTCATTAATTCTAGAACTCAGCTATTAGTTTAGAAAAATAAAGAAAAAGACCAGTTGAAAAATACAATTAAGAAATTTTATTTGGGTAGTTGTCATTTTAACCATTTTTAAGTGTATACTTCAGTGGCATTAACTACATTTACGACGTTGTGCTATCATTGCCACCAACCAGTACCAGAACTTTTCCACCACCCCAAACAGAAACTGTCCCCATTAAGCAGTAACTCCCCATTTTCCCTTCCTAGTCCCTGGTAACCTCTTATCCATCCTCTTTATGAATTTGCCTATTCCAGATACCTCATATAAGTGGAACCATGCAATACTGACAAATATAATTTGGTTTGCATTTATTTCTCTTCCTTGTTAATAAGGAACGTCTTATTTTTATTTTTAGTGATTTACTCAACTGCACTAATGACAGCGTGTTAGCATTCCTTTGAATTATTAACTGATTCTCCCCTTCTGCACTAACAGGAGCATGTCCAGAGGCTGTTGTTAGTTGTCACAGCATTGTCTGTTCCAGTTCTCTTCCTGGGAAAACCACTCTTTTTGTTATGGCTGCACAATGGGCGGAGCTGCTTTGGAGTGAGCAGAGTAAGTGTTAGTTTGGATGCATTTGTGTAAATTGTGAGCCAATTCTCTGTTTAGTTATGAAAGTATTGGTACAGAAAACACCTTTCAGCGGGTCCTAGTCTCTTGATTTAAAAGCCAGAACTTCCTTTATGTAGCCCTTTGATGTTGCCTGTTGTTCAGAAGCTAAATGCGAAGGGCCTGCCGTATTCTGAGCCTGTAGAAACAGGTCCCGCTGTAGTGCACAGCAACCCTGCTGGGAGTTTTAACTAAACCCTTCAGTACAGCTTGTCATAACTAAAAGGTTTTTTTTCCTTATTCTTGCCTCTTGATTTTTTTCTTTAAAGTGTTTTTTTATTTAAATAATGTAACTCAATTATAGAAAATGTGGAGACTATAGAAAAAAGTATCCTTAAGTCCCACTACCCAGGAACATTTACAGATACCATTTTGTTGAATTTCTTCTAGACTATTCCCTCTTGTGTCTAGTTCTTATTTTCTTTTAAAGAACTTTTTTATTCCCAAAGAGCTGAATCGTTATGAGAAAGGGGCTGTGCCTTTGGTTTTGCTACAGCTGTGTAATTTTAAAGGCATTGACTCTGTCCTCTTTTGGTTGTTGGCAGAGTGGTTATACACTTGTAAGGAAAGATAGCGAGGAAGAAGTTTCTTTGCTGGGAAGCCAAGATATAGAAGGGGGACATAACCAAATGGAAGACGGATGTAGAGAAGTGACAAGTGAGGAGGTAACCTTTTCAATTACTACTGATAAAATTAGATTCACCAACTGAGCTTTCATAGTGATAATCATCATGATAAAAATGATAACAATTTGCAATCTAAGATATGAAAACTGTTACTCAAAGCTTTCCAAATGCTGTTTTGGTAATAAAATTGGCATCATAATATGAGTTTTGGGTCAGCATTTCATTGTTTCACTTTTACAATGGTATTTATATGATATTATGTGATTTAAGGTGCTATGAGCGTTGCTTTCAAAAGATTCCTCTGTCAGTCAGTACTTTTTCATAGTTGCAAGGAATAGAAACTCACTTCACATGGCTTCAAAGGGAAATCTACTAGCTCATGTTAGGACAAAAGTTGGTCTTAGGATGACTGGCTCCTGCATCTCCACCTCCACACGGCCTTGCTTGGTCTTCTCTTTAGAAGTTTGCTTTATATTCTTAAACCAGTTGGCCCCATGATGTTGAAACCTTGGCCACAGCCAGTCCTGGGCTTATTTTCTTCAATCAGAGAGGAAAGCATTGTCACCCGCTAATTGCCAGTAGGAAAAATCCCAACAAACTTCCATGATTGGCCTGGTTAGGGTCACTTGCCATCCCTGGGCCAGCAACTGTGGCTCGGGGTACAGGGTTAGAGTGGGGAGGAAAGAGTTCCCCCCGAAGCAGGGAGGTGCTGTACTGGGCAGACAAATCAGAATATGCTACCAGTGGTGTGTTTTATTTTCTTAGAAACTGCATTTGGCTATTTAACGAGGACTATACAAACTTCTTTTAACTTACATTTTAAAATTTTTATGTAATTTGGTGTTTTTATTTGGAAGAATTAATTATTTCATAGGATAATAGAAAAACAAAATAAAAGCAGAGCTGAAAAGAATGTTGGAGTCATCTTGTCCAGTGTTTGCAGCTTTTTTCCTATCGGGGACCCCTTTTATAATTGTCCCTTATAGACCTCATGTTTCAAATGCTCTTGTCTACTAAACACACATTTATCAATAGTTTTCTAATCTTATGGTTAATAAGTGTCTATTTTATTAGACTTTTCATGATTACTGATACTAGGTCAGGACCCTCATTGGCATGTCTAAGGCTTATGGCAGTTTGGGCATTATACTTCACTTCTTCTAGTCCAGCCCCTCAGTTTACACATAAGAAACTGAGGCTCACAGTAAAAGGTGGGTGATGGGAGTGGGGATGGGGCCCTCTGTAGGTCATTGGTTAGGGGCAGAACCATTTGAGGAACTGAAATCTTGTGATTCACTGTTCCTTACACTCTAGAGTGTTCTCACCAATAATCCAGAAGCCATTTCTTTCATTTTAATCCCGAAAGTGGAATAAACCTTTAACTTGTAGAAGTATGTGTGTAATATAATGAACCTAATACGTGTTATATAATCTCTCTCAGTTTAATTTTGGAGAAATATTAATGACCCAAGTAATACATTCCATCGAATATTGTCTTGGATGCATCTCCAACACTGCTTCATACCTGAGGCTCTGGGCGCTCAGTTTGGCTCATGCACGTAAGTTTTTTGCTTATACTCAGAGTTTCCAAACTGTGTGCTCCAGCACCCCGCACCACTACTGTGAACTCACGGGGGACACTGCAGGATATTTAAAAATTTCAAGGAAAACATAGCACCATTTTTCTAGGACCGTGGGAACTAGTACTTTTAACTCCTTAATAAGCATAATTCTTGGGTATTTCTTTTGGCTTAAGGGTGCTGTGAAAAAATTACTGAGACACTAAGCACTTCGAGAACTGAGAAGGCTTTGGAGCCTTTGCGTAGACACTTTAAAATTCTCTGCTCTTACTAATATTATTTTTGTTTTTACTACTATTTATTCAGTCATGTGCCTTACCGAGTATGAATATTCACTTATGTCAAGCAAGTTTGGAAACAATGCTGATGGAACAGTGTTGATTAGGGGCAGCCTTCCCTTTGCCTGGCCCCAAATGTGCACGTTCAATTACTGTGATTTAGTTTTACAAACACCAGTCCCCCAACAACATGGTTCCGTTTCAGCTGCCATGGTGTATTAACTTTGAGTGGGTACCTCGGGTACCAGCTGTGCTGCCAGGCCTCCAGCACACAGATCACCACCCGAGCAACATGTGCGTGTCGTGGCAGTGGCCAGTGGCACTTCTTTCAGTGTCGTGGTGATTGATCATGCGCTGACAGCAAAGTGTGCTGTTGTGTTGCCTCCTTGTCTCCTGTGATGAACCCATGGGACGTTTTTTGAAAAATGGATTATCGGAAGAGGGAATTGGCCAACAAAGATGAAAGTGTAGCTGTGACCCCGCGAAGCTGATCTAGTCTTAGGAGACAGTATGATAGTTTGCCAAGGCAGAGCTAGGATGCCTGCTCTGTATCCTTAGTTACACAACGAGAAGAAGGAAAGCCTGTTCAAACTACCCTTGATAAGTTTTCTGACAAAGGAATAAAACACTTCAATGCTCAGTGTTTTTTAAGTTTTAAAAGTAGATTTACTGTTTTTTCATTTTCCTATGTGAGCAAGAGAGATTTTAATGTTTTGACAAAAATTTTTAAAGGTCATGGAACAATGATGAATTTTCCCATCCATTAAGGATGCTTTGCATGATTTTGACTTGCACAGTCACTTTTACGATCTTGCGCTACTGTGCAAAGCAAGGACTGCTTGTATTTATGAACAATCAGAAGATGACAGATAGAGATGTTCGTTTTTTTAAATAATATTTTTATAAGCATAGGCGGAGGTCTGGAGTTTTATGGCTGGAAGGGATCACGTGGTCTGTCATCGTCCTTTTACATATGAGGAAACCAAAGCCCATTGAGGGTCAGTTCTTGGTAGTAGGGCCAGGCCTCAAAGCTGGGCCCCCCACCGCCTAATCCAGGACTGCTTTGGGAGTGGACTTCTGGCTTTTCAGTAGTGCTAAGTCTTCCTTAATGTTTCAGAGACGATCACTGACCTGGTTAACTTGTACATGAGAAGCAGATTATGTATAATATATGTGTGTGTTATTTGATGGGACAAGAATTCAGACTGCTTAGAGGGAAACCACATCCCACCAGCTCAGTGAAGTGACTCACTGGATGCAAATAAAAGTTAACTTTGCAAAATGAATTCCTTTTCAGAGTTATCGGACGTCCTCTGGGCCATGCTGATGCGTGTGGGCCTTCGCGTCGACACCACGTTCGGCGTCCTGCTGCTGCTCCCTGTCATTGCTCTTTTTGTTGTTTTAACAATTTTCATCCTTTTGATCATGGAAGGACTTTCTGCATTTCTTCACGCCATTCGCCTCCATTGGTGAGTTCGAAATTTAGCTTTGGAACTGATATTTTAAAAAATAATAATCCCCACCAAACTAATGCCAAATTTAGGCTAGTTCTTCTCTTCCTAACTTTGGGATTATCACTGAAAATAAAAGCAAGTTTATTCTTGCAGAATAATTACATATGTTTCATATTTTTTGTTAGTTTGGGTAATAAATAAAAATAAGATAAAGAGATTTCTTTATCTTATTATAAAGTATTTCTTATGCTTCTGTTATGTTTTATAGTATGTATCAAGTTACATGTTTGTATATCCAGTTACTAAGTGGAGAGAGAGGTTCTTATTACTTGTGTATATTCCTCCGAGATATGTGGTAGCATGTGAGGTGGCCTGATGTGTTCCCAACGTGTTTCTCTTACACACTGGGAAAGCCAAAATGGGTAGGATTTCATCTAAGTAAAATTATTTATGTCAGGAGTACATGTGGAATGAAGCAGCTTCAGTGTAAGTATTTTTTTTTTTTTTTAAATAACTGTTTTAAGAACTGTAGGAAAATGTTTCCACAATCTTCCAACTTTCCATTAACACATGGACTTTTTCTTTTTTAGGGTAGAATTTCAGAACAAATTCTACATTGGTGCAGGCACCAAATTTGTTCCTTTCTCATTTCATCTGCTTTCATCGAAGTTTCATAACAATGACATGGCATGATTGTCTTGCTGAAACCAACAAGCTTTCAGATTTATGGAGAATTATCATGTTACAGAATTTCACTTATATCAAACTTATGATAGGAAAATTTCCCTCTTCATTGATTGCCTTATAATATAGCCAAATAATTCTGTAATATATACCTCTTCCTCATATGTTAAATATTTTGTAAAGTCTACCAAGTTCAGAAATATAAATTTATTTTGGTTGTTTTTTGATGAGCAAATATCAGTTAATGCCAAATGTTACGTTAAAGTTATTTTTAAAAATTTAGAATTGGGGGAGAGGAGCCAATTTTGAATGGCTAATTGAAATTGGTCTTAAAATACTTGAATTCCTTTTCACCTTATTAAAAAAAAAAGTTATTCTGTCACTAAAGTTGTCAGATAATATTTTCCAACAGCAGAAGTTTTTTTTTTTAAATTTTTTTAAAATTTTTTTTTAAAATTTAATGATGGAAAATCAAAAGATTCACATTTATTCTGCTTGATTAAAAATATGCAAACATTTTTTATCATATGCTATCTAGAATTACAAATAGACGATTGTTTCTACAATTTTGTCTGTTTTAATAATTGGGAAAATGGGATAAAATAACATGTAAGAAATGGTTATGCCACTTGTATATATATATTTTAAAGACTCTTACCTTTACTTAAACCAATTCTGATAATTATCTGTTTTGAAAGATAAACTGTAAGACCAAGCCTTAAAACCCAGTGTGACTGTAGAAGATACATTATGGATATGAATTGAACTTAATGACTGGTTTGGCTGATGTTACTGAACCAAAAGGGTTTATATTGAGTGAGGAAAGGTAAAAAGTAGTAATTTTGTGTATTCTTATAACAAAATATAAATTAAGATATTTTACCATGAAGAGATTGTTTCTTTCCCTGAGAACAGTATAATGATCGTTTTTACTTTCTAATGCTAAATAAAGGTCTGATTATTGTATTTAGAGTTAACCTTTCAAACACGATTTAGACCAATTGAAAATTCTTATTGTCACTAATCTACAATCATCAGCTTATATTAATCTATTTATTTGACAGTTGGTTTTGAATGCATTTGAGTCCTATTGATCTACTCTGTATACTTGGAAATTATGTTCCTTTTTCATATTCTATTTTGTAGATAATTATTTTCATAACAAAATCTAAAGTATGTTCACTTTTTAAAAATTTTGAGAAGCACCCATACAGTTCTTAACTTTAAAAGGCCCATTGTCACCACACTCCTTCACCCTGTTTGTTGTTAGAGTTCAAGGCTTTCATTACAAGTCCAAATAATGGTAGCATTGAATGAATGTCTTTGCAGGTAATTCCAAAGCTTGTTTGCTGAGAGGCATGAACTGAACATCACATGTCATAGCTGTGACTCTGAAATTAAACTTTTTGTTACAGGAAAGATTCTTTTTTGCTGCTTAATGGTATGTTCCATAAAGCCACTTTAGAGTTACTGCTTTTTGTCCCTCATATTTAAATATCAAACAAAATGATGCTGCTGAAACTCTTGAAAATGATTCTACCATCAAAGTTAAGTTTCCCCAGAAAGGTATATAATGTTGAACACTCTGTTGGGTGAATACCAAATCCAAATAATGCTGTCCAGCCTTCAAACTCGCATTTCAAGCTGTAACCGATATCCCCTAAAAGTTGTCATTTTCATTGCTTTACTCCAAAGATCTATTGTAATAACGATGGTCACGAATTCATCCTTTGGAAACCCAAGACTACAGGGCATATTAACTGATTAGGAAACAAAGGGCACACAGTATTGGGTGGAATTCTTTATTGCCTTCCCTACTAGTAATTGTCACCAGGGCCATCTTTTAATTCTAATTAACATCTCGGTGGGGTATAGAACAGAGAATGACAAGTCACTTTTCAAGCAAAACCACCATGTAATAGTTATATAGAATGTAATTATATAAACTGAATTAATAATCCTAACTTCTATGAGAGAACTCTCTGGAAATATAGTTTGATAGTGTCTTTTAGGCATCAGGGGTAATTTTTATTTCTTTATAAAGTGTTGGTTTCAGTGTCATATTACTCATGGAGGGGTTGCTCTGTTTTGTTTTTGTTTTTAAGCTATTTGGTAGAACTATTATGTATACAATTCTAAGACATGCTTTGTTTCCTTGATAGCAAATATCCCGGGGGAAAATGGTCAGTTATCTGGATGATGCTAAATATCTGTTTATTTTCCTAAAGATAAATGTCATGATGGCCACATTTTTCATTTTCATTCAGATGTTTACTGCCATGTGTTAATGGAGATCTAAAATAAAAACCCAAAGGATTTCTTCCATAAAATAAAATTTGATTTTCATCTGCAAGGATGGAGAATTAAAAAGTGGCCCCATGACCAAGGGTGTTCTGATAGGAATCACGGTAAACTTTGTGGACTCTCCATTGTTGACAGGACTTTGAGAAGATACAGCTTTCACTGAATGCTGCTCTGTCCTCATTTCTGGTATGGATATTATATGACAATACTTTGGTCTCATTTTCAATTTGTAGAAGTTGAAGGCACAGAGTACCTATAGCATAGGTAAATACGATATTTACATTTTAAATATTCAGGCATTTTAAGGCCTGATTCATTTTGGAAAACCAAACGGTAATTTCTACAACTGTTCTGCAGTCTGTTGTTAAAAACAATAAATTTCTCTATTAAAAAATGTTTAAAGGCACGTTTGTTTGCATGCCATATGGTATCTTTCCCCCAAGGCTATTAAGATATAAGGCAGTTGGGAATAATAGAGTTTTCCTACAGTCATTCCATTGATGCTGAACTTTGGTTTAGAATTTTAAGAAGTAGAACATTCCACTTGATCCTTGATGGGAAAATCCAGCATGAAAACAGTTGTCCAAAGGCCCAGTTTAGTAATCCTTGGGCTCCAGTAGCAGGGAGGGGATGAGAGTGGACAAGTTAATCTTTGGCTTTACGAGTGCATGAAAGGACAAATTTGTGTCTTCCTCTCAGTATGGAACTTTCTTTTACTAAAGAGAAATAAATCTATATATTTTTAAAACGTGTTTTGCTTTCTTACGACCCGGCTTGGTTAGAAAGCCCCTGAGATTGGGCTTCTCCTTCCCTGATCCCACAGGAACTTGGCCCGACCTGCGACTCTATTCGCAGTGTATTTGCCCTTCAGACGGACGCCGCTTCATTCCTAGCGGCCGAGGGCGGAGACCCCGGTGCTGCCGCCGCCTCGTCCGCTACCGTGTGACCCTGCTCAGCCTTGGCTCCGCCGCCTCGTGGGCCTGATGCTCGCTGACGGGGTCGTCACAGATGGGGCTGGGAGAACCAAGCCGCGCGGCGCCCGCGAAGCGCTGACGGAAGGTCGTGGCGCTCGGTAACCCAGGCGCCCGGTCGGCCCCCGGCCGCACTCGACTTTGTCCCCAGATGACGGGAGCGCGCGGCCGCCCAGCTCTGGTGGCTTCTCGGAGCAGGGAGGCTGGGCCCGCTTCGCGGGAGGAAGCCCTGCTCACCCTCCCCAGGGCCGCGGCGCATCCGGCGGGAGTCCTGGTTCGTGCTCCTGCGAACGCGGGCGCCGGGTGCGGGCCGCGCGCGGGACTCTGCGGCCCACGCGCGGGAGGCGGCTGTTGCCGGGACGCCCGTTGCTAGGGGCGCCGTTGTCGGGGACGCCGGCCCTGCGCTCGGCTGCTTCCGCCCAGCCCCGGCCGGCCCCTGCGCGGCGCCATGGACGACCTGCGGGTGCTGTGGATGCGCGACCGCGTGTACACGGCCTTCGGCATCACCGACCCCCACCTCTTCGAGGATCTGCTGAACCGCGACGACGGCGAGGCCGAGGACGTCATCCTCCACTTCCTCAACCAGACGAGCGACGAGGAGGGCGCCCTGACGCTCTTCTTCTACCGCACGGTGGTGCCGGAGGAGGTGGAGCTAGGTGAGCGGCCCCGGGCGGCTGGCGCCCCTGGAAACCCCCCGAAGGAAAGCGCCCACCCGTTGGCCCCTCCGCCGCGCGCCTTCGACTCCCGCCCTGCGGCTGCCTCCTGCCTGTCCCCCCCGGATGTGAGGGGCCGCAGAGCCCGCCCACCCCCGGGTCTCGGCCTCAGGTACAGCCCACAAACATTTATTGTCGACCACCCCATGCAGACGCTGTCCTAGGCTCTGGGTGAACTGGGCCGTCCGCTGCCCTCCTGGTCCATTTGACACGTCGAACCTTGAATCAATAATCGCAGCAAACCCTTACTTAGCACTAACTCTGTACCAGGTGCTGTTCCAAGTGCTTATTTCAACTCATGAATCCTGTGAGGGAGGTGTATTGTTATCCGCATTTTACAGATGAGCAAACTGTGGCTCAGAGAGGTTAACACAGGCAGTAGGGATTCAAGAGAACAGGGGTCCTTACCCAATGACAACATGCAGTAGACGTGTGAACCCGGAGGTGCAGGGTCTCACAGAGGTGGAGCAAAGCAGTCTTTCCTATTTTGCTAAAAAATAAAGATATACCCAAACAAGGTTTATAAAAAAGTGACAGTAGATTTTAAATGTTTGCATTGAACATGTTAGCACTTTAAACACCAAAAAATGACAGTGGCTGGCTCCCCAGAACCCCCTGTGGAGGTGGAGCCCCAGTCAAATGGCGCGTCCAGCCCAGCCCTGGGTAGGCCCAGGCCACAGAGATGGGCTAGATGAGGAGGGCAGCATGGAGTAGTCCAGGGGACCCCGGGGCAGGTGCATGGCTGTGGAGGAGCAGAGAACACACAGGAGCTGTCTCCTAGTGCCATGAACTGGGCAGCGGATGGCCCAGTCCACCCAGATCAGTGTCAGGCTCCTGTGCTAGACAGTAGTCCTGGGAGGGCTTCCGTGTCCCCTACAGAGAGGGCCTCTTGTGGGCCGTGGCTGTGCCAGGCAGACTTATTTTTTTCTTTTTTTAAAGGTATTAGACACATTTATTTATTTTTAATATATATTATTTGTTTGCACAAAAATAATCCATGTATTCAACATAGGAAAATGTGAAACCACAAAAACAACAATAACCCAGAGAGATGACCACAATAACATCTTAGATCTAAACTTTCAGCCTTTATTTTTTTCTCCAGACTGGAGCTTTACATTGTAACAGGACCTCAAATTTAGACTCTTTCATTATCACCAAGAGAAATTATGGATACAAATATACCAACAGGCTTGAATATTTAACATCTATCACAATTTCAGTAACCCTGCTTTTGCACACTTAAACGTCTATCTCTGTCTCTTTCTCTGTATCTTTATCATCTAGGGAAGTGACGCAGCCTTCTGGGTAGCTGGGTGGCTGATCTCTGCTCTGTGTGTGCTAACACGTGTTTAACCCCAGAGTCTCCTGGCTGGGATCCCCTGACCTATGTGGAAGTAGATTTCTGTCTCAGATCACAGGGTCCTCCTGATTCATCCTTAGTCCCTCCAGAGGATGCTCATAAACCCCCTGGCAGCTGCGACCTGCCTGTCCCTCCCGTTCTCCTCCCCACCTCTGTGACTCTGTCACCCGCCCTCCGCTGATGAGGCTGTGGGCCCACGAAGATGCTCTTGGACAGACCAATCGGACCCATTCTGGAGGACTGGGGCAAGCCCAAGGCCCTTCAGCTCTCTTTTCTCTCTACCTTTCCTCCTCCTCTGGTCCAGACTTCTCTCTGATCCTAGCAAAACAATCTTGAGTATGAAGACAAATAGATTCCGGTGAGAGTGGTGGTGAGGAACGAGTAGCGTCTACACCAGCAGCGGCAGCCCAAGATGCTCTATTCTAATAGGTACACGTATTGTTTCTAGAAATAACAAAATGTATCAATACTGTACATATCACTTAAAAACTTGCCTAAATTTTTTGGATTGCACATTACTGGAATACATATCCTTTTACAAATTCATATAACATAGTATTATATAAAGTAAAAGCAAAAAAGCAACCCTTCATCATTCCTAAACCCTAGTCCTACTCTCCCATTACTATATGTAACCATTATTGTTATTTTGGTGTGTATCCTGCCAGATCTTTTCCCATATATCTATGTATGCATCATCTATCTATGTATCTTTCTCTCTAGCCACCTGTCATCCGTCTATCTATCCATCCATCCATTCATATATGCCTTTCTCTGTATAATGATATTTATATAGATAATGATAACATATATGCACACAGAGAATTCCTAAATCATAAATAAGATCATTCTAAAAATATTATTTTGTGACTTGTCTCTTCTGCTCCCCCCCACCCCCAACATAGGTCAGAGATTTTTTCATGTCTGTATCTATAAATTCACATACATTTTTGGATTTTAACTGTCATATGTATACTGTATTTTATTTACCCTTTCCCTAATTAATGGACATTTAGCTTTTCACAGTATTTCATTCTACAAACACAGTGACAGTGTACATTGATCTTTGCACACTTTTTGTTTTTCTGTAGGGTAGTTTTATAAAAGTGGCATTGCTGGGGGGTGGGTGTGTGCATTTAAGATGTGGCTCTGCGTAGCTGCTCTGCAGAAAGCCTGTGTCAGCAGACACCCAGCCACGGCGGAGGAGGCCTGTTTCCCCACATCCTTGCCAATGCTGACTCTCATCAATCTTTGTAGTTTTTGCCAATCCAGTAGATGAAACATGAATGCATTTTGTTATTTTGATTTCCATCTGGATAATTAATGGGGAAGTCGAGCATCTTTGTGCTTGTGGATCATTTGTATTTCCTCTGGGCTGGTCTTAACGAAGTGACCTTTCTGGTGCCTGTCTTCTCTGGGCGGAATTTGCATAAGCCTCCCTTGCTTTCACCCAAAACTATCTCCAGTACCTATAATATTCCAAAGTCCAAACCCTCCTGTGGGGAAACTAAGAGCAGACATCTCATGCAATGAAGCAAGTGCAGTTTCTATTTTCTTTCCTTTTCTGTGACTATAAAGATGACGAGTTACCTGCCCCATCTGAAGAGGAAGAGGAGGAAGAAGAGGCTGAATCTCCAAAGAGAGAGTCGGTGGATAAAGCCCCAGGTGTGGCACTGGGAGGGGCGCCTGGGAGCCTGGGCTGAACAGAATGGAGGGAGCCTTCCCCAGAAGCAGGTGCCCACCTGCCTAGACTAGAATCATTTTCTACTTTTACCTTCAGAAGGCTAAGACTTGGTTTCAAGTAGAGAGGGGGACATGCTGGGTTGTTAAAAGGTACATAAGGTAAAAACACCCATTCTCGTATAGACAGTATCTCAGCTGAATGAAGAACAACTGATATATACTGTATTTTGTAGACAAGGCTTTCCATTCCACCCACAGGTGCCATTTCTTTTAGAGAATATCGGAGGCACAATAATGAAAGATACACTTTATTGAGGTGGAATTCACGTAACCCAAAATTAACCATTTAAAAATGAACCAAAATAAAACAACAACAAAAACGAACCACATTCAGTGGCATTTAGTACAGCCACGATGTTGTGCGAGTACCACCTCTACCTAGTTCCAAAACATTCCCATACTTCCTAGTGAAACCCCATACTTATTAAGCAGTTTCTCCCCAATGCCCCTTCCCCCAGCCCCTGGCAGCTGCCACTCTGCGTCCTAAGTACTTCTCTATTCTGGACATTTCGTATAAATGGAATCATACAGTAGGTGGCCTTTTGTGTCTGGCTTCTTTGATTTAGCATCATGCTTTGGAGATTCATCTGCATTGTAGCATTGGATCAGTACTTCATTTCCTTTGGCATAATACTTTTTAAGTCTCAGACTTTACTGATATTTAGCTGAAATGCTGTAAATACTTAAGGATGCACCGGGACAGTGGAGGTCCTTTGCAGGCCTTGAGTGATCTCTCTTCCAGTGGTCACGTGGCTTTAGCTAAATGCTCTGACCCTGTTCTCCAGAGCAGTGGTCCTCAGTGCCCTCCCCGCAAAAAGGGGACATTTGGCAATGTCTGGAGACATTTTTGTTTGTTACAGTTGAGGGGAGTGGGCAGTGCTGGAGGCCACGGATGCTGATAAATGTTCCTACAAGGTATAGGAAAGACATCTCCCATCCCCACCCCCCCAGCTCAATAAAGAATGATCCAACCCTAAATATCGCTAGTGCCGAGTCTGAGAAACCCAGCTCTCGATCCTCCACCTCACCGGCAGAGCCCAAAACCCCATTCATCCTGTAATGATCAGGAGAAACAGGATTTTGGTGATGTATGGCATCTCTTAGTCATCTTTATTTTTTGTCAGAAGAATTTATTTTTAAACCAAATATAATCCCCTTAGTAGTAAAGCTGGGGGAGGAGCTTGGGGAATTTAGAAATAAAGGACATCCATTTGTAATACGGCCTAAGTTGGTTTAGCTGAGGCAGACAGGGGTTATTGAGACTGTTTTAGGGGCAGAGACACACTCTACTGCACATGGCTTTAGTCACCAGTAAATCCGTGAATAAGAAGGACTTGGGTGGGGGGAGGCTGCTTAGATTGGAAGGACAAGGAGGGCCAGTCTGATGAAGGAAATTATCTTAAACTCCAAGTCAATATTTCAGTGTATTTTAGACTGTAAGATATTACTGGTGCTGTGCTAGTGTTGGTATTACTGTTTATAGATTTTTTCCTTGTGCCAGCCAATAAGCCAGGTGTTTAACTTACCCCACATCTAATCCTCACCAAAACTCGACCGGTATGTTATCGCCCCCCACTTTATAGAGAGTGGAGAGGATTCAGATCCTAAGTTGATTTGATTCCAAAGCCACACTGCCTTTCCACACTGCCTTTCTAAGAAAAAGCTGAACTGCCCAGGGAAAGCTTTTCCTTCTTTGTAATCACTAGACTTGTCAGAAATTCCACATGCTGTGACTGGGTGTCCAGGGGTTTCCGAGTCTTCATTGCTAATAGAGGACTCAAGAGACATTTTATTTAGACTACATTTCTCTTACTTCCCTGCGAGTTTCAAGTTTCCTGGTGGAAAAAGAGTAAATGCTAACATGTTAGCTGCAATTCTCGTCATAATGAAAACACCCTTTTAAGTAAAAATCTCAGGGGAGTCACACATTGGTCACACATGTTAAATTTCTGATTGTGGACCTGTCAAAAATGCAATACAGTTATCCTCAATTACTATTTAAGTCAAGGCTACATAGGATCTCTTTGTAAAAAGTGTCAGTCCAGTTTTTTGATCATGTGCCTATCACATGAAATATAGTGTTGTACAGAATACAGATCTGGTCTTGATGGTAGGAAGTCGAATTTTCCGATTATTTCATTTAAACTGTGGAATGATTTGCAGCTAAGAATGTGTGGCCAAGAAGTGATTCCATGGGTAAACCTTCAGTCAGCATGGACGGGGAAGACATGACCCAGGAGATTTCAGACACGCTGTCTGCTAAGGTACGCCTGACTCCTTCTCCTCTTTGGGGGCGTCATGGGAATTCAGAGCTCTTGGAGGCGTCAGGGGAGCCAGCATGGTTCATTCAAAGAGCATTTTTTATTGGAATGGTGAGCATGGGGTCCCATGTTGGGGGTCCCTAAGACCATCCTCAGGCTGATGAATTGCTAGAAGGACACACAGGACCCAGAACAGCTGCTGTGCTCACGGTCATGGTTTATGACAGTGAAAGGATACAAATTAGAATCCGCAAAGGAAAAAGGTGCATGGGGTGAAGTCCAGGAGAGACCACTGGGGTCACAGGGACAGCACTCAGTTCTCCAGGCAATGTGTGACCGTACACACGAGGTGTTGCCAACTGGGGGTGCTCACCTGAGCTTGGGGTCCAGGGATTTTACTGGGGAGCAATCTTGCAGGCCTGGAATGCCTGCAGGACTCAGAGCCCCCCCCCCCCCACCTTCCCGGAGATCAGACTGATAAGAGCAAGGCTCAGGGCCCCTGCCATAAACCACACTGGGAGTATAGACTACCTGGCGTGGCCCAGGGCCCCAGGTGTACAAAGACACCTTTATCAGGATAAGAGGTTACCTCCCAGGAGCTGGTCAAGGGCCCTTCCTGAGGAACTTGGAAATGTCCCAGGTTTCAACAGCCCAGGCCTGCTGAGTTAAACCTTCACTGCACACATCCAAGGATGTAGCTTAAAGCTCTGATGTAAGTGTTCAGCCTGTGCTTAATGAAATTACACTTAATTGCTCCAGTTACCTAATTGGTTTGCTGCAATTAATAGCCTAGCAAAGCTCTAGCTGGGCTTTTCCCCGGGTCAGATTATTCAAGAGTGCCAGTTAGTAGAAGAGTCAGGTTTTGTGTCCAGAGTCTGCGTGCGGTTCCCTCCTTTGTGTCATCTGGTTGTGCTCAATGAGGATTGCATTGAAGGGGAAGCTCAGGTGTACTTGAATATTGGGTTCTCTGGGTGAATGGATGTGTCTCGGTGTGATGTTTTTTGCTCCCTGTGTTTCAGAAAATTGTTAAACACATCATAGAAAACGTTTATCTCCATGTGACATGTACTCCTGTTCCAGAGGAGTTTCTGGGCCAGAATGTGGTGTTTTTTCTCAGAAACACAAAAGGTAGATTTCTGTTGTGCCTGTGTGTGTGTGTGTGTGTGTGTGTGTGTGTATGATTCTTTTCTCTCTCTTTATATTTTCTTGAAAATGTCACTTAATATTAAAATAAATATATTCTTAATTCTATATATAACCATTAGAGGAAGATTCAAAATGACGGGACCCTGATTAAGGTGAGCTTTGGTGAGCTTTCTGTGTGTGGCTGTGCTCTTTAAAATGCAGGTGCCACTCAGAGGAAGTCGAGTTCATTCTCTAGGGTGACTCTGGGAATGCTGTTCCCACTGTGCATTCACACGGCACTGGTCCGAGGGGTCTCCAGCTCTAGGTACCACAACCAGATTACCTGCTATGTGCAGCGCTCGTGGGCTGCTCGTGCTAACTCATGAACCAAGCAGGTTGGCAGTTATTTCAGTTTCTCAAAGGCCAAGGGATCCATTGGAATAGAAAGTAGCAAGTATTCCAAGCCCGTGACTTGCACATCCCTTTGTGGCCACTTAGGAAGAAAGGAAAGACTCCTGTCTGCTTGCAAATGTTGACCGTTTGCCATTCCTCCCCTGTGATCTTATCCTCTGAATTTGTTTCTGTTTAGAGGCTGTCACTGAAGCTACTGACATGAAGGAAGCTATGGAAATAATGCCGGAAACCATGGAGTATGGGATTATAAATGCAAATGTGCTTAGCTTGCTGAAGAACATTATCTGTCAGGTGAATATGAGGACAGAAGAAATCTCAGCTTTTTAAAGGTTAAGGCTACTTGATTCATTTACCTCAGGCATACATAGTTGGCAGTTCATCTGTGCCAGGCACTGCCTGGGTGCTTATACTCACGGGAAAGACATGAAAAAACAAATACATAATCAAGGAAATGCCAGGTAAAGGCAAGTGTAAGGAGGAAACAAGCCCAGGTAATGTGATAGAAATTGACTGAGTGTGGAGGGCGGTAAGAGGAGGCCTCGGCATCGCTGAGCAGGCCACGTCTGAGCTTTCTTTACAAAAAGATCAAAAAGGTCATCAGCAGGCTAACTTCACTAAGGATGTTGGAAAATGTAACAGGGAGGGACACGTGGTAGGAAAGGCCCCTCTGAGATGACGTCAAGCGAGACCCGAGTGAGGAGGCGGCGTCGGACACGTGCGCATTTGGGGACGGGCATCGCGAATGCGCAGGCGCAGAATGGCGCTGGCGACCACGTCAAGGGTGGCGCCGTCGCTTCAGTAGAAAAATGAGGGATCCCGCAGAAGAGGTCGGAATTACCTGGGTGGTAACCCTGGCATCAGAACGGACATGTAGAACAGCTGCAGGAGTGCCAGAAGCTGCGAGAGGCAGCTCAGCTTCTGTATGTGAAAGCGGCAGCCGGTGAGCAGCCCCCTTCCTCGGGCGCGCGGCCCTGGCTGTGGAGACGTGGCGGCTGCAGAAATGCGGCCCGGATTCCGGGCCAGGGCGGGGATGGGAGACCTCGCCTTCCAGAAGCTGGGGTTGAGGGTCGAGGCTGGTCCGGGGGAATCCCTGAAGGACCAGCGCAGACACCGGCCTCGGCCCAGCCCTCGTGGCAGCGACTTCCGGCCTCCTACCAGCAGCCACTGGGAAGTGAAGAGCCCGGGCACCTTTTTCTCCGTTGGATTTTGTTCTTTTGTGCATGGCTCTTCGTTGTCTGGCGGATACCTGAGGGCCCAGTGGAGGCACTAGCCTAGGCTTTGGTGGGCAGCAGCTTCTGGCCTCATGTTAGCACCTGTCAGGACTTACAGAGCCAAGGCCCCTTTTTGTTTGTTTGGTTGTTTTTGTTCTTTCCCCTTTTTTGTGGTTTTATTGGTCTGGTGGATCCTTGAGGGACTAGCACCAACGCTGGCCTAGGTTTCCACCTGGAAATCCACACTTTCTAGCTTCCTATAAGGAGAGACTTCTAGAGGCCATGCACCTTTTTTTTTCTTCCTGTTCCCCTCATCCCCATCCCTTGGGTGTTTTATCTATTAGTTTGATTTCATTTCATTTCTTTTCTTTTTTCTTTTCTTTTCTTGTCTTTGTTATCTCTTGCTTTTTTTCCTTTTCCTTTTTTCTTTTCTTGTTCATGGTCTGTTGAACTGAAGAGTGGGAGAACTAGATTTCTGGTGACCCCAACATAATACTCAGAATGTTCAATTCTCAACTAAAATGGAGACAGGAAAGCATGGCCCAATCACAAAAATAAAAGATAATTTGATGGAAACCTGCATCACTCTGATATCAACGCCTGGTAAAGACATTACAAGAAAAGAAAATTATAGACCACTTTATGAATATAGATACAAAAATCCTTAATGAAATACCAGCAAACCAAATCCAACAGCGTATTAAAAAGATTATACACCATAACCAAGTGGGATTTATCCCAGGAATGCAAGAGTTGTTCAACATACGAAAATCGTTTAGTGTAATAGACTATATAAATAGAGTGAAGGAAAAAAAATTGATATAGTAATCTCAACAGTTGCAGAGAAGAATTTTGACAAAACCCAGCACTGTTTCTTAATAAAAACACTCAGAAAGCCAGGAATAGAAAGGAACTTTCTCAGCATGATTAAGGCCATTTATGAAAAACCCACAGCTACCATCATACTTTCACCATCATGGTGAAAGACTGAAAGCTTTCCCTCTAAGATCAGGAACAAGAAAAGGATGCTCACTTTCACCACTGCTATTTAATCTTGTACTAGAAGTTCTGGTCAGAGCAATTAGCCAAGAAAGAGACATGAAACATACAAATTGGAAAGAAAGAAGTAAAACTACGTCTATTTGCAGACTTTCTCTATTTGTATATAGGGAAAACAAAAAGGAGTCCATAAGAAAAGAAAAATACTAGCACTAACAAACATTTTTAGCAAAGTGGCAGGGTACGACACATAAATAAAGTTGTTTTCCTGTAGACTATATTTGAACAATCTAAAGAGGAAATTAAGAAAACAATTCCACTTATAGCATCTAAAGGAATAAAATATCTAGGAGTAAATTTAACCAAGAATATCAAAAGACTTGTACACTGAAGACTACAAAACACTGCTGAAAGAAATTAAAGAAGACCTAAATAAATGGCAAGATATTCTGTGTTCATAGATTGGAAGAGTTAATATTGATAAGATCTCAGTGTTACTCAAAGCAATCTACAAATTCAGTGCAATCCCTATCAAAATTGCAATAATCTCTTTTGCAGACATGGAAAAACCAATCCTCAAATTCAAGGGGATTGAATTTGCAAGGGGCCTCAAATAGCCAAACAATGTTGTAAAAGAAGAACAAAGTTGGAGGACTTACCCTTTCCAACATCATTTTGTACTTCAGGGCTACAGTAATGAAAACAGTGTGGTACTGGGGTAAAGATAGACAAATAGACTGGTAGAACAGAATTGAAAGTCCAGAATTAGACCCACACATCTATGCCCAATTGATTTTTGACAAGAGTCCTAAGTACAATGGGAAATTAATATTGTCCTCAACAGTGGTGCTGGGAAAACTGGATATCCACATGCAAATGAATGAAATTAGACTCCTAACTCACACCGTGTACAAATATCAACTCAAAATGGATCAAGGACCTAAATATAGGAGCTAAAACCATGAATCTCTTACAAGATAACTTAAGGGCAAATCTTTATGATCTGGGGTTGGCAACAGATTCTTAAATATAACACCAAAAGTATGACCAACAAAAGAAATAGATAAATTTAACTTCATCAAAATTAAAAACTTTTGTGAATTAAAGGAAATTATCAAGAAAGTGAAAGAATAGTCTACAGAATGAGGAAATACAGTTGCAAACCATAGATCAGATAAGGGCCTAATATCCAGAATATATAAAGAACTTTTACAATGTACAAGGTTGAACTAGAGCTCAGGTCATTCATCCAGCAAATATTTATTGAGTATTGACTGTATTCTGTGGCAGTGAACGACTTAAACAAGGTCCCTAACTCATGGAGCTTACATTCTAGCCAGGAAGAGTGACATTAAACAAGAGAAATGAGAAAATAATGGTATGTTGGATAGCGGTGATGGTTGAGGAAAATAAAGCCTGGAAGGAGCATAGCCAATGTTGGCAGGTGTAGGTAGGGCTTCTGCAATTTTGGACGGGGTGGCCAAGAAGACCTCACGGAGAAGGTCTTCTGCGACATCCACAATATCCTCTCTTGCTAGGACTATTGCAATTGCCTTTTAATAGGTCTCCCCAATTCTACTCTTGCTCTCTGTACTACATTCTGCACATGCCAGTCAGTGATCCCTTAAAACACAGGAGTCATGGGCATGGAAATAGTGAAAGCCAAGGGTCTGAATGAAAATATAGATGGAGGAGCTGGATGTAGGAGGAAAACTAGGGGATGAGAGGTGCAGAAACCAAGAGAAGAAGGCACTTCATGAAAGAAGAGGATGAACAGTTGTGCTGCAGGCTGTTGGAGGCTGAGAAGTCAGGGGCAGAGAAAGACTATTGGGCTTGGCCATTTGTGACTTCCTGAGAGCAGTCGATCTGGATCCAGTGGATGTTGGTAGGAGTGAGTTGAAGAGTGAGAGGGAAGGTATTCTAGTTTGTTAATGCTGCCAGAATGCAAAACACCAGAAATGGATTGGCTTTTATAAAAGGGGGTTTATTTGGTTATACGGTTACAGTCTTAAGACCATAAAGTGTTCAAGGTAAGGCATCGACAGTTGGGTACCTTCACTGGAGGATGGCCGATGGCATCTGGAAAACCTCTGTTAGCTGGGAAGGCATGTGGTTGGCGTCTGCTTCAAATTCTGGTTTCAAAATGGCTTTCTCTAAGGATGTTCCTCTCTAGGCTTCAGCTTCTCTCCAAAATGTCAGTCTTAGTTGCTCTTGGGGCATTTGTCCTCTCTTATCTTCTCCGGAGCAAGAGTCTACTTTCAACCGCCATCTTCAATCTGTCTCTCATCTGCAGCTATTCTCTCAGCTTCTGTGCTTTCTTCCAAGTGTCCCTCTTGGATGTAGCAAGCTCGTTCCTTCTGTCTGAGCTTATATAGTGCTCCAGTAAACTAATCAAGGCTCATGCTGAATGGGCGGGGCCACACCTCCAGGGAAATCATCCAATCAGAGTCATTACCCACAGTTGGATGGGTCACATTTCCATGGAAACACTTGAAGAATTACAATCTAATCAACACTAATACATCTGCCCACACAAGATTATATCAAGGATAATGGTGTTCTGTGGGACATAATAACATTCAAACTGGCACAGAAGGGTTTTATTGAATACATTACACTTTGAGTTTGGCCAGCTGGGCATTCCCTTTTGAACAGCCTGCACATGTTTTTCCACCCAAGAGTGCTCTTGTTTATCTGGATAACATCTTTTCCTGGTGTGGCTTCCAAGGACTCAAGAACATTGTCAACCTTAAGCAAACTAAACTTTTCATTATAAAATATCAAAATGTAACATAATTAGTTCTTAAAGGGTTGCATGCATTGGGAAACTCACAGATTATAGGATTTTTCTCCTTGCTGTTACTTTCTCTTGGTAAGATGTGTTGTAAAAAAAATCATTTTTCCCCTGATTACAAAAGGAATAAATGCTTGTTATAAAAACTCAAACATTACAGAAATATATAAGCTAAAAAGTGGAAGGTCCCTATAATGCCCCTAGCCCACCAGAGGTAGCCACTGTAAAATCCTACAGATGTCCAGTCATATCATATGGATGAATATTCCATAATTTTTTTATCTGATGCTCTGTCATTATATTTTATCCACCATTTCTAGCCATTTACAGAGGTTGCATAACTGGTCTGCCATTTTGCTTGAACCAGAAGACATAGGGAAGCAAACCAATTTTGCCATTCATTCGTCTCTACATTGTAGTCTTGACTCCACCCTCACTCCTCAAATGAAAGTATTTTCCGGGCTGGGTCTTTGGTGGCCTCCTTGATTATCACATCCAGTGGTGTTTTGTCAGCCTTATCCCTCACAAACTCTCTTTGGCTGTCACATTCTCCTTGTCATATCATCTACATTGGCTGTTGCTGGGTTGGATCCAGCTGAGTTATGACCAGGAGTAGCAAAAAAGCTGTCATCTGAAGGGTGAATGTGCATCTTGGCCAAAGAGGAGAGCCAGAATTAGCTTTAAAGAGTGGCATTAGGAATCAAGTCCAAGGGATGAGGATGAGATCTTGAACGGGAAGCAATCAGGAGCCAAAGAGATGAGAAAGAAGAAGTGTCCTGGGTTGAAGGATGAGGCAGAGGTTCAGGGGATTCTTCCGGTTCTTCACATTTAGGGATTTTCAAGTTCTATCTTTAACCTTCTTTTATATACACCTCCTGCTGGCTGATCGACTTCATGTCCATGATTTTGAAATATCTAGCATTCAACGATAGGCACACATCTAGATCTTGTATTGCTAAATGCATCCTGACCTGACAGAGTCAGACTCAGTATGTTTGTTCTCCAAGCATGCTCCTCCTCTGTTCTTTTCTCCTAGCCAGGTTAATGGCATGGTCATACAGTTAAGTCTTGGAGCTGTGAGGTTACCCGTTTGACTTTCAAGTGCCCTTAGGTTTGCTTCCCAAGAGTCTTCTGATTTTGTGCCTTCCTTCCCTCTTCTGCTGCTACTGCTTCAGGTCAGGCCCTTGTCATTTCCTGCTTTGACTATCCTATCAGCCTTCCACCTGGACTTCTCCAACCTTTCCCCCCACTCAATATATTCTTCATGTTGTCACCAGTTATCATTTGCAAGCAGAAAGAGGATCATGCTTGCCTTTACCTGACAACATCTGAGGGCTCCTGTTCACTGTGGAACAAAGCCCCATTCCCTTAGCTTGACGTTCATTCTGGCCTCACCTTGTACATCTAGCCTCACCTCTCATTCCTTCCTCATTCTGCACCCCAAACACACACTTCATATTTCATCTAACTGACAGGAATTACCACTTCCCAGGCATTCTGTGGTAGTGCTTATGTAGTTTCTCCCATCTCAAATACCTTTTCCTCCTGTTTCTGACTTTATAATCACACATGCCTTTGAAGCCTAATTCAGAGATCTGCTTCTCTCTCTATCATTAGAAAGACTCATTTCCTTCTGTGTATTCCTAGAGTGGTGTGTATCCTTGTTATGGTGCTTTAGATGAGACCTCTAGGCTTTAAGCAAAAATTTGGGACAAGAGCCATTTATTCCAATGGTTTTCAGCTGGGGGCAATTTTACCCCAGAGCACATTTGCCAATGACTAGAGACATTTTTGGTTGCCACAGTTAGGAAGGGGATGCTACTGGCATGTTGTGGGTAGAGGCCATGGATGCTGTTAAACATCCTGCATCACACAGAATAGCAACACCCCCCCATCCCATAACAAAGTATCATCCAGCCTAAGTGTCACTAGTGCCAAGGTTGAGAAACCTGATTATTTCAAAACACATTATTTAAGTGCCTTTTATATGCCAACTACTATTCTTGTGCTGGGGATCTACAGATGAACAGGATATAAAAGGTCCCATCTCTTGAGAAATGTATGTCCTAGGGGGAGAGTTAGGCAATAAAGGTATCAGTGATAAATGCCATGATGAAGATAAAACAAGGGGGGCCTGGTTGAAGGGGATGGCAGAAGGTTGTGGTGTTTACTTAGGAAATAGTGATCAGGAAAGGTCCTCTTTGGGGAGGTGGCTCATGCTGAGATCTGGATGACAAGGGGAGAAAAGCTGTGGGGGTGTTGTAGGTAGGAAAAAGCTAGTACGAGGACTCTGTGGGGAAATAAATGGGAACAGTGGTGTTAGTGTGGCAGGAGAGAGGTAGGAAATAAGGTTGGGCTGGAAGGCGGGGGCCAGATCAAATGGGACCCTCCAGACCATGAGTAGGTGTTTGGATTTTTTAGTCTAGGAGTCCTAGGAAACTATTATAAGGGTTTTAAAGATAGAAGTTATGTGATGTGATTGCCTTTTTTTTTTTTTTTTTTTGGAGTGTTAGTAGTACCTTTATTCATAATAGCCAAAAGCTAGAAAAAATAAATGCCCATAAACAGTGGAATGGGTAAATAAACTGTGGAATATTGATACACTAGAATACTAAAATAGCAATAAGAAAGATCAAATTACTGAGCATGCAAACACAGCTTCTTGGACACAATGCTGAATGATAGATAGACTGAAAAAACACAAATACAATAAATCCATTTATATAAATTTCAAAAACAGACAAAAACTAATTTTGGCAGTAACAGTCATAAAAATTGGTACTCCTAGGAAAGAGACAGAATGGAAAGAGCAGAGGGAGCTTTCCTGGGGTGCTAAAATGGTCTATTCGGCAAATATTTATTTGAGGAAGTACAGAGAACTGGTTAGAAGCGTGGTTTGAATGTGGCTCAGCAACTTGCTAGGGAGGTTAAGGAAGTTCCTTAATCCCTCTGTGCTTTGGTTTCCTCCTCTGATATGCAGGAATAATAGTCTATATCTCCTCATAGTATTATTGTAAAGATTATATAAGTGGTGCTTGACTCAAAATGCATGCTCAGTCCATGTTGGTTATTAGGTATTTTTGCAGTACAGTGCCACTGGGGGCAGAGACTTCAGATAGGTTGAGGCTTCAGTTTTCACATAAAATGAAACATCTGGTGCCTAGAATAGTTCATCTTAAAACTTTCAAATGTGTCGCATATTCAATTGTTGCTCTCAGAACACAAAGCAATGCATTCTAGAGACTATTCACAATTAATTCTACAATCATGTTTTTAACTTTCCATTTTGAAATATATTCAAACTCATGTAAAAGCTGTAAGAATACTCTGCGACCCCCTATACATGCTTCACTGAGATCCCCCAGTTTTTAACCTTTTCTACATTTGTGTATTTTCTCTATACAAGTTTGTATCTGTATATCTATATAAATTTATGTATCTATACATACATACATACATAAATACACACTTTTTTTTCTGAGCCATTTGAGAATAAGATGCAAATACGATGCACCGAAATGCACTCTCCCACATAACTATGTACAACCATTAAAATCAGGAAGTTAACATCAGTGCATTCCTGCCATCTAATTGACAAACCCCAAGAAAATGCCAATTGTTAAAATATCTTTTATAGCAAAATGAACCATTTTAGGATCCCACATTGTATTTAGCTGTCATGTCTCTTTACTCTCCTTCAATCTGGAATAATACCTCGTCTTTCATTGTTTTTCATGATCTTGATATTTTTGAGGAGAATAGCCAAGTTGTTGTTTTGTGGAATGTTCCTCACTTTGGTTTTGTCTGATGTTTTCCCATGGTTAGATTTTGGTCATGTATTTTCAGCAGGAACACCAGAGAAGTGATGGTCTGTTTTCAGTGCATCTGAGGCCGCCCAGGACGGCCCCCTTTTCTTTTCCCTTTAACCTCTGTTTCTTCGAGTTCGCTGCCAGCATCTGAATGGGCAGTGGTTTCATTAGTTGACTCCTGTAACACTGGTAACTGAGGTAATCATTGCCAGAGAGGTCATTCGACAGTGAAGGAAAAGAATGAAGTGTTGTACAACTCAAACCTTAAAATAACCTCAAAGGCAGTCTCAGCTGCCCATACTAGCGCCACAGGTGTTGACCCAGTTACTCCCAAAACTCTCTGTTATTCCCGGTGTGGGGGGTTCTTACGGGGTTGTCGCCAGGGGTTCGGGAGCGGGGCTGCGCCTTCAACGGAGCTGCAATCCTAACCCTCCATCTGGTGGCATTTTCACACACCATGTGATTGCGTTTTGAAACCCTTAGCAGTGCTTTTAAAAATTTATTGTGGTAACAGAAAATTTGCCATTTTAACCATTTTCAAGTGTAAAATTCAATGGCATTAATTATACTCACAGTGTTGTGTTACTGTCACCACCATCCATTTTTCCATCACCCCAAACAGAAACTCTTTACCCTCTAAGTATTAACTCCCCAGCCCTTGGTAAACTTGAATCTACTTTCCCTTAACAGTGCTTAGATAGATAGATAGATAGATAAAAACAAATGCTTTGCTTTCTAAGCCAACTCTGCAAATAAACTCACTACCCTCCCCCCAGGAGGCACATGACTCCCAGGGGTGTAAGTTGCCCTGGTAACGTGGGATATGACTCCCAGGGATGAGCCTGGCCCTGGCATTGTTGGATTGACCATGCCTTTTTTGACCAAAAGGGGAAAAGCAAATGAAACAAAGTTTCAGTGGCTAAGAGATTTCAAATATAGTCAAGAGGTCATTCTGGAGGTTACTCTGATGCAGGCTTCAGTCAGATATTACAAATTGCCATGCTATGCCAAGCCCCAACCAACAGTATTTGTGAAAACCGTGAGGAATACCCTGGACTCTATCTAAGACTCTATAAAAGTTTTACTTATTAAGTTTATTTTTTCAGAAATTTAAAGCCTCCAGATTGTTCCTATGCCAGATAAGCCATGAAACCCAGAGGTACCAGTCTCTCCAAGAACATCAACCAGTTTCATTTCTCTACCCCATAATGCTGACACCCTTTTTCAGCATTAAGATATTAGATTGGTCATTGCTCAGATATCCCTGAAGATTGAGAGAATGATCAAATGAGAAGGAGTTGTTGTAATGGAGAAGTTAGGATTTAACAAATGATTATGACTACTGAATCATGATAAAGCTGTTTCTGTTTAGATTCTAGCATATTAGAATAGCCAGAAGGAAATACCTGAAATTGTTGAACCGTAACCCAGTAGCATCAATTTTTGATAATGATGGTATAACTATATATAGTTATATAGCTTTTATCTTATGACCATGTGATTCTGAAATCCTTGTGACTGACACCCCCTTTATCCAGTGTATGGTTAGATGAGTAATAAAATAAACACATGCTGGGAGAAAAAAAAGAATAGGGGAGAAATACAGTTCTGGGATTTTCCAGCTTCCCCAGTTATCAGTACTTAAGTAGAATGATTCAGATATTAAGCATTGTTCTGTACTGTTGGTGTTTACACAGTATTTTTTTTAAAATGTGTTTCCTTTAATAATGGGCTTTACAAAGTGGACTCCTTTTGACAAATTGTCAAAAATTGTACATTTCTGTAATTGCAGAGGGCAACAATTGTGTAAATCTGTCTACTTATAATCTGCGAGAGGATAAATATGCAGTAAAGAAAGTATACCTAGTAAAGGAAGTTGAGCTTCTGTCCAAAAGATAGTTTTTCTAGATATTCTTTTTCCACCCGATGTATGCTACAGTCTGGGACCAGCTTTATGTGAAATAAACAAGTGGAAGAAAAAAAAATAGAAGGTGATAAGGATGAACTGAGAGTTACTTATGGTTAGATTTCTCTCTAGACCCCAAAAGTATAGTTCTATACCAACCCCATTTGAGTATTTAGGAGTATGGATAAATGGGAAGTGAATATGTTCAGTCATCCAAGCCTAGAGAGTATTACTCTTCAGTATTGGCATAAATGAATGTATAGGTTTATATTTATGTGTAGATAGAAGTAACTATCTTTTGTTACCTCTCTCCCTCTGTACCTCAAATACCGAGAGTTTAATACTCCTCAGTACAGAGATACTGGTTTGTTCAAGGTTTCTCTTGGTTATTATTTTTCCCTTTATCCTCAGTCTCATTCATTTGTATCCATGCTGTTGTGTTTAATGTAGGTCCTCAAATATTAATGTATCCTTTAATTATATGTTGTTTTATGTATGTATGTACTTTTAATTTCAAAAATGCCATGTTTCTGTTAAAAAAATGCTTTGGAGGAATTTGGGAAAGATGGCACTGAGGGCAGCAGTGGCAGTGTAGTATTTGAATTGCCCTGAGTTTCCATGTAAAAATAGAGGAAATAGGTAGCAAAATCAAAAGCTCATGGACAATATTTACACAAAACTAGATGGTGAGTATTTTATGAATCCCCAAATACAAATGGGTAGGGAGAAACTAACAACTATTACCAGATCCACATAGGACCCGCGTGTTTGTAGAAAGAAGTGGGAGAAAGCTAAGGTAGCAGTGTGGCATCAAACAGATACAAGGATAGGAGAACCCCAAATGGTCACAGATACTCACTGGAAAAGCGTGGCAGGCCTGAGAACATCTGCTGAAACTCGGAGAGGTTTCTCTCTAGTGCAGGAATGGGTGTGAAAGAGAACCACAGCAAGGGGCAGTCGAGTACCTAGGGACTCTTGCAATTGACCAGCCAGGGCTGGTTTTTAAGACAAGCCCCCACACTGAGGAGCTGGGGGTCGAATAAAGATTGAATTGAATGTGGACAATAGAGATACAGGAAATAGAAGGTCCAGATAGAAGTGAGGGAGAGAAATAGAGCCAGAAAATCTCAGAAAGCAAGCTGCCATAGTTTTGAACGCTCCATAATACAAGATGGAGCGCTTCAAAATTAGAAGAAGATACATTGAAGTACGTCTCCTTCTAAAAATCCAGGAAAACTAATTCACTTAAAAATATTTGAGGTCAAATCCTATAAAAAGTTATTATAACATAAAAGAGAGGAAAGTGTAGAATAATGTCTTTACAGACAACAAAAGCATGCCAGAAAGATATGCCAACAAGACGAATAAAGATTGTAATATATTCCTCCTAAACAAGATAAAAAGACATTAAGAAAATTATGCAAGACATGAAAGAACAAAATAAATCCGAATTAGCAATATTCAGAAAAGAGGGGTTAGAACTCAGGAAAGAATTAGAAATAAAAGAAAAATCATTTCTGAAATGATGGCTAGGCCAAAAGACACTCAAAGATGAATAAACAAAACATATAATGCCTTAAATAAAAGACTGAAACTTTATAAAAAATCTGAAAGAAATGAATGAGATATAAAGAATTCATGAGAAAGTGAATATTGAATGAAGATCAAGAAGATCCAACATAAGGATAAAAGAGACACTGAATATGAAAACTAAAGCAAAGGAACAGAAAAAAATACTTAATACTATAAGACAACTTTCCTGAAATAAAAAGAAGATTTGAGAAGTTTCAAATTAAAAGAATGTCCTGTGTATGACCAGCATGACCAACACGAAGACATATTCTAGTAAAATTACTGGACTTTAGTGAAAATAAAATCCTTTGGGCATTTAGACAAAAGGAGGATGTAATTTACAAGGGAAAGAAAATTAGATCACCAATGGACTTCTCAACAGCAACACATTACACCCAAAGAAAATAGAATAACCTATTGAATAAGACACTCAAGGAAAGAAAATATAAGCCAAGATGTTTTATTTAACAAAACTGATTTGCTAGCGTAAACAGTGTAGCAAACTGTTATTAATATTTGAGAACTAAGAGAATGTTGTTTCCATGAGCTCGTCTGGAGACAGCTACTAGAGAACAAGCTTCAGACATCCAAAGTGACTAGAGAGAGACTGATGTATAAGAGTTGGTGGTAAGCATTAAATATGTAGTTTGTGATAGAAATAGGTAGTTATATTTGTGGCTCATATTATAGAAAATTTAAAATTGAGGCAGTTTAAGAACATGAATTATTTAAAATGTGTGATTTGTTAAATAAACTTGGTGTTTCAGGTTTTTTTGCCAGGTTTAGCTTTCAATCAACACAAGACAGAAGGAGGTGTGGGATTTGTACCTGGAGAAGTCCCTGATTCTTCTGAGATTGATTTAGAACTACCTGCTATTCCTGGGGAAGCAGTAGAATTTCACAGTGTTCAATTAATACGGGATGAATTTTTAATGAACACTCAGAAATTTGCAAGTAATATTCAAAGAACAATGCAGCAACTTGAAGGTGAGGCTTTATTTTCTCCTCTTTAAGAATGATTTATTTACTTCAGAAGGTAATTTAAAAGTTCAGCAGCATTTTGTTTTGCTTCATGATAATTCTGGTCTACATGCTCATTGTATGAAAGGCACTGAGCCAATCATTGTAAGTGGCACAAAGAGGAATGATGAAATACCTGCTCTCAAGGATCCTGAAGGATCTTGTAATCCAGCACACAAAGAACTATGGCAGAATAAGGAACTGAAGAAGGGTACTAGGGTCTTGAGGATCTGGAAGAAGGAGACCATGCTGGGGGAGTGAGGGAGAACCAAAGGGGTCTTCATGAGGGAGATGGTGTTTGACCTCACCTGAAAAAGTAAGCAGGGTTTTAGCAGGTGGAGCTGGGGAGCAAGGTTATTTTAGGTAAATGAAGAGGGTTGGAAAGGGTGGCGTTTCCACTAGCAGGAAGGGGTCAGTGGCTGAGTCCTGTTTCAGTTACTTTGTGTCCCCAGTACGGGGGCTGACACACGGTGGGCACCAAGCAGCCTCTGGTGACTTGTGCTGCTCTGCACGTCACTGGATGCGGTGGGTGGGGTGGGCAGAGCCATGGATCCTGGGAAGTGAGAGAATTGTGTGGTGAGTGGACAGGAAGGATGGGAGGCTGGCTTAGCTAGGAACAGGTGTCCCTTTGGTGGCTCAGCTTTTTAGGATCCTGGGTTGTGGAAACATAGCATAGCATTTATCAGCAGGGCTCTTAAGGTCCATGAGATGGGGTTGTTATTCTAGGAAAACAGACTTTTTTCCTCCTTTACTTGCTAGGAATTTTCTCTTTTGGAAATGAAAAGACTTTAGAAACACATGTAAAATCCAGAGTTTTTATAACGTGTGAAATGTTTCCCTCAGGCTTTTATTTTATTATTTTTCAGAAGTGCAGTTTTTCCCTTGGTATTTCTGTCTTTCTTTCATTTTCTTTTGTATTATTCTCTTTGTTTCTGCCTAACCTATTTTCTCTTTCACTTCTTTCATTCTGCTTGAGTTGGTATTCTACAGCAGAGATGTTCAGAATTTCTTCTTATAGTCTTAAATAGGATCTGTGTGTCTTAAAAAAAATAAACAGTTTCATTCACAGACCATACAATCCATCCAAA
The DNA here is from genome assembly GCF_015220235.1 of Choloepus didactylus. Taxonomy (NCBI): domain Eukaryota; kingdom Metazoa; phylum Chordata; class Mammalia; order Pilosa; family Megalonychidae; genus Choloepus; species Choloepus didactylus. The sequence goes on along the minus strand of NC_051329.1, from coordinate 7,711,706 downwards.
GTATACAATCAAAGGCTCTGGTATAATCACAGAGTTGGGCATTCATCAACACAATCAATTTGAGAACATTCTCATTGCTCAAAAAAAAAATCCCATATTTCTTATACTACCCTATTATTGAGACTTAGCATTAGTATAGTATTTCTGTTACAAATGATGGAAGAATATTACAAAGTTACTATTAACTATACCCATAGTTTGCATTGGTTGTATTTTTCTCCATATACCACCTATTATTAACACCTTATAATGGTGACATACGTTTGTTCCAGTTCCTGTAAGAACATTCTTATATTTCTACAATTAACCACAGTCATCATTCAAAACAGGGTTCACTGTGTTATACAGTTCCATGTTTTATCCTCTAGCTTTCCTTCTAACAACCTACATAACCCTAAATTTCCCCTTCCAACCATAATCACACCATAATTTAGTACCACCATAATGTACTACCACCACCTCTATCCATTTCCAAACATTTACAATCATCTTTATTAAACATTCTGTTCAAATTAAGCATCGGTTCCCCATTCTCTACCCTCTTTTTTAAAAATTCATTTTATTGAGATATATTCACATACCATGCAGTCATACAAAACAAAGTGTACATTCGATTGTTCACAGTACCATTACATAGTTGTGCATTCATCTCCAAAATCAATCCCTGACACCTTCATTACCACACACACAAAAATAACAAGAATAATAATTAAAGTGAAAAAGAGCAATTGAAGTAAAAAAGAACACTGGGTACCTTTGTCTGTTTGTTTCCTTCTCCTATTTTTCTACTCATCCATCCATAAACTAGACAAAGTGGAGTGTGGTCCTTATGGCTTTCCCAATCCCATTGTCACCCCTCATAAGCTACATTTTTATACAATTGTCTTCAAGATTCATGGGTTTTGGGTTGTAGTTTGATAGTTTCAGGTATCCACCACCAGCTACCCCAATTCTTTAGAACCTAAAAAGGGTTGTCTAAAGTGTGCATAAGAGTGCCCACCAGAGTGACCTCTCGGCTCCTTTTGGAATCTCTCTGCCACTGTAGCTTATTTCATTGCCTTTCACATCTACCGTCTTTTTATCTCCTGGTAGCCTATACTCTAGATTTTAGCTTCAAGAGTTTGCTCATTATACTTAGTTCATATTGGTGAGACCATGGATATTTTCCTTTTGTGTCTGGCTTATGTCCCTCAACATAACGTCCTCATGTTTCATCCATGTTTTCACATGCATCAGGACTTCATTTCTTCCTATCCCTGAATATTATTCCATTGGATGTATGTACCACATTGTGTTTATCCATTCATCAGTTATGGACACTTGTGTTGTTTCCATCTTTTAGCAATTGTGTGTCTTGTTTTTGATATCAAAAGTAGATGAGTGAAAAATATATTTATGTTTTAGATAAATTACTGGAAGAAAATACACTAAAATGTTGTCAGTGATTATCACTGACTAGACTATGGGTTTAAGATGATTTTTCTTTTCCTTTTCATATTTTTCTACAATGTGCTTGCACTATTTGTAAAATCAGAAAAACAGATTCTATAATGGGTATCAGCCTATGGGCCAAATCCAGCTCATTGCCTGTTTTTTGCATGACTGATGGGCTAAGAATAACATTTTTAAATGGTTACATTTTAAATGGTTATATAATGACTTACATTATATTTTCCATTTTGCCTCTTGGCCTGAAAAGCCTAAAATACTTGCTGTCTGACTCTTTCAGAACAAGGTTGTCTACCCTCGTTCTATACTATCATCTCACAGAATAAATTTATTTTTATTTATGGGACTTTTTCTAATAGCTTTTTGTAGATTTTTGCCTGTCAATTAAAAAAATCTCTTCTACCATCTATATTAATATGTATATTTGTATAAATATGCTCATATATTAAATTTATTGTATTTTCAAGATTTATTACATACACAAGGTTAAAAAAAAATCAGATGGTACCAACAGATAGTAATGAGTGGGAAAAACTGACCCTGCCTCACTTTCACTATCTCTCAGTTCTGCTTTGTCTTGGCAACTTCTTTTAATTCTATAGCAGTATCTATTCATAGTTACTGCCGCATGTCTAAATTGTATGCTCACACTGGTATTTCTTCTTAATTTTAGACCTGATCTATTACTTCCTGCCATAATGATGAGGATTTTGCATCAGCCTCCCCACTGCTCACTTACCTCTTTCTTTCCATTATATGTATGTTCCTTCTTTTCACTGCTTGCTGCAGAGCAAGGTAGTGTACTATGATAATCCTTCTTGTACAGCTTTACCCTCTCTCCCTTGGCATTTCCAGCCTTCCTTTTCTTAAAATGTCTTATTAAGTTTTGTTTGTTTGTATGTTTCTTTTGCAAGAGAACCCCTTATTTTCTTAATGTCCTCCTTCAAGAGCACTGTGTCTCCCTGCTGCACTGTGGACTGGTGCTTTCTCACATGTCTGCATAGCTGTCATCCCAGATGCAGTGTTGCCTAGATTCTAGATTTTTTTTATTTTGCTCCTTTATTGTCCTGGGGTATATCCTTTACTAACTTCCTAAGAAAGGGGGTTATGTACGAAAGAATTTTATTAAAACTGGCATGTCTGAAAATGACTTAACTTTTACCTCCACAGTTGGTTAATAAATTTTCTGGGTATAGAAGCCTGAGTAGAAAATAATTTTAGCACAGAATTTTGAATACATTTCTCTTTGTTTTCTAGCATCCTGTGTTCTTGATGAGAATGTTCTCATTAGAGAACATGAATGAATGTCCTTTTGCTTTTCTTTCTTTTTTTGTTAGTTATCTATCTTTTTCTTCCCTCCCTTGTATGGAAACTCTTAGGAATATTTCTTTATCCCTAGTATTTTGAAATGCCATGATGATGGGCCTTTGTGTGATTCTTTATCCATCCATTTTGTGGGTATTTTCAGACCCAGGACCCGAAAAATTCTTGTGTATCTGTTTGATAATTTCCTATGCTATTTGTCTCTGTTTTCTCCTGCTGGAATTCTTGTTAGATGGATGTTTTACCTAGTGGGTTGATTTTCTATGTTTCTTGTCTTTTCTGTTATATTTCCCATCTCTTTCTTTGTTTCTACGTTCCTGGAGAATTCCTCAATTTTCATCCTCCCAACCTTTGACTGGGTTTTTCAAATCAGCTATCATATTTTTAACTTTTAAGACCTTTTTCTCTTTCTCTGGTTCTTCCTTTTTCATAGCATCTTGTTCTTTTTTGATGGATACCATATTTTTTAAAGTCTCTGAGAATAATAACAGGGATTTTTTTTTTTTGAAGTTGTCTTCTTTTCTTTACATTATCTCAGTTTCTTCTGAGGGCATTGTTTATTATTGTGTATATTGGGCTCCCTGGTTTCTGCTGGAGTGTTTTCTCATGTATCTGTTGAACTCTGGATGTTTGTTCAATTTTTAAATAAAGTCACAAATTTGGGAATGTAATAACTAAAACATTTTGATGGAACTTAACATTGGAACAGTGGTCTAAAATGTCTTATTACATGCTAATCAAAGAGGCTGATGTAGAGACAGATCACGACTTGACATGTGTCAGACCTGTTATACTGACGTATAGAAGGAGGAGCCCGCTGGTTACCTTGGGCATTGTTGTTTGTAGTACTTTTTCCTAAATGAGTAGCCAGTTGACAATTTTTTTTCCTACTAGGTGAGATCAAGTTAGAAATGCCAAACATCAGTGTGGAGGGAGAGGTGTCTGATCTGGCAGCTGACCAGGAAACTGTTGATATCTTGGAGCAATGTGTGATAAACTGGTTGACTCAGATATCTGCAGCTGTCGAAGGCCAGCTAAGGAAGATGCCTCAGGTAACTTGTATAGTGCCTTCAAAGATCCTGGAAACATTTCATGCTTGGCACCCCAAGAAAGAGCTAGGAGTCTAGGGATCTGCATGATCTAGTCTCTTTTCTTAATGTTTTGTGCCCTCAGAAAGATCAAAATAAATAAACCCAAGATATTCTTGAACTTTCTGGTGTTAGTGTACTACCAGATTACTGCCTGGATTGAAAAAGTTGTGTTATCAGTCAGCATACTTGGGCTGCAATGCAAGGGAAACCCACCGAATGGGCTTAAGTAAGAAAGGGACTTCATTGGCTCTTATAACGGAAAATTCAAGAGGCAGGGGTGGCTTCAGGTACAGTTTGATCAGGACTCTGGCTGTGTGTCTATGTGGATCTCTCCTACCTCCTCTCAGTAAGGATTTCCTTCTCAGGCTGGCTTTCTTCATGGTAGCAACTTGCAGCATTTTCTGGTTCCACATTTGCACAACCCATTGTCCTGAGGCAGAGGGTGCCTTTATCTGGCATTCCCAGCCAGAGTCCTGAGATTCATTCTGACTGGGCCATTGTAGGTCACCAGTGGAACCCTTTTGGAGCTATGGGAGGAATGGAAGCTGGGCAGACAGCCACAAGTGTCCCCTCCATGCTGATGATGCGATGGATTATATGTTCATTCATGTCACCTCTCAGGGTAACGGTCCTCTAGCTGAAATTGATTTCTGGCGGGAAAGAAACACAACCCTAAGTGCGCTCCATGAACAAACAAAGCTTCCAATAGTTAGAAAAGTCTTGGAAATAATCAGGGAATCGGACTCTATGCTTATGGCTAACCTGCAGCCAGTCTTAACAGAATTATTCAAGTTACATATGGAGGCCTCAGACAACGTGCGGTTTCTCTCCACCGTGGAGCGCCATTTCAAGGTATGCTGGATGTACTGCCCTTTGGAAAGTTGGTTCTGCAGATTAGATCTCACACGGTTTGAATTTCCTTTTTGGGAGGATTCCTTCCCTGCTGAATTTATCGTGCTCAGGTGCAACATTACGAGGCCAGGAATTGTTAATTTTGTCCCAACAGTGGGGGCAGTGAAAGTCTTTGTGAGGCCAAGGAGCTGATTTGGGTGGATGAAGCATTATCAAGGTGTAGATCCAGGACCTGGAGTCCTCCACACATGCGTTTGCAAACCCTCTGAGGTTGTTTCCTTCCCTGGATTTGCAGATAATAAGAGAACCTACCTAACATGGTTGCTGGAAGGTTCTGATGGGCTGATGCATGCACATCCAGGAAAGCATCCGGGCAGTGACGGGAGTGCAGCAAGGCCAGGTCCAAGGGCTTGGGGTCCTGTTGGAATCTGCTGCTGAGTTGACATTCGTGACAGCATAGTTTCCTGTCTCTGGGGTTCACTTCTCTTCTCTGTGCAATGAGCTTTTTAAAGATTAGTGAGAGATAAGAAATGTCCATGATTCATGTACTAACCACCTTTGTGTTTTTTGCTATCCTGGTGTCCACCTGAACCTTACTTTACTTTAAATTGTCTTTGAATTGATTCACATATATTTATGTGGTGTGTGTGTGTGTGTGTGTGAGAGAGAGAGAGAGAGAGAAAGAGAGAGAGAGAGAGAGAGAGAGAAACAGCCTCATCTGAAACAATACTGCCTGTGCAATCATGGTTTGGTAAGCCAGTGATGTATGTTTTTCTAGTGCACATTAAAATAAAATTTTTTTTTGCTTTGATTTTTTATTTATTTTATTTTTTTAAAATTCAGTTTTATTGAGATATATTCACATATCATACAGTCATCCTTGGTGTACAGTCATCTATTCACAGTATCATCATATAGTTGTTCATTCGTCACCCCAATCTTTTTTTTGAACATTTTCCTTATACCAGAAAAAGTAAAAATAAGAATAAAAAATTGAAGTAAAAAAGAACACCCAAATCACCCCCCATCCTATTTTTCATTTAATTTTTGTCCCCATTTTTCTACTCATCCATCCATACACTGGATAAAGGGAGTGCGATCCACAAGGCTTTCACAATCACATTGTCACCCCTTGTAATCTACATTGCTATACAATCGTCTTCAAGAGTCCAGGCTACTGGATTGCAGTTTGTTAGTTTTAGGTATTTACTTCTAGCTATTCCAATGCATTAAAACCTAAAATGGGTTATCTATATAGTGTGTAAGAATGCCCGGCAGAGTGACCTCTCGACTCCATTAAAATAATTTTTAAAAGTTCTGAGTGCCGTTGAAATCATCTCACTTCCTGCCAGGGGGACATACCTGGAGAGTGGCTGTTTCTATTCATTTAGGGTGCTCTTTTGTTTTCCCTCCTGTTAGATCTCTTGAGGAGAAGATATGAACAACTATGGGGAACCATGGGGTCTTGTCCAACTCAGTTTTTGAGCGAAGTTCATTGACATAAGGAATGTTGGGGAGCAAAACAAAACAGTATTTTTTTAATCTTCAGGATTTTAGGGATATAGTGACACCAAACGCAATGTCTTCTGGTCTCTTGCAAACAAACCCTGTTGGTCCCACTCTCAGAGCTGATTATGGTTCTCAATTTTTCATTGTCTTTCCAAAGATTTTCTATGAATAATCTGGTATAGATGATGCTTTGGTTGTCTATTGCTGCATAATAAATTCTCCAGAACTTAGTGGCTTAAAACAACCATTGTATTTTCAAAATTTAAAATCAGCTTTATTGAGGTATAATTTACATGTCATAAAATTCACTCATTTAAAGTGTATGAGTCAGTGATTTTTAGTAAATTTACAATCATGCAACCAACATCAGAATCTAATTTTAGAGCATTATCATCACTCTAAAAAACCCCAGGTCCGTTTGCAATCACTCCCTGATCCCACTGCCAGGTAATACTAGTTTACTTTTTGTCTGTATAGATTTGCCATTTCTGGACGTTGGACATTGTATATACATGGAATTATGCAACATGTGATGTTGATATCTGTTTTTTTTTCACTTAGCATCATGTCTTTAAGTTTCATCCTTGTTGTAGAATGTATCATTACTTCATTCCTTTCTATTGCTGAATAATATTCCCTTGCATGTGTATTCCACATTTTTTTTAATCCATTCATAGGTTGATGGGCATTTCGGTTGTTTCTACTTTTTGGCACAGCTTTTGTATGGATGGATGCTTTAATTTCTCTTGGGCATACACTTAGGAGTGGAATTGCTGGGTCATATGGTAAATTATGCTTAACATTTTAAGAGCCTGCCAAGTTGTTTTCCAAAGAGATTGCACCATTTTACATCCCCACCAGCCATTTAGGAGGGTTCCAGTTTCTTCACATCCTTGTCAACACTTCTTATTCTCCGTCTGAAATTTTTATTTTTTACTAGAGCAGCTGTAGGTTACAGAAAAATCTGCAGAAAATTGAGTTCCTATATCCTCACCCCATCATTTCCCTTTTATTAACATTTTGTTTGTGTTTTTGTTGATAGACATTCTTGTGGACGTGAAGTGGTATATCTCATATATGTAATTTCTCATTGTAGTTTTAATTTGCATTTGACTAATTTGCATGTTAAGCACTTTTTCATGTGCTTATTGGCAATTTGTGTTTCTTCTTTGGTGAAATGTCTTTTTAAATCTTTTGTCATTTTTTATTTATCCTCAAATTTTTGATTTATTAGAGTTTAAAATATATATATATATTCTGGATACAAGTTCCTTATCAGATATATGATTTGCAGTATCCCAGTCTGTGGGTTGTCTTTTCACTTTCTTAACGACATCCATTTAATTTTTCTCCCTGTTTAGTGGGTCAGAAATTTGGGAAGATTTTAGCCGGGTGATTCATCTTGGCCCATGTGACAAGAGCTGGGGCCGTGGGGCTGGAGGAGCCCCTTCCAGGATGGCTTCTTCACCTGCATGTCTGACACCTCCATGGTCCTTGGCCTCTCTCTCCACATGGCATCTCCTCCCCCAGGCCCTCTCCATGTGGTTTGGGTGTCCCACAGCCTGTGGTTTCAGGGGATTAGGGTGGTCACACTTCTTACGCGATGGCCTGCTTCCAAGGTCCAGGCATTAGGGACTGTGACTGGCACTGGCACAGCATCAATTTAGCCATATTCTATTGGCCAAAGCAGTAGTTGAGCCTGTGAAGATTCCAGGGGATGGAGAACACGGCTCCAGCTCTCCGTGGAGAGTGGTGAGTTTGCAATACAGAAGAGCATGCAGGACAGGAGGGAGATGATATTGTGGCCATCTTTGGAAAGTGCAGTCTGCCTTATACGATATATATACTTTATATATACTCAATATTTATCTTTCTACCTACTCTTCATTTATTCTGGTACAAATTGCTCTATTTGCTTTAATTGTAAATCTTGTCTGTATCTTTCCGCGTCAGCATGTTCAAACATCTTCTGTTTGTTCAGCACTTTCCCCTATAATAAGCAAACGTTTTTTGGAATCAAGAAGCATGAAACTCCTTGCACATTTATTGTTTTATTAAGACATTTGAACCCCAAGGCCATGGTTGCTTTCATTGCTCTCTCCTCTCTTGGACGTGTCCCTCGGGCCAGAACATCACCCATGGCTCTGGATTCCACGTGGTCCTGGAAACCATCCCCTGCATGATGAGTGCTCTGAGGATGGTGTGGATCATCTCCAGGCACTACAACAAGGACGAGAGGATGATCCCGCTCATGGAGCGCATTGCCTGGGAAATTGCCGAGAGGGTCTGCAAAGTTGTCAATCTGCGGACTTTGTTCAAGTAAGAAGTAACTGTTTGCTTTATAAATCTTAAAAGCTTTATTGAAACACAAGTCACATACTATACAATGCACCCATTTAAAGTGTATAATTCAAAGGCTTTTAGTATGTTCACAGAGTTGTGCACTCATCACTCCTAAAATAAGCCTCATATCCTTTAGCCATCACTCCTAACACCTTGTTCCCAATCTCCCACAGCCCCTGGCACCACCAATCTACTTTCTCTTTCTATGGTTCTGCCTTCTCTGGACATTCCATATAAATGGAACCACCCCGTATGTGATTTTTGTGTCTGGTTTCCTTCATTTAGCTTCATGTTTTCCATGTTGGTCCGTATTGTGGCTTGTACCAGTGCTTCATTCCTTTTTATGGCTGAGTAATAGTCTGTCCTGTGGATATATGGTCGTTTTGTTTTAACCAGGGCCTTCTTCTGTTGTTCCCCTCTGGCCCCCTCAGCTGGAACAGCCTCTGAGGAGCAAATGTCACAGAAGACAGAGACCTTTTTTTCACTTTATTAGAAAAAAATTTATAAAAGTGAAATAAATACCCAAATCTTGGCATTCATTTTGCTCTGGTGTTACAGTCACTGCTATTGATCCCATGCCTGGGACTCAGGGCCACCAGAGCTGCCCCCTTTGGCTCAGATAGAAAAACCCACTGGCACGTCCATGCTTTGCACCTGGGGTGAGGGGTGGGGATAGGGGACAGATCGGGGTAGCTGGGCTGTGGCTCCCCCAACCTTTGCAGCCGCAGAGCAGCTGCCCTTCCAGGGAAGTGCCAGGCTGCACCATCAGGGGGCCTCAACTGGGGGCTTGGTACTTTCCTGGGAGAAAATCGTGGCCCTAGGTGGCAGCGCTGGGAACCACCATCACAGCTTCTCTGCTCCACAGAGAAAATCGCACGAGTGCACAGCACAAGACCTTGGAGGCCAAGAACACCCTTTTGATGTGGAAAAAGTCCTATTTCGATGTCCGGGCCAAGATCGAGGCTTCGGGGAGAGAAGCTCGGTGGGAGTTTGATCGAAAGCGGCTGTTTGAAAGGACGGACTACATGGCGGCCATCTGCCAGGATCTCTATGACATTCTGCAGGTAGGACATTCTGCAGGTTGGCTCTGCTGCAGGGCTCAGTGAGCTGAGGAGAGCGGAGTCATATCTGCCTTGTGCAGAGCTGCTGGGCTTTTTGATACTGGACCTCTCCTTTTCATGCAGATGCTGGGGTCACAGAAATAAGAGCCCAAGAGCTAAGCTCAGTTCAGCTGGCCACCTGCCCTACATTGCCAAAAAAATAAAACAGCAGATTTGCATGACTTTCATCTTACTCGAATAACACAACAGGGAAGAGTATTTAAAAGATGAATTTACAGAATATACTAGAATATGCCAGAATATACCAGAGCACACCTTTTGTAACTTTTCCTTGTCTTCCATGGCATCCTCCTCTCCCCTCCATTCCAGCTTTTTGATTTTCCTTTTACCTCTGCAGCTACTGCTCTTCTGTCTCTTTTGCAAAATCCTCAACTTCTGTGTTTCCATGAAAGGACTGGCCTTTTGTGTCTGGCTTCATGCACTTAGCATATGTTTTCAGGGTTCATCCAAGTTGTAGCAGGTATCAGAACTTCATTCCATTTTATGGCTGACTAATATTCCCCCGTATGGCTATATAGGTAGTTTAACTTTAACCAGGACCTCTTTCCATAGTTATCCCCGGAGAGACTGAGGGCAGAGGATCCTCAGTCCTGGACTCTGCGGAGACCTTCTTGTCTCTTCACCCTCTTTAGGCCGTGTGGTCCTTGCCCGTTGCTTCAGCTGCTACCATCTGCCAGCGCCTCCCAGGCTTCTGTCTAATCCTTAAACGCTTGGGGCTTAGTGACTGATTGATGAATTAGCCACAGTCCTTGTCTCATGAAGGTCCATACATCCATTGTTTCTGCAACTCATAAAGTACCAGGCCCTGTGCTTGCCATTAGGGAAACAATGGTTAGCAAAAACTGGGGCCGACAACATTATTTTGGTGTCCTGTGCAAGATGAAAATGCCAGGCCCCAGGATCAAGAAGCAGGGAAAAAACCCCACTAAAGTACTAAAAGATAAAGCTTTTTCCTTTCTTCTGTGGTCTCCTGCCTTTCATGGTGTTTGTTGTTTGCCACACTGTAGCAAAGTAAAGAAAAGAAAGTAAAGGTAAGTTGAACTTTTAAATTATTAGCATGTATTTTACTGTTCATCTTTGTATTATGCAATGCCAGTTTAAAATGTAAATATAAGAGCATTTAACTTATGTGTGGAATCATTGTAATTACACAGTTCATTTTTCCTAACTTGTATGTGCATAGGTATTTTGCTCTTGCCATAACTGTGGTAACACAACACAAAACTAACTCAGCTGTTTTTATTTCACTTCTTGCTATGTGCATATTCTTCCATCATTCTCTACCTTTGATTTACTGTTAAGGAAAGACTGAAAGTAAAGGAACTCCAGGTTGTCCTATCTTTCCCTTTCCTTCTATGTCACCATTTTCAGCATCAGTGTTTGTTTAATATAGGGTAGTGACATGAATAAGGAAGGACGTGATGGGGTTCCTTGGTCGTTTGTGTTTCTTGGAACACCATTGCCTTCTTCCTGCGTTAGAAGCAAGTTCTGGTTCAAACGCGAGTGTGGCCTCTCCAGGCTGTCATGTCCCTGCTTACTCAGTTGTAGGTGCAACATGCTTACCTGCATTTGCTTTGAGTTTTGCTGAACTCTTCTGCATTGTGGTTCAGTTGGAATGCTGTGCTCATGCAAATGGGGTGGCAGGGAATGACGGACGCTCATAGTGCACGTATCTTCTCTGCTCACATGCATGTTCCATTTGCTTATGAGATGTCATTTACAAATCACAAGTCTAAAGACACAACTATTAAGAAGTTCAAGATGGTGCTAGCAGAGCATTATACCAAGCTTGAGTTCCCTCTGAGCATGGGGCCCTCTGTGTCCATACAGGTCACATGCCTATGAAGCTGGCCCTGGCAAAAACACATGTAGCCCTTGACTGAATGGGGCTAACAGTCAAGGGGAGGAAAAGATGGTAGACAAATAATCACAGAAATGCAGAACTGTGGTTGGGCTAGATTCCATGGAAAGAACAGTTGAGGGTGCTCTGGAAAGTTGAATCAGGGGGGTTGACCTGTCTAGAGGGGTTGGACATGAAAAAGTGATGTTTAATGATGTCAGGAGTTAACCAGGCATTTCAAACTGGAAGTACAAAGGTCCCGAGACAGAGAGGAGCATGGAACTGAATGAGGGCTGGGATTTTTATAATTGTAAGATAGTAGGTACAGTGATAGGTTCTTTGGATGGTGGGACAAAACACAAAGACCCTTGGATTGATGAAAGGCAGAAGCCTTTGTTACTTAGAGCACCAAACAAGAGAAGGGTGCCCACTGGGCTGCAAAGGGATTGCCCCTGGGGAAAGGGTTACAGCAAGCTGGAGCTGGAGGAGGCGGCTTAGGTCTGGCAGACGAGGTGGACTTAGCTAGGTTTTTTTGGGGGATGGGGTGCTCCTGGTGGATTGGCTAATTTGAATAATTTTATGAGCTCTGGGGCATAGAGGCTGTCCCTAATTGTTCAGTACCTGGCCCAGGGATGATTAGGATGGGAAGCTAGTGATCCTGGAATGTGAGAGCTGGATTGTGGGGAGTTGTTGGGATATGGATATAATCAGCTGTTCAAGAAGGGGCTCTGGCACGTCCAGGGCCTCAAAAGTGTGTTGTGACAGAATTTCAAAGGAAACGATCTTCCATTGAGGGTGGCTGTGAAAAGGCGGGGGAAAGTGGATGGGAAGAGGTGAGAAACAGGCAGGCGCTCAAATGTGCAGACCTCGTAGGCTGCATTAGGGCATCTGGGATGTATCCACCCTGTACTGGCCACACTACGAAAAGGCTAGGGGTTAGAAGGAGGGAGTCTATGGGACGTGTTCTCGCCATCGTCGGTCTAGACATGAGACCCATCAGTAGTTACAATGCGTGTGAGAAAACTGAAAGGCAACCCTCTGTGTTTGGTTTGATTGGACAGGTCATGGAGGAATTTTACAGCATATTTGGTCCAGAGCTAAAGGCAGTTACTGGGGATCCCAAGCGTATTGACGATGTCCTGTGCAGGGTGGACAGCCTGGTCAACCCCATGGAAAACTTGACCTTTGACCCCTTCAACATCAAGTCCTCCCAGGACTGGAAGTATGTGATGGACGACTTCAAGATTGAAGTTCTGGCAAGTAGCACATTCATTGGTTTGATTTTGGAAGCTGACACCATGTGTTTCCCCATGTTAAAGTTGTTGGGTTATTTAGTTATGCTTAGATTTTTTTAAAAATCACAAAAGTTATTCCTGCCTATTTGTAAAAAACTGAAACAGAACAGAAGCATGTAAGGTGAAAGTGAATGTTCTTTACTTATCTCCTCCATCCTTTCTCACACTCCCTGAGTGTGAGAAGATTAAATTGAACTAGACTCAGTAGCATTTATACAGTTTGTTTCATTTAATATAAATTCACCCACCTATGAATGAAGGTAAAATAAACTAAATGTGGTAAGAGAACCACAAAGTGCCATATGGGTTTTTGAGAAGAAAGATGTGTTTTGTCAGGGGTTGGGTTCATGGAAAGCAGTGAACTGGAAGCAACCTTTGGGATTGGGGAGGCTTTGGACAAGTGGGAGTGGGGGTAAGCGTGGGGGCTGAGACGGTGAAGGGTATTTCAGACGGTAGGAACAGCACAGACGGAGGCAAAAAAGGAAGGTGTGTCTGAGGAGGGGCAAGTGGAAGGGCTTGGTGTAAGTAGAGAACAGAGTAGCGGGACGTACAGCTAGAAGGGTGGGTGGGGTGTACACTGGAGAGGACCTGGAGTGCCAGGGTGAGTAGTGGGTCTTAACTTAGTGGCAGGAGGGAGCCATGAAGGTTGTTGACCAATGGGCTGATATAATCAGAACGATAGTTTAGAAAGACTTTTCTGGCCCCAGCATAGACTGGCTTGTTCTGGGGAGCAGCATGGTACGGGGAGGTGAGATAGGGATCCATGGCCTGAGGTGTCAAAGAGAACCTGTAGCTGAGAATCAGGTTACATCTGCAGAGCACGGATGGGGCAGCCCATCACACTCCCTTTTCAGTCACCATGGGAAGCACTGTCACTAGTATTCTCATTTTGTGTCTTAAATAATTACTTCTATAACCCCAAAGCATCTTTTTATGTGGCGACTGAGAGTTCTACTTGCTTATATAAACATCTCCTGAATTGTATTTAACTCATTCTCAGCTTCTATTTTAAGTGTCGTTTAATTTTAAATTTAATGTTCATCCAAGTCATTTAGTCAGATAATTCTTTTTTTTTAATTTAATAAATTTTATTTTGAAATAAATTCAATCTTATAGGAACAGTTGCAAAAACAGTACAAACCCCATACATAGAACTCCATCATACCCTGACCCCCCGCCCCTGATACCCCGATCCACCACCGTTAACATCCTGTCACACCACCATTTCTTTCTTTCCCTCCCTCTCCCCCTCCCTCCCTCCCTCCCTGTCTATCATCCATCATCTATTGCTCTGTCCTCTGAACATATGAGAGCAAGCTGCACGTATATTTGAACAAACAATATAATTCACATGTACCTTTCCCATGGACAAGTACATTCTTTTATGCAATCTCATTAAGTGCAGCTAAGCACTTAGTTCAAGAAATTCAACACTGATATGAAGCTTACATTCTGTATTTCCTTTTTTTTTTTTTTCCTTGTGTCCCATCTGTGTCCCTTTGAGCTTCCTCTCTTCCATCCTCAGATCCCATCCAGGATCATCCTTGGCATTTAATTGTCATCTATTTAGACTGTCTTTTTCTTTTTTTTTTTTTCAATTGTGGAAACATATATATAGCCTAAATCTTCCCATTCCACCCCCTCCCTAGCATTCCATTAGTGGGATTACTCACATTTAGAATGTTGCAATGCTATCACCTTCCCATCATCCATTTCTAGAAGTTTCCCTTCACCCCAAACAGAAACCCTACTCTCATTTCTTAACTCCGTATTGCCCCTTCCCCCGCTTCTCAGAACCCCTACTCTACTTTTCATCTTTATGGTCGTATTCTCTGATACTTTCTTTGTGTTTACCATGGGGCTTAAATTTAACATCTTAAATCTATAACAGTCTTGTTTTTCTTTGATACCAACTTAACTTCAATATGACACATAAACAATGTTCCTATACTCCATCATTCCCCCACCTTTATGTAGTTCTTGCCTAAAATTACCTATTTTACATTGAGTCCAAAACCACTGATTTATCATTACAGTTTAAGTATTTTAGATCCTGTAGGAAGTAAATAGTGGAGTTATAAATCAAAAATATGGTAGTATTGGTATTTATATTTACCATATGATCTTTACTGGAAATCTATTTCTTCATGTTGTTTCAGTCAATTGTTTAGTGTCCCTTCCTTTCAGCCTGCTCAACTCCCTTTAGCACTTCTTATAGGACTGATTACTGGTGATGAAGTCCCTCAGCTTTTGATTATCTGGGAATATTTTCATCTCTGCTTCATTTTTATCCTCCAGGTGTTTGTGAATTCTCCACGTCTCTGATGGTTATTGACTTCTATTTGTATTCCATTGTGGTCAGAGAATGTACTTTGAACAAATTCATTTTTTTTTAATTGAGGCTTGTTTTTATGTCCCAGCATACGGTCCATTCTGGAGAAAGATCCGTGATACTGAAGAAGAATGTGTGTCCCAGTGACCTGGGATGTAATATTCTATATATGTCTGTTAAAATTCTCTATCTCTCTCTCTCCTTTCTTTGTTTCTCTGTCGGTAGGGCTCCCTTTAGTATCTGAAGTAGGGCAGGTCTTTTACTAGCAAAATCTCTCAGCATTTGTTTGTCTGTGAAAAATTTAAGCTCTACCTCAAATTTGAAGGAGAGCTTTGCTGGATAAAGAATTATTGGTTGGCAGTTTTTCTCTCTCAGAGTTTTAAATATGTCATGCCACTGCCTTCTCGCCTCCATGGTGGCCGCTGAGTAGTCACTACTTAGTCTTACACTGTTTCCTTTGTATGTGGTGAATTGCTTTTCTCTTGCTGCTTTCAGAACTTGCTCCTTCTCTTCAGTATTTGACAGTCTGATCAGAGTATGTCTTAGGGTGGGTTTATTTGGATTTATTCTATTTGGAGTTCGCTGGGCATTTATGCTTTGTGTATTTATATTGTGTAGAAGGTTGGGGAAGTTTTCCCCAACAATTTCTTTGAATACTCTTTCTAGACCTTTACCCTTCTCTTCCCCTTCTGGGATACCAATGAGTCTTATATTTGGACATTTTATTTTATCTGTCATATCCCTGAGGTCCATTTCGATTTTTTCAATTTTTTTCCCCATTCTTTCTTTTGTTCTTTCATTTTCTGTTCCGTGGTCCTTGAGGTTGCTGATTCATTGTTCATTTTCCTCTAGTCTTGTACTGTGAGTATCCAGAATCTTTTTAATGTGGTCAACAGTTTCTTTCATTTCCATAAGATCATCTACTTTTTTATTTATTCTTGCAATTTCTTCTTTATGCTCTTCTGGGGTCTTCTTCATGTCCTTTATATCCTGTGCCATGCTCTTGTTGCTTGTCTTTAGTTCTTTGATTAATTGCTCCAAGTACTGCGTCTCCTCTGATCTTTTGATTTGGGTGTTTGGGTTTGGGTTATCCATACCATCTGTTTTTTTCATATGCTTTAAAAGTTTCTGTTGTTTTTGGCCTCTTGGCATTTGCTTAACTTGATAGGGTTCTTTTAGGATATGTAGGCTAATTCAAAGTCTCATCTCTAAATTGTCACATCTACAGCTTGGTGGCATACACTTTCTCTAACTAACTAGCAGGTGGTGCCTGCTCAAGCCAGTTCTCCCCAACTTTGTCTTTTTAGAGTGTAGGGGTCTGATTCTTGTGGGGTCCAATTGGTGCACCAAGTTTGGTTATGTTGTTGGTGTTGTCTGCCCTGAATGTGGGTGTGTGTCTGAGCGGTTAGGGAGGGAGGACAGCTTTAATAATCGAACCTCCCAGGTGTTCCTGAAGATTTAAGGTTGTTGCAAGAGTCTAAACCTTCAGTTCAGTCTCACCACAGATTGTCTCTGCCACTGACCCACAAATCCTTGGTATTGGCGTATGGTCCCTGGGATTTCCAAGTGGGTCCCTCTTCCAAGCCGTGCCCTCCCAGGGCCTGTGCTGAGGGAAGGCTGTGTTATGTCACAAGTGCGCACCATCCCTCAAGGGAAGTTCTGGGCCTCCAGGCAGTGTAGGGGTGTTCCCAGCCTGCTGAAAGGATGGCTGTATGGTACATGTCAGTTTCCCCCTTTACGCACAGCTCCGCCTTCCTAGCTCTGGAACAGTTAGCTGTGGGTGCGTGAAAGGCTATTTGTCCACACCTGATATTGTGTGTGCACATGATGCTGGAGACACTTCCTGTCACACTGGGTTTTTTTTGGCGTGGCTCTGGGCTGTGGCACCGGTGCTGGGAAGGAGCGTTCCCAGCCTGCCAGGAGGATGGTTGTAAGGGGTGTGGTTTTTTTCCCGTTTTGGCTCACCTCTGCCTGCCTCTCTCCGAGACAGCAGCAGGTGTGCAAAGGGCTGTCATCCACACCAGATATTGAGGCATTCGCATAGCCTGTTCCTGCCACGCTTCACTGTGCGGTTCTCGCTGCCATTATCTGCAGCTGCTTTTGGGTTTTTTCAAAAAGAACTAGTCCGACTCCAAATGCCAAGCCACGGTTTCCCCATACTGCAGCATGGCTGTCAGATACTCAGCAGGCTTACTCATTAATTTCAGAACACAGACTCTCGGTTTCACCAAGTGAAATCACCTCACTGGGGATTTAGCAGACCTTGTCCAGCTGGTGCATTGCTGGAACTGGTGTTCTGGGTCACTTTCTGGCTTTTATCTAGTATTTTTTATGAAGGTGTTTTTTTGCCATCTCTCCTAACCACCATCTTCCGGAAGTGGATGGTTTGTTCTTTAGGCCGTTGTGTAATCAGTTGCCCTAGGACTTCCTGTTGTCTCTCATCTGTGATGAATCCTCTGCTTTCTAGATCACATTTTCCTCTTTCCTTGTTTACTCCTTTGTTGTGTGGGAACACATTTTCTAATAGCTTCCTTAGAAAGGTTTCATGGGATGTCTGTCTTATTTGAGTCCTTGTATGCAGAAATTCTGGCCTAATACTTAATAGAATTCAAGTTCTAAAAAAACCATTTTCTTCAGAAATTTGAAGGCATTCTTCATTGATTTCTAACTTCCAGTGTTATTAGTGGTCTGATGCCATTCTGATTTCATTTTCTAGAACCAGCTCACCAGACTTTTACAGAAGAGGGTGGGAAGGGGGATAGAGGATGCATAGTGTCCTGGCTAGACAGGGTGGAGAAGCTGTGAGCTGTTTGCAGATTTTCAACAAACCTTTCTGCTGTTTAGCCCCTTGCCTCCCTCCCACCTCCTAGGTACTGGGTGCCTTCAAATGTGCCACCTCTCAGAGATTTCTGGGAGGAGCAGGCCGGTACCTCCCTCCCCCTCACTGAAAACATTAGGTTGTAACTCTCTGCCTTCCCTAAAGTTATTCTCCTTCTTCCAAAAATTCATGAGCTATCTCTTCTTCCATTTTGTTTATATCAGTTAATACTTTTTAAAAAGCATTATTGTGGTAAAATATATATACCATAAAATTTGTCATTTCAACCCCTTTTTTTTAAAGTAGAGAAGTTGTAGATTTACAGAAAAATCATGTAGAAAGTACAGTATTCTCATATACCCCCCCATACACAATTTTCCATATTTTTAACACTTTGCATTAGGGCCATACTTTTGTTACAGTTGATGAAACAATATTATTACAGTTATACCATTAATTATAGTCCATAGTTTGCATTAAGGTTTGTTGTTTGTGTTGTCCAGTTCCATGGTTTTAAAAAATTTTTATTCTGGTGACATATATACAAATTTCCCATTTTAACCACTTTCAAATATACGATTAAGGGGTATTAATTACATTCACAATGTTGTGCTACCTCCATCACCATTACCAAAACTTTTCTATCATCCCAAACATAATCTCTGTGCCAATTAAACATTAACTCCCCTTTCCTACCCCCACCCAGCCTTTAGTAACCAGTATTCTAGTTTCTGACTCTATGAATTTGTATATTCTAATTATTTCATATTAGTTAGACCATGCAATATTTTTCCTTTTTTGTCTGGCTTATTTTACTCAACATGATGCCTTCAGGGTTCATCCATGTTGTCACATATATCAGAACTTCATTCCTTTTTCGGGCTGAATAATATTCCATCATATGTGTTTAGTACATTTTGTTTATCCTTTCATCTGCTGATGGATACTTGAGTTGCTTCCATCTTTTGGCAATTGTGAATAATGCCACTGTGAATATTGATGTGCAAATGTCTGTTTGAGTCCCTGCGTTCCATCTTTTGGTTATATATCTAGAATTGGGATTGCTGGATTATATGACAATTCTATACTTAATTTTCTTAGGAACTTCCAAACTGTTTTGCACAGAGGCTGCACCATTTTACATTCCCACCAACAGTGAACGAGTGTTCCTGTTTCTCCACATCCTCTCCACATGTTATTTTCCATTTTTAAAATATTAGCCATTCTAGTGGGCATGAAATGGTATCTCATTATGGTTTTGATTTGCATTTTCCTAATGGTTAATTATGTTGAACATTTTTTCATGTGCTTATTGACCATTTGTATATTTTCTTTGGAAAAATGTTTATTCAAGTCTTTTGCCATTTTTAAATTGGGTTGTTTTATCTTTTTATTGTTAAACCATTTTTAAGTGTGCAATTCAGTAACAATAATTACATTTACAATGTTCTGCAACCATCATCACTGTTTATTTCCAAAACTTTTCCGTCACCCCAAACAGAAACTCTGTGCCCATTAAGCACATCTCACTATTCACCCCTCCTCTATCCCCTGGTTACCTCTAATCTACTTTTTATCTCAATACATTTACCTATTAGAGCTGTTTCATGTAAGTGGAATCATAATATTTGTTCTTTTGTGTCTTCTCTTACTTAGCATGTTTTCAAGGTTCATTCATGTTATAACATATATCAGAACTTCATTCCTTCTGATGGTTGAATAGTAATTTTACATTGTGTGGACATAACCATATTTTTTTTTAATCCGTTCATCTGTCAATGGACACTTGGCCTGTTTCCATCTTTTGGCTATTGTGAATAATGCTGCTGTGAATATTGATGTGCAAGCATCTATTTGAGTCCCTGAGTTCAATTCTCTTGGGCTATCGACCTAAGAATGGGATAGTTGGATCATATGGTAATTCTATGTTTAACTTTTTGAGGAAAGTGAATACCTAAAAAAAATTCTTTTCTGTCATTTTATTCTGGTTGGAGAGAGAAAGAAGAAAACAAATGGAATCAACTTGCCCCCTCGTAACGGGACACCAGCTTCTATTAGTGAGCAATCTGCAAGACACTGATTTGGTTTTTGCTCATTTCTTTTTTTTTTTTCAGGATAATTGCATGGGCATAAAGGATGATTTCTTGACCTTTTTCTTTTTTTTGGCAGGTCATTGAGAGAGAAGCAAAAAATTTTATTGATGAATCATTTAAGACACTTCGATCAGCTGAAGCAGCATTTGACATGCTTTTGAAATTTAAGCATATTCGTTCACGGGAGGCTATTAATCGACAAATGATGATGAAATTTAATGATATTCTTGCACAGTATTGTAAAGAGGTAATTGAAAAATCGATAGCTACCTATATAGTAAAAATATACTTGGCAAAATGTGAACACTTGAGTCATTTATCATCTCTTTCTTATCTAAACCCAGGGAAACTATGGAATTTTCCCAAATTATGTAATATAGGCTATCAAAACGAAGTGGGCTTGTTTACTTGGTGGAGAAATTCAGTAATAATTTATCAAGTACAATATTAATTTTCTCACATTATGAAGGACCCTGCTCACAGTAATAACATTAGTAGCTGAAGTTAATTGTATGCGAAGGTCAATGTGTATTTATTTATTAACTGAGAAACATTTGTCCAGAGCCTGTATATTCTAGACACTGTGTTAGGCACAGAGGTAGAAATGAATACAACACAGATTTTACTTTGAAAGAAATCAGTATCTAGTGGGAGAGACAGAAAAATGCTTATTATTTATTCAGAAGATAAAACATGAGCATAAAAAACTAGATCAATTATAAAATAAATTGCTAGAGTGATCTCCTAATGAATCATTTTTCTGTGGCTGCTGTGACAAATAAGCACGAACTCTGTGGCTTAAAGCAGCACAAATGTTATCTTACAGTTCTGGAGGTCAGACGTCTGACATAGGTCTCACTGGGCTTAGATCAGTGTGTCAGCAGGACTGCATTCCTTTCTGCAGGCTCTGGGGTGGGTGGGGAAATCCATTTCCTGGCCTTTTCCAGCTTCTGCAGGCTGCCTGCCTTCCTTGGTCCATAGCTGCTTCCTCCATCTTCAAATCCAGAAATGGCTGGTGGAGTCTTTCTCACATTACATCATCTGATCTTCTCTTCTGCCTCCTACTTTTTAAGAATCCATGTGATTTTCACCAACTCTATTTTAAGGTCTCCTGATTATCAACCTTATGTCCATCTGCAGCCTTCACTCCCCTTTGTCAGGTAACATAAAGTATTCACAGGTTCTGGGGATTGGTATGTGACCATCTCTGGGGGCTGTTATTCTGCCTCCTACACCTTGTTATCAAGATGAGGGTGCAGAAATGTAGGCCTGACCACTGATCATATCTAGGGCAGATTGCAGGATTTCTAATAATTCAGCAAAACACATATACACTATGCATGGCCTGAAATTATAAGGCAATTTGGAGCATCACATATGTTAAATGAAAGACAAAATTACTGGAGAGTACAATAAAAAGGGGTAAATGGTAAGTAGGAAAAACACTATTTTATATCAGAATATTTCCTAACATTCCAATTTTCATTTCTTCAAAGATGCACATCGCAAATTACATCTTTCTTGGATAACACAGTGATGTTTATCACTTACAGAATATGTTTGGTTGCTTTTCAGGTTGACATAGTCAATAAAATCTTTGTTCAGAACCTTGACAGCCCACCCCTGTATAAGAATCACCCTCCGGTTGCAGGTGCAATATACTGGGAACGTTCTCTGTTCTACCGGATTAAGCAAACCATCCTCAGATTTCAAGAAGTGGAGGGGATACTGGACAGTGAGCGAGGAAGGGAAGTATGTCACTTTTGTTGAAACTGTTCCCTAATTTATCTCATGTTTTAATTCTGGACAGGGTAGGCCTCCCTGTTACTGCCCAGGAAAAGCTTTAAATCTGAGAGGCTGCTTATTCTGGAGTAGACTATGTTGAGTTGGCTGTGTGAGTGGCAGCTCGATTTTAGATCCATGTCTGTGATTTAGAGGGCCTGTCCTGTGATCCTTGGGTTAGGGCTTATATTTAAAAGCACCTTTTATGTTCTTTGTCTTTAGCATCTTAATATGTATGACATCTTCCACCTGGCAGTCATGTGGGCTTCTCCCTATACTTCATCTTCTTGGGAGGATGACTACTACCTTTTTGATGATAAATACATCCTCCTTCCCCAACCCATGGATTTTTGTGTGCTGTATAGCAGGGGTCAACAAAGTTTTTTCTTTAAAAACTTTATTATTTTAGGCTTTCTGGGTCATACAGTCTCTTGCAACTACTCAACTCTGCCATTGTAGCAAGAAGGCAGCTACAGATAATATGTCAATGAACGGACATGGCTGTGTGGTAATAAAACTTTATTTCTGGATGCTAACATTTGCATTTCATGTAATTTTCATGTGTCACAAAGCATTACTGCTCTTCTGATGTTTTAAAATAATTAAAAAAAAAAAGCCATTCTCAGTTCATGGGCCACACCAAATCCAAATCTGGACCGCCCTTTGCTGATACCTGCTATACAGTCTAGATTTCAAGTCCTACCATCTCAAACGGGTCCTACAAAATGTGTTAACAGATTATTTTAAGAGAATGGGAAAATGTTATTTCCAAGGACGAAATGGCATTTGCTTGAATTTTTGGTAGGTAAAACAAAAGTACTTGGAAGTGGGTAGGAGAATGAAGGATTATGAAGATACAAAGTATGAGCACTGGAAAGAGACAACAGAACAAATCCTCCCAACCCTGATGAAGAAGAGTCTGCTTACCAAGGTACGTACTTCTGGACCCTCTTCCCTGGTGATGGCATCTGTCTTTTTCTGGAGGTTTGATTTCGTTGACCCTCATTCAAGATGTTGATTGATATTTCCCAAATCAAACACATGAAAGGGTAGGGGTTGACTAAGGAGAAGAGGAGAGCCAGAAAGGAAAGAGTATAGAGTCAGCACAACGGTTAGGAACACAGGCTGGAACCCAGCACAGCTGCTTACTTCTTTGGCCCCTGGCTTAACCCTGAGCCTGTTTCCCCGTTTATTAACATGGGTTGGATCAGATGACACAAACACATGAAGGATCAGTAGAACCAGATCAGTTAGCTGACAGTTGACCACTTTTGACTTTTTCAAAAATGTGCCATTTTGATGATTCATCCTTCTACTTAGCACTGAGCCTGGCACATAATAAATGCTCAGTAATATTAGCTGTTAGGGAGGAAAGAGTTGGGCCTGGCAGTTTTAGGTCTTTGGTGTCTGAAATTCTGAAGCAGGTATCAACATGATTAGAGAAGGCCAGATGGCATTTATGGGGAACTGGGCTGCTCATAGCCCATCAGAAGAGACAGCTGTTTCTCACCTCCAGCCTATTCCTGCCACATTCTGTAAGATTTTCCATTTTTTTCAAGGGAAGAATTTGCCCACTTTTTTTGTTTTTTAATTCTGGAATTTTTTATTTGCATGTGTTGTTCCTTCTGCTGAGATTTGCCTTCTACCATCTCTCTTCTGAGATACTCTGTCATTTAAGCCTTCCTTCCTCTGTGCTCTCTTAGCATCTTTTTTTTTTAAATTCAGTTTTATTGAGAAATATTCACATACCATACAATCATCCATAGTGTACAATCAACTGTTCATAGTACCATCTTATAGTTGTACATTCATCACCCCAATCTATTTTTGAACATTTTTCTTACACCAGATAGAATCAGAATCAGAATAAAAATAAAAAAAAAAAAAAATAAAACACACAGATCACCCCCCTGTTCCCACCCTATTTTTCATTTAGGTTTTGTCCCCATTTTTCTACTCATCCATCCATACACTGGATAAAGGGAGTGCAATCCATAGGGTTTTCACAGTCACACTGTCACCCATTGTAAGCTACACTGTTATACAATTGTCTTTAAGAGTCAAGGCTACTGGGTTGGAGTTTGGTAGTTTCAGGTATTTACTTCTAGCTATTCCAGTATATTAAAACCTAAAAAGTGCTATCTGAATAGTGTGTAAGAATGCCCACCAGAGTGACCACTCGACTCCATTTGAAATCTCTCAGCCAGTGAATCTCCATTTTGTTTCATTTCGCATCCCCCTTTTGGTCAAGAAGATGTTCTCAATCCCACAATGCCAGGTCCAGATTCATCCCCGGGAGTCATATCCTGTGTTGCCAGGGAGATTTACACCCCTGGGAGTCAGGTCCCACGTAGGGGGGAGTTGCCCACTTTTTAAATATTGGCAACTAATTTAGATTCTTTATAAATTCTATTTGCCTAACAAAGCATGTATTTTAGCTGGCCCCAGTGCAGGTTGCCAGTTCCCCAGTATGTTAAGGCATTAAGGGCCCTGCCTTTATCTTTTCAAATTCACTTTAGCTTGGTTCGTATGGATCCGATAGCTTCTTGCACTGATTTCCCGTACTTATGAAATGTTTCTTCTACAGACATCGGCCATTACTGATGAGACCGCCAGCTCTGACAAGGGGACTATTTTTGCAATCAATTTTTCCCCTGCTCTCAGAGAGATTATTAATGAGGCAAAGTACTTGGAACAGCTGGGATTCACCGTCCCTGAATTAGCAAGAAATGTTGCATTACAGGAGGACAAATTTCTTAGGTAAAAATATTCTCCTGTTAAATCAGCAGTAAATGTTTTGGTCTTGGGACACCTTACACTCCTAAAAGTCATTGAGGATTCCCCACACCAAAGCTTTTGTTCTAGTTTTATAACTATTGATATTTACCATACCAGAAATAAAAACCTAGAAATGTTTAAAATATGTGTTTATTAATTCATTTAAAATGACCACAGTAAAACCATCATGTTAACATCAGTAACATTTTAAAATGAAAAGGACCATATTTTCCAAAAAAAAGAAAGTTAATGAGAAGAGTGGCATTGTTTAAAACAGAAATTTATCTGCGAATCTCTTGATTTGCAGAGTTGTAGTTGGCTAGTGGTCTTTTGTAACCCGTCCATAAGGCTTTTAAGCTTTTTGTGAACTTACTTGTATGCCCCTTGTGCCATTGACTTTGTGCAGGTACACAGAAGGCATACAGCACATGTTGGATCATTATCACATGCTTGTGGGGACATTAAATGAGGCGGAATCTGTTCTTCTTAAGGATCATTCCCAGGAGTTAGTGAGAGTGTTCGGGTCTGGATATAAGAGATTAAACTGGAACTCACTAGGTAACGTAATTCATCTCTATTTATTGCCTTTTAGATGCTGGGATGCAAAAATAATTCTGTTAGATTATTTTAGTTAAATTATAATATTTGTGTATATGTAGATAAAATTAACAGGTAATTTTTGAGAGTTCATAAAGTACACTTTACAGAACTTAGAATTAATCTCAAAGTTTCATTGGGGTTGAGGATGTAATGCCATTTCAATAGTCTGCTGACCCAAAGCTTTCTGCTTTGAAAGTAAAGCGTCCTTGACTTTTTATATTAAAAATGTAATTTCGAGATAATTAAGATTAACATGCGGTTGTAGGAATGAATTCAGAGAGATCCTTTGGTTGGTTACCCCAGGGGTGACTTCTTGCAAAACTCTGATACAGTATCACAACCAGTACGACATTTACCCAATCAAGATCCAGAACATTCCATCACCACAAGAATTCCTCATGTAGCCCGTTTATAGCTACACCCTCTTCCATCCTGTTCCCACCCTTTCCTTAATTTCTGGCAGTGACTAATCTGTTTTCCATTTCTATAATTAAGTCATTTCAAGAGTGTTGCATAAATGGAATAATGCAGCATATAATGTTCTTGGATTGGCTTTTTTCATTCAGCATAATTCTCCAGAGATTCTTGCAGGTTGTTGTATGTATTAATATTTCATTCCGTTTGTATTGCTGAGTTGTACTCCTAGTGTAGATGTACCACAGTTTGTTTAACAATTCACACATTAAAAGACATCAGGATTATTTCGTTTGGCTATTATAAATAAAGCTGCTATGAGCATTTGTATATAGGCTTTATAGTGAACATATGGGTCATATGGTAGTTTTATGTTTAGTTCACTTTCAAAGAAATGACAAACTGTTTTCCAGAGTGGCTTACCATTTTTCATTTCTGCTAGCAATGTATGAATGATATTCATCCTCAATAGCATTTGGTATTGTCACTGTTTTTTTATTTTAGCCATTGTGATTAATATGTTGTAGTATCTTGTTGTGATTTTAATTTGCATTTCCCTAATGGCTAATGACATTGAACATCTTTTCATGCTTATTTGCCATCTGTATATCTGCTTCAGTGAAATGTCTTTTGTCTATTTTCTGATTAGATCATTTAGTTTTTTCCCCACTGTTTAGTTTCGTGAGTTCTTTTTATGTTCTAGATAGCTGTCCTTTGTTGGATGTGTGGTTTGCAAATATTTTCTCCCACTCTGTAGACTGCATTTTCATTCTGTTAACAAGACCTTTTGCAGAGCAAAATATTTCCATTTTGATGAAGTCCAATTTATCACAGTTTTCCTTTTATGGGTCATACTTTTGGTGTTAAGGATAAGAACTCTGCCTAGCCCAGGATTCTGAAAATTCTCTCCAGTGTTTTTTTCTAAAAAATGTTGCAGTTTTATTGTTTCTATTTAAGTCTGTGATCATTTTGTGATATCTTTGTGAGGTGTGAGACTTAAGTTGAGGTTTATTTTTTCTTGCCTATGGATGTCCAGTTGCTCCAGCACCATTTATTGAAAAGGCTATTTTTCTTCAATTGAATTGCTTTTGCACCTTTGTCAAAAATCAGTTGGACTTTATTTGTGTGGGTCTATTTCTGGGTTCTCTATTCTGTTCCATTGTTCAATGTGTCTGTCCGTTTGTCAGTACCACACAGTTGTTATTACTATAGCTATATAGTAATTTTAAAATTGGGTAAACTTATCCCTACCAATTTATTCCTTTTAAAAAATTGTTTTGTTCTTTTGCCTTTCCATGTAAATTTCAGAAAAATCTTGTCTAGATTTACAAAAAAAACTCTTGCTGGGGAATTTGATGGGAATTGTGTTAAATCTGTATATCAGTTTAGGGAGAATTTACATCTGTATTCTGTTGAATCTTCCAATTTGTGAATATGGTTTGTCTTTCTATTTATTTTGCTCTTCTTTGATTTCTTTCATTGGCATTGTGTAGTTTTAAGCGTACAAGTCCTGTACATGTTTTGTTAGAGTTACACCTAAATATCTAAATTTTAAAAAGTGATTGTAAATGGCATTGTGTTTTTAATATCCGTGTCCGTGTCTTCATTGCTAGTGAGTATGTAGAAATATAGCCGAATTCTGTAAGTTTGTCTTTTATTCTGTGGCCTTGCTGAACTCATTTATCAGTACTAGGGTTTTTTTTCTTTTTTCTTTTTTTGTATATTCCTTGGGATTTTCTACTTAGACAATCATGCCATTTGCAAAAAGGGATAATTTTCCTTCTTCCTTTTTGATCTTTATGCCTTTTATTTCCTTTTTTTGCCTTTCTGCACTCGCTAGAACTTCCACTGGTAAGAATAGCAAAAGCACTCAGTATTTCACCAGTAAATGAGGTGTTTTTGTATATGCTCTTTATCATGTTGAGGAACTTCCCCTTTATTTCTATTTTTCTGAGAGTTTTTTTTTTTAATCATGAATGGGCATTGCATTTTTGTAAATGGTTTTTCTGCATTGATTGATATGATCACCTATTTTTTCTTCTTTGGCCTGTTAGTATGGTGAATTACATTGATAGAATCTTGAATGGTGAATAAACTTTGTATCCCTGGAATAAACTTCACTTGGTCATGGTGTGTAATTCTTTTTGTATATTGCCGAATTCAATTTGGTAGTATTATGTTAAGGGGTTTTGTAGGGGGATATTGGTTTGTAGTTTTCTTCTTTTGTACTGTCTTTGGCTGGTGTTGGTGTTAGGGTAATACTAATTGGAAAGGGTTCTCTCCTCTTCTCTTTTCTGGAAGAGATTGTGTAGAGTTGTTTTTCTTTAAATGTTTCATAGAATTCTCCACTGAAACCATTTGGGCTTGGAAATTTTGGGGGTGGTTTAAAAGTGTGGATTTAATTTACTCAATAATTATAGGGGTGTCACACATTATCTATTTAATATTGGGTGAGTTATGAAAGTTGGTGGTTTTTGAGGAAGGTCCATTTTGTTTAGGTTGTCAAATGTATGTCTGTAGAATTGTTTGTAATATTCCTTATTATCCCTTTGATGTCTCTGGGATCTGTAGTGATATTTTATGTTTCATACCTGATGTTGGTAATTTGTGTCTTCTCTTTTTATGCCTCTTCAGTCTTGCTAGAAGCTTGTGAGTTTTGTTGGTTTTGTTAAAGAACCAGCTCTTTGTTTCATTGATTTTTTTCTGTTGTTTTCTATTATCAATTTCGTTGATTTCTGTTCTTATCTTTATTATTTCCTTTATTCTGCTTGCTTTGGGTTTATTTTGCTCTTCTTTCTAGGTTCTTGAGGTGGGAGCTTAGATTACTGAATTGTGATTTTTCCTATTTTTCTACTATACATATTTAGTGCTGTGAATTTCACTCTAAGCACAGCTTTAGCTATGTCTCACAAGTTTGGATGTGCTATATTTTCATTTTATTCAGTTAAATGTATCTTTAAAAATTCCCATTTATATTTCCTCTTTTACTCATAGGTTATTTATTTTTATTATTTAGAAGTGTTTTATTTCATTTCCAAGTGTTTGAAGATTTCCCTGTTATCTTTTCTGTTGTTGATATACAGTTTGATTCCATTGTGCACACTTGGTTTGCTTTCAATTTATGACCCAGGATATGGTCTATCTTGGTATAGTTTTTATGGGCCCTTGAAAAGAATGTGTAGTCTCCTGTTGTTGAGTGTAATGTCCTATAAATGCTGATTATACCCTTTTGGTTGATAGTGTTGAATTTTTCTGTATCCTTGCTAATTTTCTGTCTAGTTGTTCTGTCAGTTGCTGAGAAAGGGGTGTTGAAGTCTCCAACTATAATTGTAGATTTGCCTATTTCTCCTTTCAGGTCTATCAGTTTTTGCTTCACACATTTTGCAGCTCTTGTAAACACATTTAGTATTGCTGTTTTCTTGACAAATTGAACCCTTTCATCATCATATGATGTGCAGCTCTCTCTCTGCTAGCTTTTTAGAAGTTCTGAAGCCTACTTTATCTGATAGTAATATTGTCACTCCTGCTTTCTTTTGATCAATGCTTGTATGTTGCATCTTTTTCCATCCTTTACCTTCAACCTATGTAAACTATTATATTTGTAGTTAGTTTTTGGTGGACAGCATATAGGTGGGTCATATTTTTAAATCTCCTCTGCCAATCTCTGCATTTAGACTATTTACATTTAATGTAATTATTGACCTGTTATCGACTTGTTAGGGCTTATCTGCCTTTTGTTTTTCTTTTTGTTCTCTCTGTTTTGTGTTTATGTTTTCTTTTATTATGGGCTGCTTGAACGCTTTTAAGAACTTTTGATTTATCTACCATGTTTTTTAGTGCATCTCTTTGTATACCTTCTTTAGTGATTGTTCTAGGTATTTTATATACATCTAACTGAATATATTTGGTTTGACTAAGTGTAGGAATCTATGGAATTTTACCAGTTGAGTAAAATATAGAAACCTTAACTCCTTTTATGTCCTTTTACTCCCCCCAATAATGTAATTGTCTTAAATGTCTTCTACGTACATTTAGAACCACAACAGATAGTGTTATAACTTTTGCTACAACCATCAAACCTAATTTAGAAAGACCTAGAGAAGAAGAAAAGCCAATTGTATTTACCCATATTTTGCTTACTGTGTTCTTTCTTCTTTCCTGATATTCCAAGATTCCTTCTTGGATCATTTCCTCTCTATTTAGAGAACTTCCTTTAGCCATTCTTTTAGGGTAGGTCTGTGGTGATATATGCTGTTAGTTTTTCTTTGTCAGAATGTCTTCGCTTCCCCTTTGTTACTGTCAGTGGAGGTAGAAGTCCATTTTCCCCGCTTGGCCCCATTCACAGCTAAGGGGGCATATCTTCATTACTGCTGGGTGAGGGTGGGAGGTACGGCTCCCCATGTGTTCTCCACTAACCCTTAGGGTTTGCTTGTTCCTGGCATGGGCGCTTGAGAGTCCTGACTCTCTACTTGTCCTTGTCTGACACCACCCAGCAGGAAATGTTGGGTCACTTAGTTGCAGCCTCATGAGGGCAGAAGTCTAGACTCTCCACTTGACCTTTGCTGGCACAGCTTTTTCTGTGGTGTTTGGCTGGGGTAAAGTTGTGATTGTCTATAATTTTATGCCTAGCTAGGATATCCCCTCCCTGGTCCTTGGGCTAGAGAGAGCAGGCTTTTGTTAGAACTTTTAAAAATGTTCTGTCTATGCCCATTGACATTTCTGGTCACTGGCTTCTTCGTTGCCAACTCTGGGCCACAAGAGAGAAAAGAACACAGGGAGCTCACCACCATGTCATTTCTACCCTCTTGCTGCCTTCTTCCCCTTTCAGAGTCTTCTTAAATTTGTTTTATACATAATGTCCAGGGTTTGAGTTGTACTTAGCAGGAGGAATAGATAAAAGCACATCTACCGCATCTTCTAGGAAGCAGAAGTCCCCTTTATTTTTTTAAACACATGAGCTCCTTTTGCTCTTGTTTTTCCTTCCTTCATTCCCTTGCCTCAAGTCTTTCCCTTCTTTTTCATTTCCTTTTCTTCTCTTCTTTCCTTTGCCCTTCATTCCCTTGCCTCAAGTCTTTCCCTTCTTTTTCATTTCCTTTTCTTCTCTTCTTTCCTTCTCTTTCTTGTGGTGTAGTGTGTAGACTGTGAACTCCAGAGCGAGGTTCTGGGCTGAAAGTCCAGCTCTGCTCATGTGGTCCAACATCTTGAGGCTCAATTTCCTCATCTGCAAAATGGGAGTAATCATAGTACCTGATTCATGGGATTGTTGTGAGAATCCGACGACATGTTAAATGTAACCTGCTTAGGCCCGCACCTGACCGATCCTAAGTACTTCACATGTGTTTCTATTCACATTCTTGCTGTTTGCCTTCCTAAGTGCCACATCAAAGGACATCGAGGCAGGGTAGTGTAGAGGGCAGTCTCAGGCTTGGTGGTGACGGGACAACAGGGTTTGGCCACTTCTTTCCCCATGGTGCTTCAGATATGCTATGCTGAAATGGTAATGGATGCATTGTGTTGTGTGGTTGATTCTGGGCACAGGTCTTCTTATTCCCAGTCTCCAGGGGTGCTAAGTGCATCTTTGCCACCTCAAAGACTCCCAGAGTTGGAATGCACAGGATCTTTCCTGTGAAGGAGCACCAGTGTGAACACTACAGAGGAGGGGGAGGGATATGAAAGGAAATAGTTGAAAACTGAGTATCTTCTGTTCTTTTTTTTTTTTTTTCCCCTTCAAAGGTATTGCTGACTACATAACTCGGTGCAAGCAGGCCATTGGGAAATTTGAGTCCCTTGTCCACCAGATTCATAAGAATGCAGATGACATTGCTTCCAGGCTTACATTAATAGAGAACATAAATCTCTTTAAATATCCAGCACCCAGAAGTGAGGAGGAACTGCCAGGTAGAGCTGACTTCTTGTTTCTCTGATGATGCAGTGAATGAAAGTCTCTTGGCCATGATTTTCTTATTTTTGACTCATAAAACCAATCCTTATGATTTCAGTTATTTGCTTGAAAAGATCTTGAGTAATTTTTAGTTTGGGTCATGTTTTATATGTTGCTTAGACAGTTTTACGAATTCTAGAGTCTGTGAAAATCAGTATTTTTGTCAATAATTTTGTAATAGCAATGTGAATTTTATTCTTATGGGCTCACATTTATTTGCTCAAAGGAGATATTTTAAGTGGTCTTAGACTCATCAACAAGAAATTCAGGACAGTGAGAAGAAAAGCAAGATTGTCCAAGATTAAAAAGCCCAAAGATTTTAAAAGCATGAAAAGTGGATGGTAGATGCATAAAGCATGATTATAATAATGCATAATGCATAATGATGCATGCATCATGGGCATTTCTGTGTTGCCATTTCTCTTTTGATTAGGGTGTGTCTTGACTTACTGATGTTGACTGGTTTTCTTCTTTGGGTCAAGGTTAAAGTCTGTTTTTGTATTTCAAAGTTAGACAGCTAATTTTTGGATTGTTTTTTGAGTATTGCCCTTTCCTGTGTTCATAAACTGTTGTCACTGGTGTCTTCCTCTTCAGGTGTGAAGGAGTTCTTTGAGCACATTGACCATGAACGGGCCAAAGATGTGGACCACATGGTCAGGTGGTACCTGGCAATAGGGCCTCTGCTGACCAAGGTTGAAGGTCTTGTTGTACAGACCAACACAGGCAAGGCCCCTAAGCTGGCCTCCTACTACGAATACTGGGAAAATAAAATTTATGAAGTCCTGACAAAGCTCATCCTAAAGTAAGTTCATCTTCTTGTTGTATGTTTTAAAAATGGTGTGATGGATTAGATATTACCTATATGAATAATTAGGGGGTGGAGAAAAAGGTACAGAATAAAAATGAATTGCACAAAGACTGCTTTCTGGCCAAAGAGCACTCATAGAACGAAGGGATGCTTTCCATTTTGACCCACGTTGTGTTAGGCCCCTCTGCACTGTCTGAAAGACGTGTGTGTCTGGTTCAACTGGCAATTGAGAATTGCTATCACTCGTTGTTTACCAAAATCCTGGATAACTTACCCGTATTAAGGGAGGATAATTCAAAGGACATGTGACTCATCCATTCTTCCAGATGGTCTAGAGCATCACGTATTTTTTGAATGCCTATTGTGTGCGCCAGGCACTGTGCTCTGCTCCAGCCTCACACCCAGCAGTCTTGTCCCTTCCCTCCTAGAGCTCATACAGTCCAGCAGTTCATCCAGACGAGGTGAAAGCTGAGTGCTTGCACTTCATTGAGTTGGAAGTCCACGTACTGCTCTGGGATGTGCAGCAAACAGCCTGTATTTCATTCTATGTCATCTATTCATTATCTATCTATCTATCTATCTGTCTATCTATCTATCTATCTATCCATCTATCCATCTATCTCCCTTCTCCCATCCTACTCTATCATCTATCCAGCTGTCATTTATCTATCAATCATCTATCTAATCACTCTAAGAAACCAGCCTATGAAATTCATCCCCATTACTATTTATATCCATACTTTCAAGAATGGCATTCATTTCATCCTGCAATGTCTTCTTTATAAAGAACCCCAGAAGAAATTTCTATAATTTTTTTGACTTTAGCTCCCTGATAAAGTATTTTTCTTTTTCTTTTCTTTCATTTATTTACTGTTTGGTTTTTAAATGGTGTGGACTATAGGAATTGTTAACTTCATAGCTTTCCCTTTACTCCTTTGCTGTTAGGAACTCAGAACCAAATTTATAGTGTGAATACAGCAAGCGTATAGGTATTTATGATTTGCATTTTTAGTGTCGTTCTTGACTCTACATATATATGTATTTTGAATGCAATTTTATTGAACTGTAGTCACATACCATACAGTCATCCAAAGTGTACAGTTGTTCACAGTACCACATAGTTGTACATTTGTCACCACAATCAATTTTTGAACATTTTCATTACTCCAAAAAATAAAAATAAAAATAAACATAAAAATAAAAATAAAAGTAAAAAAGAACACCCAAAACATCCCATACCCCTCCTTCTCCCCTATTACTCATTTACTTTTTGTCCTCATTTTTCTACTCACTTATCCATACACTGGGTAAAGGGAGTGTGAGCCACAAAGTTTTCACAATCAGACAGTCACACCATATAAGCTATATAGTTATATAGTTGTCTTCAAGAATCAAGGATACTGGATTGCAGTTCAGCAGTTTCAGATATTTCCTTCTAGCTATTCCAATACACTAAAAACTAAAAAGGAATATCTGTATAATGCATGAGAGTTACCTCCAGAATGACCTCTCAACTCCATTTGAAATCTCTCAGCCACTGAAACTTTATTTATTTGTTTATTTTTCATTTATCTTCTCCCTTTTGGTCAAGAAGGCTTTTTCAGTCCTACCTTGCTGGGTCCAGGCTCATCCCCAGAAGTCACATCCAGTGTTGCCAGGGAGATTTATACTCCTGAGAGTTATGTCCCATGTAGCAGGGAGGGCAGTGGCTTAGAGAGAGAGGCCACATCTGAGCAACAAAATTGGTTCTCTGGGAGTGACTCTTAGGCATAATTTTAAGTAGGCTTAGCCTCTCCTTTGCAGTAACAAGCTTCATAAGGGCAAGCCCCAAGATCGAGGGCTCGGCCTACTAAACTGGTAGTCCCCAGTGCTTGTGAGAATATCAGGAATTCCCAAGGTGGGGAAGTTTAATATTTCCACATTTTTTCCCAGTCCCTCAAGGGGCTTTGCAAATACTTTTTATTCTCTGCCCAAATCACTCCGGAATGTATTGGGGCTTCACAGTAACCTGTACAAACCAACCAGATCTTACCCCCTATTCAAGGTTCCATGTAATTATGGTATTTGAGTAAACTGACCATACAAGTTAAGTTATATAGTGTACTACAGAAAATACAGCTTTTGCACCAAATAAACATGTCTTCCTTTGGTCCCACACAAAAGTCGAAGTTTTAAAACACAGTTAATATCCTCTACCCTTTAGTCTGATCTACCCCACGAAGTTTTAAAACACAGTTAATACCATCTTCTACCCTTTAGTCTGATCTATCCCAGTCTCAACCAAGTCCATATCGTTCATATCTCCAATCGAAGTCTGATCTTTTCAGCTTCTTTAACAGTTGCTGCATTGGGCAATGCTGACACAGCTGCCGAACTCTGGCTCCGAGACCTAGACTATACAGACAACTGAAGCACCAGGGACCAACCAAGTCATACACAAACAGCTCAGCTTCTCAGAATTTAGAAATAACTGTTACAACTTATGAATAGATATGACTGCTGTAAGAGCTTAAATCTAGGAACCTTTACATAAGCCTTCCCCTTATAACCTGTGCTCCCAGATTCAATTCTCAGAGTTTGCACATTATTGTTACTCCATATTAGTGAGACTTATAATGTTTGTCTTTTCATTTCTGGCTTATTTCACTCAACCTATTGTCCTCAAGGTCCATTCACCTAGTAATCACCTTACAACTTCATTCCTTCTTGCTGCAGCTCAGTATTCCATTGTTTGTATACATGTTCTAGTTTACTAGTGCTGCTGGAATGCAAAACACCAGAGATGGATTGGCTTTTATAAAAGGGGGTTTATTTGGTTACACAGTTACAGTCTTAAGGCCATAAAGTGTCCAAGGTAACACATCAGCAATTTGGTACCTTCACTGGAGGATGGCCAGTGGTGTCCAGAAAACCTCTGATAGCTGGGAAGGCACGTGGCTGGCGTCTGCTCCAAAGTTCTTGTTTAATGCATTTTTTATTGTGAACTTTAACGTATATATACATAACAGTGATAACTGTAAAAATATGATTTAATAAGTAGTTAGAGAACAAATTTCAAAGAATGTCATGGGTCACAGTTCCACAACTTCAGCTATTTCCATTATTGTAAAATATAACATACATACAGAAAGGTGTAAAGTTTCAATGTACAGCTCAACAAGCAGTTATATAGGTAATTAAAAAAATTGTTATGGCTTACAGTTCCACAATTTCAGTTCTTCCCTTGTTATGCAATAGGGTTATATAGAAATGTAAAGACTTCCAAGGCACAATTCAAGAAGTAGCTAGAGAACAAATTTGAAAGGATATTATAGGGTACGGTTCCGCTGTGTCATTTACTTCCTTGCAGCCATTCCAACTCCCCAGCATCCAAATATATATAAGTATATATATATATATATATATATGTATTTATATATTTATATAAAGTTTCAGTATTCATAGACCTTTGTTAAATTTTATCTTGTTTGTTACTACTACTACTTCTCATGTAATTTCTTTCTCCATCTTCAGGGGTGTCTAGGCAGTGAACACCCTAACGTGTTCATATTGAAAGGGGGTGTCGACGTCATGCAGAAGGCGGCTGCATCTGATTGTTGTTCTTTAAGAGGCTGTTACTTCCAGGTTTTAGGACTTGTCTGGCATAGGAACACTGTGGTATATTTAAGTTTCTGAGAGATAAAACTTAGTGAGTGAATCTTTTATAGAAACTCAGGTATTTGGGGGTATTTGGTGGCTACTTTGGTAAGGGCATGGTGTACTGTGGCCATTTGGGATATCTAGCTGGAGCTTGCATAAGAGATACCTCCAGGATAGCCTGTTGACACTATTTGGGATCTCTCAGCCTCTGGACCTCAGCTTTTTGCCTCTCTTTTTTCCCCTTTTTGGTCAAGTAGGCATTTTCAGTCCCTTGCTGCCAGGTCCAGGCTCATTCCTGTGAGTCTTTTCTCACGTCGCCAGGGAGAGTCGTTCCCCTGGAAGTCATATCCCTTGTAGGGGGGAGGTTAATGAATTTATTTGCTGAGTTGGGCTGAGAGAGAGAAAGACCGCATCTGAGCAACAGAAGAGGCTCTCTGGAGGTGCCTCTTAGGCATAATTATAGGAGGCCTCAGCCTCCCTTTTACAACCCTAACTTTCACAGGAGCAAGCCTCAAGTCAGGGGCTTGATTTACTAAGTAGTGGGTTACTAATTTCACTTAATATATAGTCTATCCCAAGATAAATGGTCAGTTTCTTTCATTATCTTCACTTAGTTGTACAATTATCATCACTGTCAAAAAATAATATATAATAAAATCACTGAAAACTGTTCATTATATCTCTAAAATGTGTTATTCCTTGTAATAGGCTTTTTTACATGTGGTTTCCATGATTCTGGTTAATTCCATCAATTGTTTGATACATTTCACATGAAGGAGTACTGAGTCTTTATTTCTAACCCCTCCTAGGAATTTGCAGTCTTTTAATTGTCTAATGCTTGGAGACGTCCCTTTGTTCCAAACGGAAACCATTTTGACTGCTCCCGAGATTATCCTTCATCCCAATGCAAATGAGATTGACAAAATGTGTGTCCACTGTGTCCGAGGTTGCGTGGAGATCACCAAGGTAAGGGCAGAAGCGTCTGTACTGTTTCACAGGTGGCTTCTTATGACTGGGCCTGCTCAGTTGTTGGAAGCAACTTACCTAGGAGACCAAGCACACAGGTTCCAGTTCTACTCCTCATCACAGAACTGTCTTTTCCTGGTTCTTCTCCTTCGAGATCTCTAAATTTGGAGCACCCCAAGGCTTGATCCTGGCTCCTCTTTCTTCTCTCCTTACCCTGTCTCTACATAACAAAAACCACATGGCTTATATATATATATATGTATAAACTTCTATTTATTTATCTTTTTTTCTTGCAATTTTATTGAGATATAATCACATACAATAACAGTCACCCAAAATGTACAATCAGTTGTTCACAGTATCATCATATAGTTGTGTATTCATCACCACAGTCAATTTTTGAATGTTTTCATTTCTTCAAAAAAAAAGAAGAAAAGTAAAAGTAAAAAAAACACCCCAAACAGTTCACCCCCCATCCCCCCATTGGCTTTTCTTTTTTAAACTTTTTATTTTGAAATAATTTTAAACTTACAGGACAGTTGCAAAAGTAATACAGACCCCATATAGAGAACTCCAACATACCTCTATCCCCCAGATACACCATACCCCATTTACCAATTTTAATATTTTGCCACCTTTGTTGTATCATTCTATCCACCTATCATTCATCTATCTTCTTTCTTTCTTCCTTCCTTCCTTCATCCCTCCCTTCCACCCCCCCCCCCGTCTCTCTCTGATGTACTAAAGTGTTTAGTTTTGAGGAGATCCCATTTATCTGTTTCTTTGTTGATTGCTCACACTTTGGCTGTAAGGTCTAGGAAACCACCTCCTATCTCAAGATCTTCAAGATATTTCCCTACATTTTCTTCTAAAAGTCTTATGGTCTTAGCGCTAATGTTTAGGTTTTTGATCCATTTTGAGTTAATTTTCATATAAGGTGTGAGCTAGGAGTCCTCTTTCATTCTTTTGGATATGGATATCCAGTTATCCAAACACCATTTATTGAAGAGCCTGCTCTGTCCCAGTTGCTTTGGCTTGACTGCCTTATCAAAGATCAATTATCCGTAGATGAGAGAGTCTATCTCTGGACACAATTCAATTCCATTGATCGGTATATCTATCTTTATGCCAGTACCATGCTGTTTTGACCGCTGTAGCTTTGTAGTATGCTTTAAAGTCAGGTAGTGTGAGACTTCCCTCTTCATTCCTCTTAAGATATTTTTGACTATTCGGGGCACCCTGCACTTCCAAATAAATTTGGTTATTGGTTTTTCTATTTCTGTAAAGTAAGTTTTTGGGATTTTAATTGGTATTGCATTGAATATAAATCTGTATAGGTAGAATTGACATCTTAACTATATTTAGTCTTCCAATCTATGAATACAGTATGTTCTTCCATTTTTTTAAGGTCCTGTTTGATTCTTTTAGCAGTTTCTTATAGTTTTCTCTGTATATGTCTTTTGTGGCCTTGGTTAAGTTTATTCCTAAATACTTGATTCTTTTGGTTGCTATTGTAAATGGAATTTTTTTCTTGATTTCCTCCTCCTGTTCCTCATTACTTGTGTATAGGAACATTACAGATTTTTGCATGTTGATATTGTGGCCTGTCACTTTGCAGTATCATTGATTAGCTCTAGCAGCGTTGCTGTAGATTTTTCTGGATCTTCGACATATAGGTTCATGTCATCTGCAAACAGTGAAAGTTTTATTTCTTCCTCTCCAGTTTGGATGTCTTTTTTTTTTTTTTTTTAGGGTTTTTTTTTTTTTTTTTTTTTTTTTAATCATCATTTTATTGAGATATATTCACATACCACGCAGTCATACAAAACAAATTGTACTTTCGATTGTTTACAGTACCATTACATAGTTGTACATTCATCACCTAAATCAATCCCTGACACCTTCATTAGCACACACACAAAAATAACAAGAATAATAATTAGAGTGAAAAAGAGCAATTGAAGTAAAAAAGAACACTAGGTACCTTTGTCTGTTTGTTTGCTTCCCCTACTTTTCTACACATCGATCCATAAACTAGACAAAGTGGAGTTTGGTCCTTATGGCATTCCCAATCCCACTGTCACCCCTCATAAGCTACATTTTTATACAACTGTCTTCGAGATTCATGGGTTCTGGGTTGTAGTTTAATAGTTTCAGGTATCCACCACCAGCTACCCCAATTCTTTAGAACCTAAAAAAGGTTGTCTAAAGTGTGCGTAAGAGTGCCCACCAGAGTGATCTCTCGGCTCGTTTTGGAATCTCTCTGCCACTGAAGCTTATTTCATTTCCTTTCACATCCCCCTTTTGGTCAAGAAGATGTTCTCCATCCCACGATGCCGGGTCTACATTCCTCCCCGGGAGTCATATTCCACGTTGCCAGGGAGATTCACTTCCCTGGGTGTCTGATCCCACGTAGGGGGGAGGGCAGTGATTTCACCTTTCAAGTTGGCTTAGCCAGAGAGAGAGGGCCACATCTGAGCAACAAAGAGGCATTCAGGAGGAGACTCTTAGGCACAAATACAGGGAGGCCTAGCCTCTCCTTTGCAGCAACCGTCTTCCCAAGGGTGAAACTTATGGTAGAGGGCTCAACCCATCAAACCACCAGTCCCCTATGTCTGTGGTCATGTTAGCAACCATGGAGGTGGGGTAGGCGAATACCCCTGCATTCTCCACAGGCTCCTCAAGGGGGCACTACATCGTTTTTTTTGTTTTTTTTTTTTTTCCTTGTTTGTCTTTTTTCTTTTTTTTTTTTTTTTTTAACTTTCCCTTCTTTTTTCAAATCAACTGTATGAAAAAAAAAGTTAAAAAGAAAACAAACATACAATAAAAGAACATTTCAAAGAGACCATAGCAAGGGAGTAAGAAAAAGACAACTAACCTAAGATAACTGCTTAACTTCCAACATGTTCCTACTTTACCCCAAGAAAGTTACATACTATAGCAACATTTCAGTGAACTTGTTCCTACTACATCCATCAGAAATTAACAGACCATAGTCATTTCTGGGCATCCCCAGAACGTTAAATAGCTTATCTGTTCTTCTTGGATTATTGTTCCCCCTTCCTTAATTGCTCTCTACTGCTAGTTCCCCTACATTCTACATTATAAACCATTTGTTTTACATTTTTCAAAGTTCACATTAGTGGTAGCATATAATATTTCTCTTTTTGTGCCTGGCTTATTTCGCTCAGCATTATGTCTTCAAGGTTCATCCATGTTGTCATATGTTTCACCAGATCGTTCCTTCTTACTGCCGCGTAGTATTCCATCGTGTGTATATACCACATTTTATTTATCCACTCATCTGTTGATGGACATTTGGGTTGTTTCCATCTCTTGGCAATTGTGAATAATGCTGCTATGAACATTGGCGTGCAGATATCTGTTCGTGTCACTGCTTTCCGATCTTCCGGGTATATCCCGAGAAGTGCAATCGCTGGATCGAATGGTAGCTCTATCTCTAGTTTTCTAAGGAACTGCCAGACTGACTTCCAGAGTGGCTGAACCATTATACAGTCCCACCAACAATGAATAAGAGTTCCAATTTCTCCACATCCCCTCCAGCATTTGTAGTTTCCTGTTTGTTTAATGGCAGCCATTCTAACCGGTGTTAGATGGTATCTCATTGTGGTCTTAATTTGCATCTCTCTAATAGCTAGTGAAGCTGAACATTTTTTCATGTGTTTCTTGGCCATTTGTATTTCCTCTTCAGAGAACTGTCTTTTCATATCTTTTGCCCATTTTATAATTGGGCTGTCTGTACTATTGTCATTGAGTTGTAGGATTTCTTTGTATATGCAAGATATCAGTCTTTTGTCAGATACATGGTTTCCAAAAATTTTTTCCCATTGAGTTGGCTGCCTCTTTACCTTTTTGAGAAATTCCTTTGAGGTGCAGAAACTTCTAAGCTTGAGGAGTTCCCATTTATCTATTTTCTCTTTTGTTGCTTGTGCTTTGGGTGTAAAGTCTAGGAAGTGGCCTCCTAATACAAGGTCTTGAAGATGTTTTCCTACATTATCTTCTAGGAGTTTAATGGTACTTTCTTTTATATTGAGATCTTTGGTCCATTTTGAGTTAATTTTTGTGTAGGGGGTGAGGTAGGGGTCCTCTTTCATTCTTTTGGATATGGATATCCAACTCTCCCAGCCCCATTTGTTGAAAAGACCATTATGGCTCAGTTCGGTGACTTTGGGGGCCTTATCAAAGATCAGTCGGCCATAGATCTGAGGGTCTATCTCTGAATTCTCAATTCGATTCCATTGATCTATATGTCTATCTTTGTGCCAGTACCATGCTGTTTTGGCAACTGTGGCTTTATAATAAGCTTCAAAGTCAGGGAGTGTAAGTCCTCCCACTTCGTTTTTCTTTTTTAAAGTGTCTTTAGCAATTCGAGGCATCTTCCCTTTCCAAATAAATTTGATAACTAGCTTTTCCAAGTCTGCAAAGTAGGTTGTTGGAATTTTGATTGGGATTGCATTGAATCTGT
This sequence comes from Choloepus didactylus, assembly GCF_015220235.1. NCBI lineage: Eukaryota > Metazoa > Chordata > Mammalia > Pilosa > Megalonychidae > Choloepus > Choloepus didactylus. The sequence continues at coordinate 7,670,226 of NC_051329.1, read as the reverse complement.
AGATGAGTTTGGGTAGAATTGACATCTTAATGACATTTAGCCTTCCTATCCATGAACATGGAATATTTTTCCATCTTTTAAGGTCCCCTTCTATTTCTTTTAGTAGAGTTATGTAGTTTTCTTTGTATAGGTCTTTTACATCTTTGGTTAAGTTTATTCCTAGGTACTTGATTTTTTTAGTTGCTATTGAAAATGGTATCTTTTTCTTGAGTGTCTCTTCAGTTTGTTCATTTCTAGCATATAGAAACATTACTGACTTATGTGCATTAATCTTGTATCCCGCTACTTTGCTAAATTTGTTTATTAGCTCTAGTAGGTGTATCGTTGATTTCTCAGGGTTTTCTAGATATAAGATCATATCATCTGCAAACAGTGACAGTTTTACTTCTTCTTTTCCAATTTGGATGCCTTTTATTTCTTTGTCTTGCCGGATTGCCCTGGCTAGCACTTCCAGCACAATGTTGAATAACAGTGGTGACAGCGGGCATCCTTGTCTTGTTCCTGATCTTAGAGGGAAGGCTTTCAGTCTCTCACCATTGAGTACTATGCTGGCTGTGGGTTTTTCATATATGCTCTTTATCATGTTGAGGAAGTTTCCTTCAATTCCTACCTTTTGAAGTGTTTTTATCAAAAAGGGATGTTGGATTTTGTCAAATGCTTTTTCAGCATCTATTGAGATGATCAATTGATTTTTCCCTTTCGAGTTTTTAATGTGTTGTAATACATTGATTGTTTTTCTTATGTTGAACCATCCTTGCATGCCTGGAATGAACCCCACTTGGTCATGGTGTATGATTTTTTTAATGTGTCTTTGGATTCGATTTGCAAGTATTTTGTTGAGGATTTTTGCATCTATATTCATTAGGGAGATTGGCCGGTAGTTTTCCTTTTTTGTAGCATCTTTGCCTGGTTTTGGTATTAGATTGATGTTAGCTTCATAAAATGAGTTAGGTAGTGTTCCATTTTTTTCAATGTTTTGAAAGAGTTTGAGTAAGATTGGTGTCAGTTCTTTCTGGAAAGTTTGGTAGAATTCCCCTGTGAAGCCATCTGGCCCTGGGCATTTATTTGTGGGAAGATTTTTGATGACTGATTGGATCTCTTTGCTTGTGATGGGTTGGTTGAGGTCTTCTATTTCTTCTCTGGTCAGTCTAGGTTGTTCATATGTTTCCAGGAAATTGTCCATTTCTTCTACATTATCCAGTTTGTTGCCATACAGTTGTTCATAATATCCTCTTATAATTTTTTTAATTTCTTCAGGATCTGCAGTTATGTCACCTTTTTCATTCATTATTTTGTTTATATGGGTCTTCTCTCTTTTTGATTTTGTCAGTCTAGCTAGGGGCTTGTCAATCTTGTTGATCTTCTCAAAGAACCAACTTTTGGTGATATTTATCCTTTCTATTGTTTTTTTGTTCTCTATGTCATTTATTTCTGCTTTAATCCTTGTTATTTCTTTTCTTGTACTTGGTTTAGGATTGGTTTGCTGTTCATTTTCTAGCTTCTTCAGTTGATCCATTAGTTCTTTGATTTTGGCTCTTTCTTCCTTTTTAATATATGCGTTTAGTGCTATAAATTTCCCCCTTAGCACTGCTTTTGCTGCATCCCATAGGTTTTGGTATGTTGTGTTCTCATTTTCATTCGTCTCTATATATTTAGCAATTTCTCTTGCTATTTCTTCTTTAACCCACTGATTGTTTAGGAGTGTGTTGTTTAACCTCCAGGTATTTGTGAATTTTCTAAGTCTCTGATGGTTATTGACTTCTAATTGTATTCCATTGTGGTCAGAGAATGTGCTTTGAATAATTTCAATCTTTTTAAATTTATTGAGGCTTGTTTTATGTCCCAGCATATGATCTATTCTGGAGAAAGTTCCGTGAGCACTAGAAAAGTATGTGTATCCTGGTGATTTGGGATGTAATGTCCTGTAGATGTCTGTTAAATCTAATTCATTTATCAGATTGTTTAGGTTTTCAATTTCCTTATTGGTCTTCTGTCTGGTTGATCTATCTATAGGAGAGAGTGATGTGTTGAAGTCTCCCACAATTATTGTGGAAACATCAATTGCTTCCTTTAGTTTTGCCAATGTTTCTCTCATGTATTTTGTGGCACCTTGATTGGGTGCATAGACATTTACGATTGTTATTTCTTCTTGCTGAATTGCCCCTTTTATTAGTATGTAGTGGCCTTCTTTGTCTCTCAAACATCCCTGCATTTGAAGTCTATTTTATCTGAGATTAATATTGCTACACCTGCTTTCTTTTGGCTGTAGCTTGCATGAAATATTTTTTTCCATCCTTTCACTTTCAATTTCTTTGTGTCCCTGTGTCTAAGATGAGTCTCTTGTATGCAACATATTGATGGTTCATTTTTTTTGATCCATTCTGCGAATCTATATCTTTTAATTGGGGAGTTTAATCCATTTACATTCAACGTTAAAACCGTGAAGGCATTTCTTGAATCGGCCATCTTATCCTTTGGATTATGTTTGCCATATTTTTCCCTCTCTCTATTAATATCCTTTATTGTACCCATACCGAATCTCTTTAGTACTGAACCTTTCTCCAAGTCTCTCTGTCCTGTCTTTGTTTCTCTGTCTGTAGGGCTCCCTTTAGTATCTCCAGTAGGGCAGGTCTCTTGTTAGCAAATTCTCTCAGCATTTCTTTGTCTGTGAAAAATTTAAGCTCTCCCTCAAATTTGAAGGAGAGCTTTGCTGGATAAAGTATTCTTGGCTGGAAATTCCTCTCACTCAGAATTTTAAATATATCGTGCCACTGCCTTTTCGCCTCCATGGTGGCTGCTGAGTAGTCACTACTTAGTCTTATGCTGTTTCCTTTGTATGTGGTGAATTGCTTTTCTCTTGCTGCTTTCAGAACTTGCTCCTTCTCTTCTATGTTTGACAGTGTGATCAGTATATGTCTCGGAGTGGGTTTTTTTGGATTTATTCTATTTGGAGTTCGCTGAGCATTTATGATTTGTGTATTTATGTTGTTTAGAAGATTTGGGAAGTTTTCCCCAACAATTTCTTTGAATACTCTTCCTAGACCTTTACCCTTTTCTTCCCCTTCTGGGACACCAATGAGTCTTATATTCGGACGTTTCATATTATCTATCATATCCCTGAGGTCCATTTCGAGTTTTTCAATTTTTTCCCCATTCTTTCTTTTATGTTTTCATTTTCCATTCTGTCATCTTCCAGGTCACTGATTCGTTGTTCAACTTCCTCTAGTCTTGTACTATGAGTGTCCAGAATCTTTTTAATTTGGTCAACAGTTTCTTTAATTTCCATAAGATCATCCATTTTTTTATTTAGTCTTGCAATGTCTTCTTTATGCTCTTCTAGGGTCTTCTTGATTTCCTTCATATCCCGTACTAGGGTCTCATTGTTCATCTTTAGTTCTTTGAGTAGCTGCTCTAGGTGTGTCTCTTCTGGTCTTTTGATTTGGGTGCTTGGGCTTGGGTTATCCATATCGTCTGGTTTTTTCATATGCTTTATAATTTTCTGTTGTTTTTGGCCTCGTGGCATTTGCTGACCTTGATAGGGTTCTTTTAGGGTTTGTAGACCAGTTGAAGTCCTTATCTCTAATTTATCAGATCTACAGCTTCGTGGAGTACACTTTCTCTAACTAACCAGCAGGTGGCGTCCACGAGCCACCTGTTCTCCACAAGCCAGATCTCCCCTGCTTAGCCTTTTTGGTGAGTGGGGGAGTGAGTCTTGTGGGGCCCAATTGGTGTCCCAAGCTTGCGTGTGTAGTTGGTGTTGCCTGCCCTGTATGTGGGGCGTGTTTCTGGGCAGTCGGGGAGGGGGGGTGGCCCTAACAATCAAATCTCCCTGATGATCCTAGAGTTTTAAAGCTACTGCAATAGTCTAATCCTTCAGTTCAGTCCTGCCACAGTTTGTCTCTGCCACTGACCCACAAGTCTTTGGTATTGGCGTATGGCTCCTGAGACTTGCAAGTGGGCCCCTCTTCCAGGCTGTGCACCCCGGGTCCTCTGTTGAGGGATGACTGTGCTATGTCGCAGGTGAGTGCCGTCCCCCCAGGGCAGTTCTGGGCTGCTGGGCTGTGTTGGGAGGCTCCCAGTCTGCTCAAATGATGGCTGAATGGGGCTCTGTTAATTCACACTGCTCCCCCTTCCCAGCTCTGGGACATTCAGCTGAGGTTGCAGGGAAGGCTAATGTCCACGCCCAGTTTTGTGGTGTGTGCCTGTTATTTGAAGCACTTCCGTCACACTGGGTTGTCTGGGGCAGCTCTGGGCTATGGGGCTGGCGATGGGCAGGAGTGTTTCCTGTCCACCAGGATGGTGGCTGTGAGCGGACACCCCCCTTTTCTTGGGAAGTTGTGTTGTTTAGTGAATTTTGTCAGCCACTGGATTATTGCCTTTTGTCTCAGAGCTCTCTTAGTTCTGCTCTTGACTTGACATGCCCAAATTTCAATTCTTTGAAGCTTTCTGTATTGAGCTTCTTAGAGTAATTGTTTTAGAAAAAGCAAAAAGGATTTAAAAAAAAAAAAAAAAAAAAAAAAAAGGCCCTCCTCAGAGATCTAATGGGTTATTGAAATGCTAATAGACAAAGCAACCAGGGCCATTAAGGAAAGGTGCCCAGGGCAGAGAGATCAGCCTTGCTTCGGGATTTGCATATGCGCCTCAAGGCCTGATGTCCGCCCTTCCCCTTTCTGTGTTCACCAGAACTCCAAAAATCCTCTGCTTTTATTTTGGAGTTTTTCGTGTTGTTTTTTTTCTATGCCTGTCTCCTCTCTGCTGGGCTGGCTGCTCTCAGAGTCTCTGGTGTCTGGCCTCAGTCTATCTATGGTTGGAGTTTGAATCAGTAGAATGAGTTTCCGGTAAGAGCAGCCACTGCAATTCTCCCTTCTCCTTCCTGGAGCTGACAGCCCCTCCTCCCCCGGGACTGAGCCTGGCAGGGAGGGGCGCGGGTCCCCTGGCCGCAAAAACTTACAGATTTCGCTGATCTCAGCAGTTCCACGTTTTCATGAGTGTTGTATGAAGTATGCCCAAAGACAGATTGCTCTGTGGTGTCCAGTCCACGCAGTTCCTGGCTTTTTACCTACTTTCCTGGAGGAGTAACTAAAACATACAGCTCACCAGTCTGCCATCTTGCCCCGCCTCCTGGATGTCTTTTGTTTCTTTTCCTTGCCTAATTGCTCTAGCTAGAACTTCCAGCACAGTGATGAATAACAGTGGTGACAGTGGGCATATCTCTGTCTTGTTCCTGATCTCATAGGGAAAGCTTTCAGTCTTTCCCCATTGAGTATGATGTTAGCTGTGGGTTTTTCATATACTGCCTCTTCTATTCCTCAACTTTGAAGTGTTTTCATCAACAAAGGATGTTGAATTTTCTCAAATGCTTTTTTCTGCATTGATCAAGATGATCTTGTGGTTCTTCCGCTTTGACTGATAGATGTGGTGTATTACATTAATTGATTTTGTGTTGAGCCAGCCTTGCATACCTGGAATAAACCCCACTTGGTCATGATGTGTAATTCTTTTAATGTGCTGCTGGATTCGATTTGTGAGTATTTTGTTGAGGATTTTTGCATCTGTATTCATTAAAGAGATTGATCTACAGTTTTCTTTTTTTTTATAGTATCTTTGTCTGACTTTGGTATTAGGGTGATGCTGGCTTCATAGAATGAGTTGGGTAGCTTTCCTTCCTCTTCAGTTTTTTTGAAGAGTTTGAGCAGTATTGGTATTAATTCTTTCTTGAATGCTTGGTAGAATTCACATGTGAAGCCATCTGGTCCTGGACTTTTCTTTTTTGGGAGCTTTTTGATGAGTGACTCAATCTCTTTACTTGTGATTGGTTTGTTGAGGTCATCTATTTATTCTCAAGTCAGTGTTGGTTGTTCATGCTCTACGAGGAAGTTGTCCATTTGTTTAAGTTGTCTAGTTTATTAGCATATAGTTGCTCATAGTATCCTGTCATTATCTCCTTTATTTCTGCAGGGTCAGTAGTTATGTTCCCTTTCCCATTTCTTACTGTTTATTTGTATCCCTCCTCCCTGCCTCCCCCCTCTTTGGTAGCCTACCTAAAGGGCCATCAATTTTATTTATTTTCTCAAAGAACCAACTTCTGGTTTTATTGACTCTATTGTTTTCCTACTCTCTATTTCATTTATTTCTGCTCTAATCTTTGTTATTTCTTTCCTTCTGTTTGCTTTGGGGTTAGTTTGCTGTCCTTTCTCTAGTTCCTCCAGGTGAACAGTTAATTCCTCAATTTTTTATCTTTCTTCTCTTTTAATATAGGCATTTAGGGCAATAAATTTCCTTCTCAGCACCACCTTTGCTGCATCCCGTAAGTTTTGATTTGTGTTTCCATTTTCATTTGCCTCGAGGTATTTACTAATTTCTCTTGTAATTTTTTCCTTTATCCACTGGTTGTCTAAGAGTGTGTTATTTAGCCTCCATATGTTTGTGAATTTTCTGACCTTCTGCCTTTTATTGATTTCCAACTTCATTCCGTTATGATCCGAGAAGGTATTTTGTATAATATCAGTTTTATAAAATTTGTTGAGACTTGCTTTGTGACCCAACATGTAGTCTGACCTAGAGGATGATCCATGAGCTCTTAAGAAGAATGTGTATCCTGCTGTTGTGGGGTGTAGTGTTCTATAAATGTCTGCCAAGTCTAGTGCATTTGTTGTACAATTCAACATCTCTGTTTCCTTATTGATCCTCTGTCTAGATGTTCTATCCTTTGAGGAGAGCAGTGTATCGAAGTTCCAACTATTATTGTAAAGGTATCTACTTCTCCCTTCAGTGTTGTCAGTGTTTGCCCATGTATTTTGGGTCACTCTGGCTCAGTGCATAAAGGTTTATGGATGTTATATTTTCTCAAATCGTCTGTTTCATTAATATATAGTGTCCTTCTTTGTCTCTGTTGTTTTACATTTGCAGTCTACTTTGTCTGATATTAATACAGCTACCCTTGTTTTTTTCTGGTTATTGTTTGGGTGAAGTATCTTTTTCCAGCCTTTCACTTTTGGCCTATTTTTGTCCTTTGTCTAGAGTGAGTTTCTTGTAGACAGCATATACATGGGTCTTGTTTTTTAATCCATTCTGCCAGTCTGTGTCTTTTTATTGAGGAGTTTAATCGATTAACATATAGTGTTATTACTGTAAGGCAGTACTTTCTTCTACCATTTTGTCTTTTGGTTTTTATATGTCATATCTTATTTTTTTTCTCTCTCTCCTTTTACCCTTCCTGATAGTCTTCTTTTCTACAGTCTTCTCCAAACCTCTTTCTCCTGTCTTTTCCTATCAGCCTTCATCACTCCCTTTAGTGTTTCTTGAAGTGCAGGTCTTTTATTCACAAACTCTCAGTGTCTGTTTGTCTGAAAATATTTTAATCTCTCCCTCAGTTTTGAAAGACCATTTTGCCTGATACTGAATTCTTTGTTGGCAGATTTTTGCTTTAAGCATTTTAAATATGTTTTCCCACTGCCTTCTTGCCTCCATCGTTTCTGATTAGAATCAGCGCTTGATTTTTTTGAGGCTCCCGTGTGTGTGTGTGTGTGTGTGTGTGTGTGTGTGTGTGTGTGTCTGTGTCTGTGTGTCTGTGTACTTATAGCTTCTTTCTGTGGCTTTCAGAATTCTCTTTTTATGTTTGGCATTTGACAGTTTGATTATTACGTGATGTGGGTGGGTCCATTTGAGTTTATCCTGTTTGGAGTTCACTGAGCATTTTGGATGTGTATATTCATGTCTTTTGTTAAATTTTGGAAGTTTTCATCCACTATTTCTTTGAATATTCTCTGCCCCTTTCTTCCTATTTTCTCCTTTTGGGGCTCCCACAATGCATATATTGGTACACTTGATGGGGTCCCACAGGTTCCTCATGCTCTGCTCACTTTTCTCCATTCTTTCTTTTTTCTGCTCCTCAGACTGGATGATTTCAGTTGTTTTATCTTCAAGTTTCCTGATTTTTTTCTGCCAGGTCCAATCTGCTGTTGAGCATATCCAGGGAATTTTAAGTTTAATTTATTGAGGTCTTCAGCTCTGTTTGGTTTCTTTTCAGAACTTCCATCTTGTTATTGATATTCTCTTTGCATTCATCTCTTGTTTTCCTATTGTCCTTTAGTTCTTTGTGCATATTTTCCTTTAAGTCTTTGGGCATATTTAAGACCCATTTTTTAAAAGTCTTTGTCTGGAATGTCCCAGGTCTCTGGCCACCTCCAGACAGATTGGGCGAGACATACATGCTCCTAGCATGTGCACAAATGTTATTCTACTCCCTCCAGTACTGGGAACAGGGATCCACACTGGGGGTACAGGCTGGCAACCTTGGATCTTCAGGGCTCCAGGAGATCCTACCACCTTTTTTTTTTTTGTCTTTACAGTTTATGTATTTTAGATCCTGTAGGAAGTAAATAGTGGAGTTACAAATCAAAAATACAGTAATATTGGTATTTATATTTACCATGTGATCTTTACCAGAAATCTTTATTTCTTCATGTGGTTTCAGTCAGTTGTTTAATGTCCCTTCCTTTCAGCCTGCTCAGTTCCCTTTAGCATTTCTCATAGGACTGATCTACTGGTGATGAAGTCCCTCAGCTTTTGATTATCTGGGAGTGTTTTAATCTCCCCCTCATTTTTACCCTCCAGTTTGTGAATTTTCTAAGTCTCTGATGGTTATTGACTTCTATTTGTATTCCATTGTGGTCAGAGAATGAGCTTTGAATAAATTCAATTTTTTTTTTTAATTTACTGAGTCTTGTTTTATGTCCCAGCCTATGGTCCATTCTGGAGAAAGATCTGTGATCACTAGAGAAGAATGTGTGTCCTGGTGATTTGGAATGTAATGTTCTATATACATCTGTTAAATTTCTCTTTCTCTCTCTCTCATTTCTTTGTTTCTCTGTTGGTAGGGCTCCCTATAGTATCTGAAGTAGGGCAGGTCTTTTACTAGCAAAATCTCTCAGCATTTGTTTGTCTGTGAAAAATTTAAGCTCTCCCTCAAATTTGAAGGAGAGTTTTGCTGGGTAAAGTATTCTTCGTTGGAAATTTTTCTCTCTCAGGATTTTAAATATGTCATGCCACTGCCTTCTCGCCTCCATGGTGGCCGCTGAGTAGTCACTACTTAGTCTTACACTCATTCATCATCCCAGTCTATTTTTTGAACATTTTCCTTATACGAGAAAAAGTAAAAATAAGAATAAAAAATAAAAGTAAAAAAAGGAACACCCAAATCACCCCCCCACCCTAATTTTCATTTAGTTTTTGTCCCTGTTTTTCTACTCATCCATCTATATACTGGATAAAGGGAGTGTGATCTACAAGGCTTTCACAATCACACTGTCATCCCTTGTAAGCTACATTGTTATACAATTGTCTTCAAGAGTCATGGCTACTGGGTTGCAGTTTCATAGTTTCAGGTATTTACTTCTAGCTATTTCAATAGACTAAAATCTAAAAAGGGTTATCTATATAGTGTGTAAGAATGCCTACCAGAGTGACCTTTTGACTCCATTTGAAATCTCTCAGCCTCTGAAACTTTATTTTGTTTCATTTTGCATCCCCCTTTTGGTCAGGAAGATGTTCTCAGTCCCATGATGTCAGGTCCAGGTTCATCCTCAGGAGTCATACCTGGCGTTGCCAGGGAGATTACACCCCGGGGTGTCAGATCCCATGGCAGGGGGAGGGCAGTGAGTTCACCTGCAACGTGGGCTTAGAGAGAGAGAGAGGGCCACATCTGAGCAACAGAGGCACTCAGGGGGAGACTCTTAGGCACAGTTATTAGGAGGTTTAGCCTCACCTTTGCAGTAACCAACTTCATAAGGGCAAGCCCCAAGATAGAGGGCCCAGCATAACAAACCGCCAGTCCTCAATGTTTGTGAGAACATCAGCAACAATCCAGGTGAGAAGTCCAGCATTTCCGCATTTTCCCCCAGCTCCTCAGGGGGGCTCTGCATATATATTTTTATTCTTTGCCCAAATTATTTTGGGATGTTTCGTTATTTCACACTAGCCTATACAAACCTACCAGGTCTCACTTCCTATTCAAAGTTCCATGTAATTATGGTTCAAATGAAAACAATTTTTAGCTACCCTCTTGGAAAATCTTAGAAATGTATTTCATTTTAAAAAATCTCTGCAAATGAACATTTAATATTTAAATTTAATATGTGATTTAATTGACTTAACTGGTTTTTCAGGATTCATCTTTATGACTAAGAAAAAAAATGAGGACATTTTTTAACTAGTAGCTCAATTATCTAATCTATAAAGTAAAAATGATAATACTATCCATCTTCTAGAGTTGTTGTGAGGATTAAATGATACAGCACATGTACAGAGCTTAGCACAGTGCCTGGGAACTAGTAGCTCTAAATAGTCACTATTATTATTAGTAATACTGTTAGTAATAAAAGTAATAGTTGCTATACCCATTCTATAGATGGTGAAACTATGGTTCAGAGAAGTTACATGAACCCACTCCACGGTTTGCTGTTATGAACCAAACTTGATTAAAAGAAGAAGGAATTTTGACTCTGCAACAGGGAGAGGTCAAATTAGTAGATTTGTTCTGGGATACTGGACATTCAGCTTTCCTGTCCCTTTGTGTTTCTTCTTCTGTAAATATGGAAGCTAATTTTGTTTTATCCAGCCATATTATTGAATAGATGGCCATCATTAGTATATCAGTTCACTTCTGTTGCACAACAAACCACTTCAAATCTTAGTGGCTCGAAACAATGGCTGTTTATTTAGTCCATGGCTTTGTAACCCTGTGAGCTAAAATGTGCCCTGTGAATGGTTCTTCTTGTCTTGGTTGGGCTGTCCCACGTGCCTGTGGCCAGGTAGCAGCTGATGCCTCGGTCATGTGTCTGGTGGTTGGAAGGCTGTCACCTGGGCCACCTTGATTTTCCTCTGGCTGGCTCATCATCCATTAGGCTAGTTTCAGGCTCATTCATGTGGTGGTTGCAGGGTTCCAAAAGCATGAGAGGAGAAGCTACAGGGCCTCTTGAGCCCCAGGTTCAAAACTTGTGCAATGCCAGTTCTGCCACTTTCTGTCCATCAAGTTAAGCCACAAAGCTAGCCCAGGGATTGAGAAATAGACTCCACCTCTTGACGGGAGGAACTGAAAAGTACTGTGCTAATTTTTGCAATCCTACACAATTGTAAATAATAAAGCAGTTTTCTGTTACTAGCAAGACTAATTACTAAACACTAATATTGACATAGAAAGCAAAATAGATACTAAAGTATTGTCTTTTTCCCTCGTTCTTGTTTTGCCAGTATTTTGTTCGATGGATGAATGGCAGCTGCATAGAATGCCCCCCTCAGAAGGGGGAGGAAGAAGAAGTTGTTGTAATAAGTTTTTTCAATGACATTTCTCTGAATCCTCAGATAATTGAACAAGCTGTTATGATCCCCCAAAATATCCACAGAATTCTGATCAGTCTTACGAAGTTCCTGCAAAAATGGAAGCGGTATCGACCCCTCTGGAAATTGGACAAAACCATTGTGATGGAGAAATTTGCTGCCAAGAGACCTCCTTGTGTATCATATGATGAAAAGTTGCAGTTCTATTCCAAGATAGCCTATGATGTTATGCGTCACCCTTTAATTAAGGATGAACACTGCATCCGGCTTCGGCTAGGGCCTCTGGCACACACAGTGCAGGAAAACGCCAAGTCCTGGGTGGTTTCTCTTGGAAAACTTCTCAATGAATCAGCGAAGGAGGAACTCCATAATCTTCATGATGAGTTTGAGGTACTTGATCACTGCGTTTAATTAAAATGACTTTTCATGAAGGTCTGGTCTTCATTTGGTAGTGTTTCTTCTGTGCTTATTTTGTATCTTTGAACTTTCTTTAATAGCTCCTGGCTAAAAACCTTAAGAAGAGCCCAAATACCCTTGAAGATCTCAAGTTTGTCCTTGCAACGATTGCAGAAATTAAAAGTAAATCCTTAGTCATGGAACTGAGGTACAGGGATGTTCAGGAGAGATATCGTACCATGGCAATGTATAACGTCTTTGTAAGTGAATTTCTGTTTTCTTGAGCATTCCACAGTTGGGTCGAATACTAAGACCATTTTCAGAAATGCTGTTTCAAGTATTACTATCATAGATTTCTTTCAAAATAGGTGATTTTAGATAGTAAATTTTAAATGCAAAGCAAACCCCACAGGTTTTTAGAATAATGAAAACTTAGAGATTATTGATATTGTGTGGCTCAAATAGTATTTTTTTTTTGTAGATTAGACTGTAACAGCATGCCAGTTCTCCCTCTTCCTTCTGTTTCTCTTTTTGCATTAATTTCCTTTAATAAATAAAGAGCCTTTGCAAAAATGAAGAGAGGTGTAAGAACTTAAATGTAACTGGTAGATAATAAATCAGTTATTTTTTCTTTGTTTGAGGGTTTTAGACATGAGTTCAAAGGATTTCTAGACGTTCATGGATGAGTTTGAGAGGGTCTGGTCTGGGACCTCCCTGAAATTTTGTGCAAAATTTTGTGTACTGTGCATTTTTCTGATGAGAGGATCTCTAGCTTTCAACCCAGGTTGACTGCTCAGCAAAATGATTTGAAGCAGTCAAGCACTGTAAATGCTGAAGTACAATTTTATGCAAATCCAGGCTGATAACAGCTATTTATTTCTCCTCTCTTGATTTGGTTTCCCAGTTGATTCTTTTTCCTGATGCTTGGCATACTTAGTGTAAAATTCTTGGCTACAGTGATTCTCTTATTTTTCCTGTGATACACATCAGAGGAAGCAAAGTCTGACAAAATCTACTTGGCTGAGAAAGATATCCTAAGTGTCCTGTGCTTTAGAATATAAATGCCACCTACTCAGCCAGTCATTCCACAACACAGAAATACTATACCGTAACAAGGGCCACACCCAAGAGTGCCCGTGAGTCCATGGGAAAGCACTGTGTGGGGTCAGTGCAGAGTAACCGTCAGTGGCAAGAAGCAGGATGTTGAGGAGGAAAGGGCTGGACAGTAGGTTGTTTTTCTTTTTTCTTTTTAAATTATAAGACAAAACACCCATAAAAGAAAAGGGCATGGAACATCAGTGTAGAATGTGAATAGTTGTCAAGCAAGCCCCCGTGTCATCACCCCCCCAGGACTGGGAATAGAATGTCTCCATCACCCAGAAACTCCCCCATGTCCCTTCCCAATCACACCCCCTCCCTCCACCTAGCCAGTGTCCCTTGCTTTTTAAGATTTTATAATGCTACCCCCGAGTATGCATCCTTAAACACTAAAGCTCAATTTTGCCCATTTTAAACTTCGTATAACTGGGATCATACTGCACTTATTCCTTTTTGTATCCCTCTTGCTTCTTTTCCTTGATACCATGTTGGTCAGCTACGTCCACATGGCTCTGGCTTATGCTCTCTAGTCCCTTCTTGGACATTTGCTGATGAATTTGAATGAATGACTTTGCACCCATTTATGAATTCTATTGTTAATGGACATTTTGTTTGTTCCCAGATTGACTTTTACAAATTTTCCTGCTATGGATGTTCTTGTTCATGTATCTTGGTGTGTGTAAGCACTAGGATGGCTTCAGTGGTATTGGATGATGTACGAGATTGTCCTTCCACTAGAAAAGTGTGAAGATTCCGATTACTCCATAGCCTTGCCAGGGCTGAGTAGGTCACACTTTTTCTTTTGGCCAGCTGGTGGGTGTGATTGGCACCACACTGTCATTTTGTTTGTTTTCTTTTAACTTTTCTTTTTAATTAGGGAAGTTGTAGGTTTACAGGGAAGTCATGCATAAAATACCGAGTTCCCATTTACCACCTTGTATTACTGTGGTCTACTTATTACAATTCATGAAAGAACATTTTAATAATTGTATTATTAACTATAGTCTGTCATTTAATGTAGGGTTCACAGTGTTGTACAGTCCTATGTTGTTTTTTAAAATTTTTATTCTAGTAACATACCTACAACCTAAAATTTCTCCTTATAACCACATTCAGATATTTAATTCAGTGCTGTTAATTACATTCACAATGTTGTGCTACTATCACCACCATCCATTACCAAAATTTTTCCATTTTTTAAAGGGATTACGTTTTGCTTTTAACATTTAGAATTAAAAGTTAATTTCTTTTACTTGGTGTGAAGTAAGGGTTAATTTTCTTTTTCTCTGATCAACGCCAAGTTGTCTAGCACCATTAATTGAAAAGACTGTCCTTTCCCCAAAGCTCTGTAGTGTCCCCTCTCTCATAAATCAAGGGTCCATTTCTGGGCTTTCTGTCTATTCTATTGATCTTGGCTATTTTCATCCTTTTCAGCTTCATATAAATTTTAGAATCAGGATGTCCACTTCTATCAACAGTAACAATTGACCTTTTGATTGGGATTGCATTCTTTAGGTATAATTTGGAGCAAATAGATGTCTTTGTAATATTCAGTTTGCCTAACCATGAAAATGTTCTGTTTCTCTTTACTGTTAATTGTTTTGTTCTTCTTTAATGTCTCTCAATGAAATTTTATAATTATTCCCATAGATATCTTACACATATTTTGTCTTATTTATTGTCAGACCCTTGATACTTTTAGCTGCTTTGTAATTGGTATCTTTAATTTCCCTTTTTTTTTGCTATTATTATATAGAAATGCAATAGGTATTTGCATAGTAATTTTTTGTAATCCAGAAATTATTAATTTTAATCATTTATCTAAAGATTCTTTTGGATTTTTTATGCATACAGTCATAAAATCTGAGAATATCATGAGTTTTCTTTCCCTTTTGCATTCTTATATCTTTTATTGCTTATTCTTGTCTTATAACTTGAGAGCTAGGACTCCTGTACAGGGTTGAATAGCAGTGATGGTAGAGGGAGTCCTCATTTTGTTCTTGATCTCAGAGGAAAGGCTTTCAGCCTTTTTAATTAAATAAGATGATTATTTTGTAAACACCTTTTCTTTTTATTAGATAAATGAAATCTGTAGATTAGTGTTTGATTAAATAACTGGGTACTATAATGTAGCCAAGTTGGCATAGAAGACTAACCACCACATTTACTGTCTTAAGTAAAATTATTTTAAAGTCAGACTTTAAATAGGAAGTCTCATAACTCCATTATGGTCTGTTTATATTGTCTGTGTATCTTTTGGTTTCATTCAAGTCATTTTGTTTCCGTATTTACTTGGTATTTCTGATTGAGTGCTGGACATTGTATATGATAAATTTGAGAGAGATAATTTGAGGCTCTGCATGATGTTATCCTTCATCAGAGGAGAGTTAATCTTTGCTTCTTACAGACAGCTCAGCAGGGGACATTAGGAAACCAAGATTACCTCATTCTAATCACAGTTCAAATTGATTAGAAGCTGGGGTTTAGTTTATGAAGGGTTTATCTATGAGTTCTCTCTGTCTCTGTCTCTCTCCCTTTTAATGATTTTACCCTGCATTTCTCACTCTCTTGTTAGATCTTCACTGCTCTTAAGAAGTAATTTTTAAATTGCAAGCCACTTTTCTTGTTGGTTCAGATTACCTAGTCTGCTGTTACCAGAAACGTAAGTCTTTTGGCAGTAGCTTTTGATCAGAAATCTCAATTCTAAATTGCTGGTCAATTATTCTTTATGGTGTTTTTTATTAGCCTTCTGAGGCAGAGAAAGAACTGGTTGAGAAGATTGAGAGCATGTGGTCAAATCTGTTTAAAGATTCGATGAACGTGGAGCATGCTCTTGGGGGCATAAAGAGAACTTTCACAGAGGTACCTTTTAGATTTTACTTTTTGAGTAAAGATATCATAAAATGTATTGGGCCAAATTAATGTACCACTTCTTTTTTCAGATTACTCGAGGTGAAATTTCTAACTACAGACAGCAGGTACTGGATTTTGCGAAATGCTTTTATAGTGAAGGTCCTGGTGCTGTTGGCGACGATCTTGATAAAGGTAAGAATATTGATATGTTTGTCTTCTTGAGATATTTGTTTGTTTTGCTTAAGAATTTCATGGGACATAATTGTGCTATGATTTAAATATCTATTTTTTCTTAAATACTTTTTTTTTTTGATTAGTTTTAGTGGTCCCATTTATGAAAAGCTAGGCTAATTCCCTTCTCTGAATTCTGAGTACCTACTATGTGAAGACCTTGAGAAAAGTACTGGAGAACAGAGTTCACTGTTGTAGGAGACACAGAAATTTCTGCTGCAGCTCAGAAATGTTAAATACCAATACTCCCCTTTCTAAGTGAAATCTCTTTTCATTCCAACTCCCTCACTGCTTTAGATTTACTCTTTGAACTTAGATCCTTGACCACTGACCCTGCACATTGGCTGGGAGCTCCTCAGGCCTCTGTTTCATTTGGCATGTCTGTTTCATAGGGCCCCAGTCTGCCTGCACAGTCATATCTCAGACAGCGTCTGGGATACCTGCACCCCTTCATAAATTCATGTCAGCTGGCCTGTGCCTTTTGGAACCTCGAGACTGGCAGATCCCACCAGGACTCACAGCCCTACCATCCTGGTCACGCGTTCCGTTGCACACAGAGGAGAGGCTTGTGTGGGAGGGGAGCACGGTGGGAAGGTGGGCAAAGGAAGGGAAGCACAGATCAGTGTGGACAGTAATGGACAGGAGGGGAATCAACTCCTTTAGCCTCTAGGACACCCCTTGTCGTGGTTCCCCCCCTCCTCCCGGCTGGCTCCTCCTCCTTTCTCTCCTTCATTTCACCTTCTTCCTCTTTCCATCCTCTGTGTTGGAGATCTCTCCTCTAGATTGTTAGTTTTTGTGACGATGTTCTGTGCACAGCTGTATCCCCATTGCCTAGTATACGGTAGGCACCCAGTAAATATTTATTTAATATGATGGGTGACCAGGTGGGTTCTATTTTTGACTCTCTTCTCTTTTCTCAAAATATTCACTCCACCTAGGAAGTCTCATTTACACCCATGACAGCAATTACCACTAGAGCACTGATGATAAAGGTTGTTTCTGGCCCTTAGTCTCTTCATTTGTGAAACAGGGATAACAGTTCCAACAGTTCCATTTTAAAAAGTATGGATTAAATGAGATAGCCTGTGAATCAGTACTTAGTGTATTCCTCAATACGGCATAGGTAAGTGTTAGCTTCCTCTTTCATTTCCCCTCTCTGGTGGTAACTACTCATCTCTGCATACTCTACCCCTTACACTGAGACTGGCACGTAGTACGCACTCTTGAAATGATAATACTTGATGGGCAGTGTCTTAAAAATGGTAAATAGCGAATATTTGGAGGATTCTGATGACTTTTGATATAAACTAGCTGTCTGCTAATGAGAGGGAAAAATAGTATGGGCTATTTGTACACAATAAAACGGTTCCAGGATATTCAGTACAAGGACTGAACAAATTCTGGGCAGGATTAAGTGGGTCTGGGCAAATTTGTTTGGGCTGTGTGGAGATGGGCATGCGGCAGGAGGCAGTGACGGCCACTCTGGATATCAGCATCTTGCTTGCCATTATTGGAAAGCAGAGAAGAAGGGGTTGGAGGGTAGGATGGTGCAGTGGTTCTTAATTTACCTGCACATTGGATTCACCTCAGGATCTTTAAAAAACCACAGTGGGTCTCAAACAGATACTTGTACACCAATGTTCACAGCAGCATTATTCACAATAGCCAAAAGGTAGAAACAACCCAAGTGTCCATCAACAGATAAATGGATAAACAAAATATGGTCTTACTCACAGTGGACTATTATGCATCCCTAAAAAGGAACGAAGTACTAATATATGCTACTACATACATGGACCTCAAAAACATGATGCTAAGTGAAAGAAGCCAGACACAAAAGGACAAATACTGTGTCTTTCCACATATGTGAAATATTTAGAAGAGACAAATTCATAGAGAAAGAAAGCTGATTAGGGGCAGGGGGAAGGGTAATGGGGAGTTATTGCTTAATGGATGCAGAGACTCTGTTTCTGGTGATGATAGCACAACCTTGTGAATATAATTAACACTGGATTGCACACATTAAAATGGGAAATTTTGTTATATATGTATTTTATGATGTATATATATTACCACAATAAAGAAAACCCACAACAATTGATACCTGTAGTCCACACCCAAATAGTCTGATTCCATTGGTCTGGGGGTTATCCGGGCATCAGGACATTTAAAAACTCCCGTGGTAATTCTAATGTGCAGCTAAGTTTGAGAACCATTTGGAGAGAGATCACAAAGTAGACAGAATTTTCTCACTGGAGGAGCCTGCAGATGTATTAAATAATATGCACATGTAACCAATATTTATTTATTTATTTCCTAGGAGCAGAACTTTTGGGCACTTTTGAAAAAGAGCTAGCAAAACATGAAAGGAACCGCCAGGAGCTGGCTAATGCTGAGAAACTTTTTGATCTCCCAATTACAATGTACCCAGAGCTGCTCCAAGTACAGAAGGAAATGACTGGGCTGAAGATGATTTACGAGCTCTATGAAGGACTAAAGGTAAATATCTCATTGAAGGACTCAGGCTCATATTCGGGGGAATGTGAGAACTGGTTTGGCCCAGCAGGCTCTGATGCTACCACAATAAAGAGCTTGGGTCAGGTTTCAGCGAAACTCTCACTTAGGAGGTCAAAGACTTGGTTAGGACGTGGGGTGAGTTGCTTACTTGGAAGTGGAAATTAAAAATAACAAGTATCGTGTCGCTTATGTGCCTCTCTTTAATATGTGCTCCATGTGCAAGTTCATTCATTTGTTGGATCATTCCTTCATTTCTTCATCTTTCATGTAGTTCTTTATAGCCTTGTGCTGGTTGTGCTGGTAGGAGTGGAGGGTCTCTAAAGGAGTCACACCTGCACATTCCTGCCCAATTTGAGCTCCCAAGAGAGACTTACACACGAACAGATGACCCCACTATGTCGTGTGATAGAAATGAGGCTTACAAAGCACCGTGGAGCGGAAGGAGGAAGGCCAGCCTGGGGAGCAACTCGAACGAGGTGGCATTTCAGTGCAGAGGGAGGGCGGGGACCAAGATTTGAAAATGTGCAGTGGCTAGACATGGGAGCGCCAGTGGTCAGGGAGATAAGGCGGAATGTGGATGAGGAGTCTGGAGGCAGCAGGCCGGTTTTAGGCAGGAAGGCATGTAGGAGCTCCCTGCCACAGGCCTGGCAGAAGGGATGGCAGCCTGGGATTGAGGACAGTTATAGAGGGAATCGAGTGGGAGAGAAAATTCCAGAGACATTGTTAGAGAAAGAAGTGATGAGACTTGGTGACTGATTGGAACATGTGCAATTAAAAAAAAAAATCAAAGAGTGAAAAAGATGATCAATTTTTAAAAAGAAAAAGCATCATGTGAACTAAACAATCATGTATACATCAAAATAATTTTTTTAGGAAGTTAATTCAATATAGCAACATGGGTTTATCACCAGCCATTGTTTGGATCAATATATATATATAATATATATATGAAGAATATATATTGTAAAGTCACGTACACCCTAAGTAAAAAAACCAAACAAACAAAAAAAACAACATATTTAATCAATTAACATGATTTCCTGTTAAAGTATGTTTCCTGACTTCATATAATTCTGACAAGCCTAGATGTTATAGATTGTAAATGCAAAATATCTAAACTGGTAAATTTTATTATAAGAAAGTATTTATCTTTTTACATTAAATCCCAGGAAAATACAACAAAGCAGGTCTTTTTTTATGATACTCAAGCAGGATCATGTTTTATTCTTATTTCTTAGTGTCAGCCTGATAGTTAGAATGCAGATTCTTTGATTAGCAATCTAAGTTGTAAATATTTTGTAACCTTAGCTGCTTTTTATCAGGAAAGGGAAGCACATTATGACAATTGGATTGAAATACTCTAAGATCCAAGTGATTCCCTGATTAAAAATACCTATTTCTGATTTCATATTTTTTACTTTTCTCTTAAGAAAAGTAAGGAATATTTTTGGATTACACACATGCTCAGAATATGTTATTATTTTTGGTATCATTTCCTAAAAAAGTTAGAATTCTTTTGTTGTTATTTTAGATCCCTTATAGTCCTTCAGTTGTGAATTTGAAGTTGTGGATATATGGGTAATAATATTTTGAGCATTTAAGTGTTTAAATAAAAGTGTTTTAAACTTTTCATTGTAGCCATGTATATAGAAGTCAAATTTTCCAATTTTAACTGCTTTCAAGTGTAAAATTCAGTGGTAAAGAGCTGAGCAGGAGCACGAGTTAAGAATTTGCTCTCCCCCTTGAGTTATCTTCTCATTTCCTAAGAGAGCTTATTAATGGAACTATTTCTTGTAAATTTCCAGCTTGCGAAAGAAGAATGGTCTCAGACGCTGTGGATCAACCTCAACATTCAGTTCCTCCAGGAAGGAATTGAAGGTTTCCTCAAGGCTCTCAGAAGGCTACCTCGGCAGGTCCGCGGCTTGTCAGTGGCCTACTATCTGGAGGCAAAAATGAAGGCATTTAAAGACTCAATTCCTTTACTTCTTGACTTGAAACATGAAGCACTAAGAGACAGGTTTGTTTTGTCCTCTGTAAACTGACGTGAAAACATAGGAGCAGCTTTTAGTTTCAAATATGCCTGTCGGTTCACTCTCTTGGCTTACATCTGATGACGAACAAGGTTTCACACCAATTTTGGGCTAGAAATATGTAAGAAATATCTCTACAGTATTATTTCTATGTGAAAGTTTCTATAAAATTATTAACCACAGAGATTCTCTGGGAAAAAAAAAACCTCTCAGGTTTAAATTGGTGTTTTCAATTGCTTCATTTGAAGGTTTAAAAGAAAAAAAAAAAAGAGTCTAGAGCAACACCATCCAGTAGAAATACAATGTGACCCACACATATAATTTCATATTTTCTAGTAACTGCATTAAAAAAGTAGAAAGAAACAGGTAAAATTAATTTTAATGGTGTCTTTTAGTTAATCAGATGTATCCAAAGCATTATCATTTCAACATGCAATTAGTATAAAACATTACTAGTGAGCTATTTTACATTCTTTGTAAAAGATACTTCAAAATAGGTATGTATTTTATACTTACAGCACATCTCGATTTGGACTTGCTCCATTTCAAATGCTCAGTAGCCACATGTGGCTTGTGGCTGCCGTATTGGACAGCACAGGTCTCGCTAGTGATCTAACGGAAGAGCCAGTCCCAGGCTGTGGGGTCTGTGAGTCTTTGGAGATGGTTCCACACAGAAAGGGGTGGGAGGGAGCTTTGTGAGTTACATTCTCCCTCATTGTTCCTCTCTTCCTCTGAAATATTTCCTAAAGCATGGATGCATTGTCACGCAACGACATCCATAACCCTTCCAATCCTGATTATATTGAGAAGACAGTTTTCCCTAAACACTAACAGTCTTTAACACCTCTCCTATGCTTGTGAATAGCCCTTTCAACAGAGAGCAGGCAGGCCGCAGGCCCAGGTGACTCAGGTACTAAGCCCATTTGTTCCTAGTCTGCTGGGCACACCGGGCACTCATTTTTACCTTTGCATTCTTCAGTTTCCTTATCTGTAAAACTAGGTAGAAGTCAACGTTTTCTAGCTGAACTTCCCTGTTGTATGATTCCTAACCCAGTGTTTCCTAAACTTCAATCATTCTGCACCATTTTTGTCGTATTTGAGTATCTCCTGTGCTATCATTACTTAGTATTTTTCTTCCTATTGGCTCATTTCTTTTTTTTACTTCAATGAATATATTTTAAAAAGTAGTTTACCCCACCAATGTAAATGGAAAACCAAAAGCACTTGGTATAAAAAGAAAGCAATTATATAAAATATTAAATTCTAGCTCAAAACTGTTGTCTGTCTCTCACGTGGAGGTCTACCCTCTAAAAAAGGTGAGTAATAAGTGAGGAGATATTAATGACCCAGCAGCACCAAGCTGAAACTTTCTGTTTGATGTAATCAAAAGGCTTGGAAAGGAATGGAAGAGGGAATTACTTTCTCCCTGGGTGACTGCTATGTGACTGCTATTTAACATGAATCTGTGAACCCTCTAACCCACTAGCAGGGGTATGATAACCCTTTTTATCAGGTCCTGTGCTAGGTAGGCCTGGGAATATAAAAACAGACTAACTAGCAGATGCCATTTTCCAACCATTTCTATTTATTTGTGTGTTGTTACAACAGAAATCGGGGACTCACCACTTGCTCCTTCCTTGGTGGGTACCTAGAATTCCGCTGGTCCCCAGTGCCATATGTAGCTGCCTTACATTCATTCATTCCATAAAAATGGGCAAACCAGCAAGCCAAATGCGAATCTTAAAAGAAGGCCAAATTGGGTCAAGAGCAAGCAGAGCTTCTTAATGTATCTGTGTGTCCGGATAATCTTGTCTAAAGTAGACCGTTTTTCCTCTCTCTGTCACTCTGGTTTTTTTCATAGTACTCAAAATGACTTGTAATTGTTTAACCTATAGTTTGGTTTATTGTTTATTGGCTGTCTTCTCCAAAGGGCCTAAGTTCTTTGAGGGCAGGGGCCTTGCTTTCTTAGTCTCTGTTGCACCCCAGCTTCTGGCATACTGCCTGGCCCAGAGTCAGCTCTCAGTAAATATTTATTGAATATATGTGAGTTTGTAATTTACACCAGGTTATCAAAAAGGATGAATGACCCTATAAAGGTTAAGATTGCTGGTCCAGGGAAATAGGAGCAGTTTCCAAAAATTACAAGTGTGTATGTTTTCTTGGACAGCTGTGATGACTAGTCTGTATAACATCATGCTAGATGTTGTTTCCTGAGTTTAGGTCTGGTGGCCAATGGGATTTTGGGAAACTCTGAAAATACAGTTCCAATTATACCCTTATATTTCATAATTCCATTGCAGGAAGTTATTACAACAGGGTTTGTTCTGTGATTTAAAGGGGGGTAATGAACTTCATCACTAAATTCAGTTGTCATAGTTTTTTAAATGTTGATGCCCTTCCAGGCATTGGAAAGAGCTTATGGAAAAAACTGGCGTATTTTTTGAAATGAGTGAAACATTCACTTTGGAAAATATGTTCGCTATGGAACTTGACAAACATACGGATGTTCTCAATGAGATTGTCACAGCAGCTATCAAGGAGATCGCAATTGAGAAGGTAAGGCTATTTTTAGCTATTATAAAAGAGTCTAGAGAAATGTATTTTTATTCAAAGAGAAACATGTTTGCTCTAGTACCTCTTACATTTGAGTAATAATGAATTGTGTAGACATGATTAAGGGTATATATGAAAAGTCCACAGCTCACATCTTACTCAGTGATGAAAGACTGAAAGCTTTCCCTCTGAGATCAGGAATAAGACAAGGATGCCCAATGTCACCACTGTTATTCAGCATTGTACTGGAAGCTCTTGCCAGAGCAGTTAGGTAAGAAAAAGAAATAAAAGTCATGCAAACTGGAAGGGAAGAAGTAAAACTTTCCTATTTGCAGATGATATCCTATATGTAGAAAATTCTGAAAAATCTACAGCAAAACTCCTAGAGCTAATAAATGAATTCAGATTCAGCCAAGTGGCAAGGTGCAATATCAACACCAAAAAATCAGTAGTGCGTCTATACACAGCAATGAACAATCAGAAGAAGAAATCAAGAAAAAAATTCCATTCACAATAGCAACTAGAAGACTCAAATATCTAGGAATAGGTCTAATCAAGGATGTAAGGAACTTAAACACAGAAAACTACAAAACATTGCTAAAAGAGATTAGACCTAAATAAATGGAAGCATATTCTTAGTTCATGGATTGGAAGACTAAATATCATTACATTGTCAATCCTACCCAAAGAAATGGATAGATTGATTGCAATCCAAATTCCAACAACCTTCTTTGCAGAAATGGAGAAGCCAAGCATCAAATTTATATGGAATGGTAAAGGGCCCCAAATAGGTAAAGCCATCTTGAAGGAGAAGAATGAAGTTGAAGGACTCACACTTCTTGATCTTAAAACTTATTACAAAGCTACAGTAATCCAAACGGTATGGTACTGGCACAAGGACAGGAATATAGACCAGTGGACTATAATGGAGAGCTCAGAAATCAACCCTCACATTTATGGTCATCTGATTTTTGACAAGATGGGAAAGGCCATTTAATTGGAAAGAATAGTCTCTTCAGCTAATGGTGCTGGGAAAACTGGATCTCCATTTGCAAAAAGAAAAAAAAAGGACGCTTACCTCTCACCATATACAGAAATCAACTCAAAATGAATCAAAGACCTTAGAGCTAGAGCTATTAAACTCCTATAAGAAAATGTAGGGAAAATATGTTAGGCAATGGTTCTTAGACTTTACACCCACAGCACAAACAACAAGAGAAAAAATAGATAAATGGGAGTTCATCAAAATTAAAAACTTTTGTGCCTCACAGGTCTTTATCTTGGAAGTAAAACGACAGCCTACACAATGAGAGAAAATATTTGGAAACCACATATCCGATAAAGGATTAATATCCAGAATATATGAGGAAATCCTTCGACTTAACAACAAGGGGACAGACAACACACTTAAAAAATGGGCAAAGGACTTTAACGGGTCTTTCTCCAAAGAAGATATACAAATGGCCAAAAAGTACATGAAAGGATGCCCAACATCATTAGCCATTAGGGAAAATGCAAATCAAAACCACAATGAGATTCCATCTTACACCAATTAGACTGGCTACTATTAAAAAACAGAGAATAACAAGTGTTGGAGAGGATGCAGAGAAATAGGAACACTCATTTATTGCTGGTAGTTTTGTAAAGTGGTGCAGCTGCTGTGGAGGGTGGTTTGGCAGTTCCTCAGAAAGCAAAGTATAGAATTACCATATGACCTGGCAATCCCACTGTTAGGTATGTACCCAAAAGAACTGAAGCAGGGGCTTGAACAGATATTTGTACACCAGTGTTCATAGCAGCATTATTCACAATTGCATAAGGATGGAAGCAACCCAATTGTCCATCCACTGATGAATGGATAAACAATATGTGGTAAACACACATGATGGGAATATTGTTCAGCTGTAGAAAGGAATGAAGTCCTGATGCATGTGACAGCATGGATGAGCCTTGAAGACATCATGTTGTGTGAAATAGGTCAGATACAGAAGGACAGTTGTTGTGTTATCTCACTCTGTTGAGGCAATTAGAATGGGCAAACTCTAGGGTCAGAATCTAGGATATAGGTTGCTGGGGGCAGGGTGGGGATAGAGAATGGGAAGTTGGGGTTTAAAATGTACAGCATCCTATTTGGAATGAGGGAAATGTTTTGGTGATGGATGGTAGCACAGCACTGTGGATGCAACTGGCATTACTGAAATACATGTCTGAATATGATTAGGAGGGGAGGTGTTGGAGCATGTATGTGGTAACAGAACAAAAAAATTAAAAAAAATCCATGGAACTACACTACAAAGACAGTGAACCCTGGGTTAAACCATGGATTTTGATTAATAGTGCAGTTGTAAAAATGTGCTGTCATGAATCGTGGCAGGTGTTCACAGCAAAGCAGGGTGTTAGTGGTGGGGTCTTGTATTTTATTCATGATTGTTCTATAAACCTACAACTTCTCTAATAAACAAAAACAGAAAAAAAAATTTAAAACTGAATTGTTGAAGAAATAGAATTTTTGTCTGTTAGATTTTTTTAATATATGTATTTTTATTGAGATTGTTCACATACCATACAGCTCTCCAAAGATCCAAAGCATACAATCAGTTGCCCATGGTACCATCATACAGCAGTGCATCCATAACAATTAATTTTTTTTTGAATTTTTAGAACATTTTCATTACTCCAGAAAAGAAATAAAGACAAAAAAAGGAAACTCAAATCCTCCCATATCCCTAACCACTCCCCCTCCATTATTAATTCATAGTTTTGGTATAGTACATTTGTTACTGTTGATGAAAGAATGTTAAAATACTACCAACTGTAGTATTTGTTCGCAATAGGTATATATATTTTTTCCTATATGCTTCTCTATTATTAACTTCTAGTTATAGTGTCATACATTTGTTGTAGGTTGTGAGAGAGATTTGTGATATTTGTATAGTTAATCACAAATGTTGCCTACCACAAGATTCACTGTTTTATACATTCCCATCTTTTAAACTCCAATTTTCCTTCTGGTAGCATACGTGACTCTGAGCTTACCCTTTCCACCACCTTCACACTCCTTTCAGCACCGTTAGTTATTCTCACAGTAATGTGCTACCATCACTCGCCTCTATCCATTTCCAAACATTTAAGTTCACCCTAGTTGAACATTCTGTTCATAATAAGCAACCGCTCCCCATTCTTTAGCCTCATTCTATATCCTGGTAACTTATATTTCATGTCTGTGAGTTTACATATTATAATTGGTTCATATCAGTGAGACCCTGCAATATTTGCCTTTATGTGTCTGTCTTATTTCACTCAATATAGTGCCCTCAGGTTTTCTTTGTCAACCCATTTCTTTTAAGACAGTTTTGTTCACACACCATATATTCTGTCCTAAGTAAACAATCATTGGTTCCCTGTATAGTCACATATTTATGTATTCAGCACCATTGCCACTATCTATATAAGGAATCTCCATTTCTTCTACAAAGAAGGAGGAAGAGTCAAAGAAGGCAGAGAGACAAAAGAAAAAGAAAAGAGAAAAAAAAAACAAACACGACAGCTAGAAAGCAACAAAAGGAAAGATAGCATTAACCTAAAGTAGAATAGAGAGTCGGACATTACCAATGTCAGGAGTCCCATACCCTTCCCCTATTCAGTTAGATTTTTTATTGTTTCTAATAATAGTTTCATTTTTTATTTTTTATAAAGTAATGGATGTTCATGGTGGAAAGTTGAGAAAATAGACAAATCACTCATAAGTCCACCTGAAGATACTTATTGTCAATATTTTGTTATATATCCTTCCATACTTAAATATGCACACATGTATACATGCATATACACACATATATAACACACATACCTATGTGCATACACACAAACACACATCCATACACAATCCATATATACATCTATATACACATAAATAACATACATGAACATGGATGAATATCCATCACAAACATAAATATATACACAAATTTACATATATGTGTACAGGCATATACAAAATGCATGCATATAAGCACATGCATATACACACAGATGTGCACACATGTGCATACATCTACCCACATATTGTACTTATGGATCTGATGTGATTCGAAAATGGAATCATAATAGGCATTTTATTTCATAATTTGATTTTCTTGATTAACAGAAGATTAAACCCAGGGGCAAGTGTACCAAAGTCTACAGACCCTGGAAGCTGTCTACCAAGTTGAGACCCTGGTTCTGGGACTTGGTAGCTGAGTGGACTTGGCAAACTTCACATCTGAGTCCTTGTTTCCTTCTCTGTAAAATGGAGACAATAATAATACCTAACTCATTCAGGTTGTTTTGAAGACTAAATGAGACCATGTGTGTAACATGCTCCCCTGGCTCATGGTATAACTATCGTTACTATGACAGAATCTCTGCCTTTTCAGAAAACTGAACCAGGACACCAGGTTGAAGAATTGGTCAAAGGCAGGCCAAGGAAGTTGTTGGATTGGGGTTCTGTTTCCTTAAATTATGTGCCCAAATCATTCTTTTTATATTCCTGACCAGGCTGTGAAGGAAATTCTGGACACATGGGAAAATATGAAATTCACTGTGGTCAAGTACTACAAAGGCACTCAGGAGCGAGGCTACATCTTGGGGTCTGTTGACGACATTATTCAGTGCCTCGATGACAACACTGTCAACCTGCAAAGCATCTCAGGAAGCAGATTTGTAGGGCCTTTTCTGCAAACTGTTCACAAATGGGAAAAAACACTTTCTCTAATTGGGGAAGTTATCGAGGTGAGAGAAGAGACAAAAAGGTTGTTAAGAGCTAATTAGTTTCATAACAGAACCTTTGTATGAGATTGTTTGTATTTAGAAACTAGTGATCTTATTTCATACGTTTTATGTATGTGTGTGTGTATGTATGTATTTTTGGTTGGTTAAAAAGGCTTGGGAGTTTTTTGTTGACTTTTTATTTAGTGATTAATTATAGGAAAAGAATTTTTAGTTTTCAGATTATTAAGGAGTTATAAATTATCAAGGAAGGTAATGACAGGATTCTAGATTTGCATTAAAAAGCCCAATTTTGCACTCCTCTTGACCCCTAGGAGGAGTTTGGAATGGATAATACATGCCTTGATTTATTTGGGGGTGAGGGGCAGAAGTTTAGGGAAATTGATCTGCGTTTTTATTTCAGTGAATGTATTTTTATAGTTTCCAAGTTTCATAGTTTGTTCTTCTTCATATATCCCTATTCTTGTTTAAAACTGTCCTGTTCTTGTTGCAAGGATTATCTTACCTCTTTTATCACGTTGAAAATTTTAAACATATTTATTTTAAAGTCCTTTTCAGATTTCTCTATAATTTTTATTTTCTTAGACAATTTTTATTTCCTTTTTATTGTGCCTTGTGATCATTTCTCATGGTGGTGGGTTTTCTCTGTGCACTGTGATTTTTTTTTTTAGTGCATATTTTGTTTTCTTGTGCTTGCTTCACTTTGTCATGTGTGTGTTTTAAAAAAGTATTTTATTGTGTTTATATATATGTATGTATATCATAGAATTTGCTATTTTAATCATTTTAAGTGTACAATTCAGTAGCATTAATTACACTTACACTGTTGTACAACCTTTACCACTGTCTATTACCAAAACTTTTTCATTACCCCAAACATAAACTCTGTTCCCTTTAAACAATAATTCACCATTTAACCTCCTCCCTTCCCTTGGTAACCTCTCATTACTTCCTGTCTCTATGAATTTGTTTACTCTAGGTACTTCATATAAGTGGTATTATGCAATATTTGCCCATTTGTGTCTGGCTTCTTTCACTTCGAATATTTGCGAGGTTCATGTATGTAGGAGCATATATCAGAACTTCATTCCTTTTTACGGCTGAATAATATTCCACTGTATGGGTAGACTGCATTTTGTTTATCCAATCATCCATTGATGGTCACTTGGGTTTCCCTCTTTTTGGCTATTGTGAATAGTGCTGCTGTGAGCACTGATGTACTGTCATGTGTCTTTGAAGTTCCCCCAACTTGGTCTGTAGCACTGGGCAGCTCCAGACAAGGTCTTATATTAGGTACTCTGGGGCTCTCCTCCTTTGTGGGAAATTCTGCTCCAGACCCCCGAGAGCAACCCAGGCTTGACTCATTCGTTATTTTTTGCGTGACTTCCTTTCTTTCCTCCCCTGGCCACAGGTAAGGGGCTCGTTCCTGGCCACAGCCCGAGCTTTGAGTGGTTGATTACAAACCTGGTTCCCTGGCTTGAGTGCACTCAGGCCCTGGCCTCCCGTCACGCGCGATCTTGCCTCGTTTTCGTGTGGGCTTCTGTGCGGTTCTGTCTTTGATTCCTATGGATCGGGGGTTCCAACCTCTGCTTACATCTAGAAGCTTCCTCCCCATCCCAGGCTGGTGTGGAGGGTTTCCTTTTGCTTTCAAGTGTGGCTTTGTATTTTTACATACTTAATCATGCTTTATCCAGCATTCCTGTATGTTTGGGTTGGAGGGGAGTGGTTATGTATGTGCTCTCTCTGCCGTCTTTCCTGGGAAGTCCTTTGACCTGAGATGGTGTGAATTTGTCCTGGGTTGGGGGGAGCTTTGGTCTGCACACCTGAGGCATTCGCTAACCTGTGCCGATACTAACACTGTGTGTTTACAGGTATGGATGTTGGATCAGAGAAAATGGATGTATCTCGAAAGCATTTTTATTGGTGGAGATATTCGATCACAACTTCCAGATGAGGCGAAAAAGTTTGACAACATTGATAGAATATTTAAAAGGGCAAGTGACTGGCTTCTAGTTTAGTCATGAAAGAAAGAGGGTTATTTGAAATTCTTTTACTTTTGCATGCAGTATTTTCTCTATTAGGGTCTTCTGAATTTTTTTCTATCATACTATATGACTTTAATATGTTCAGTAAAAATTTGATCTCTAGCTGCTGGCTCATGACTGAAACTTTTTTAATGTTTATTTTTTATTATAAAATTGTACTTTTATAATTTTGTGTTATAATTTTTATAAGTTAAAAAAATGTATCTTGCATGGTCCTGTCAACTTTTTATGACCACTTTGATATGTCATATATTTTTTATCTTATATGTATGTAGATTTAAAAACAATTATAATCATTCTGTGTACAATTTTATATCTTATAATTTCCTCTTAATATTGTGAGAAACATTATTTCATATTATGAATCCATCTGAGAAAATATTTTCATGGTCTCATATTATATTCCAGTGAGTTCTTGACCTTAAGTCGAATTGATTTTTCTTTAGCAGTTGGACGTTTTGTTGAACCAAATTCTTTGTTTTCATCAATAATGTGTAAGTTGGTGCCTAAGGCTTTTCCCATGTTTGGGATGAATATCTTAAAATAGGGTTGTTAGAAGGTAAATTGCCAACAAAAAGGTTTGCTCCTTTTAAAACCTTTCCAGAAAGGGCTGCACATGTTCTCATGGCTGGTGATGGGACCAGGATTTTATCCCAGGTCTCCTGACCCCAGAGCCCGGGCACTTTGCCACTTGGCTCTGCTATTGTGTTCATCAGTTATGAGTGGCCAGTTCATGTTTTGTCTCCTTTATCCACCAGAGTTTATTTTTTTCTTATCCATTTGCTCCATTTGGATTAACTCCTTTTTTTAAACTTAAAGAAAATTACACAACAAATATCTAGTTGTTATACAAGGACTTAGACATTATGAATAAGCTGAATGAATGAATGAATGAATGAAGTACCTGCAGTTCCTTTACTTTAGATGACCACTTTTAATAGTTTGTCATATATCGTTCCAGAATTTGTTCTATTCCTATGTAAACATATACAGAACT
Organism: Choloepus didactylus; assembly: GCF_015220235.1. Lineage (NCBI taxonomy): Eukaryota > Metazoa > Chordata > Mammalia > Pilosa > Megalonychidae > Choloepus > Choloepus didactylus. The sequence continues at coordinate 7,639,402 of NC_051329.1, read as the reverse complement.
AGAGAAGTAAATACATACATATTCTGTAAAAGTAGAGTCATTCTTACTAATATAATTGGCTTTTTTCATGGAACATCTTTGACATGCATTTCAATAAACAACATCAAAATTATCACTTACCGCAGCTGCTTGGTGTTCCATTGTATGAATTACTTACCTAACTCCGTCTTGTTAGAGATTTTGGTTATTTCATTTTTCCTTCTTTTTTGCTAGTATAAATATATGCTGTAGCGAGCATTTTGGTATCTGTAGATTGCTCAAAGTGGAATTGCCGGGTTCATTCATTCAACAGTCTTGATTGAGAGTCTCCTGGGTGCAAGCATGTTGTGGGTACCTGGGGCACATCAGTGAACAAAACAGATAAAAGGTTGACCTTCGAGCAGAGAGAGAATTTGCTTATCAGAAATAAGCAAATTATACATTGTACTTTAGAAGGTGCTACGGATATACTTACTTAAAAATGTGACAGATGTTGCTGAACTGCCCTTGCTCGAGGCTGTGGTTGTGGGTGGTCTGCTAGTTTTGTTCTGCCTGTGCCATGGCGCTGGCAGATGCCTGCTCTGGGCACAAGAACACTCGTGCCTGCTTTGCTTACCCCTTCTCCTCTGGTCCTTGTCCAGATAATGGGCGAGACTCTGAAAGACCCGGTGATCAAGAGATGCTGCGAAGCCCCAAACCGCCTCGGTGAGTTACAGAACATCAGCGAGGGCCTCGAGAAATGCCAGAAGAGTTTAAATGACTACTTAGACTCCAAGAGAAATGCTTTCCCGCGGTTTTTCTTCATTTCTGATGACGAGCTGCTCAGCATCCTGGGCAACAGCGACCCGCTCTGTGTCCAGGAGCACATGATCAAGGTCAGCCACCCTGGTCTTCACCTAGGGACCCCAGCGTCGTCCCTGCAATCTGCTTTACCCTGTGTCTCTTTGCAGTGATGCTCACCCCAGAGGTTTACGACTGTGGTGCTGTTGATTTTATGTGAAGCATAAAGCTGGTGAAATTCACTTAGTTTGAATTTACACCAGAACTCAGCTGTTATTTGTTGCTATTTTTACACAGCCCCCAAAATAGCATTTTTTTGAAGACATAGGAACACACAAAAGACTAACATAATAAACAGAGAGACAATAAAGGATAATGGTTTAGCACACAGATTCTGGAGCTAGATTGCCTGGGTTCGAATCTTGGCTCTGTGCTGATTTGCTGTGTGACCTTCAGCAAGTTCCTTAACCTTTGTGGGCATCTAGTTCCTCATGTGTAAATGAGGGAACCCAACAGCTACCTGTGTCAGTGGGCTTGTTATAAAGGGAAAATGAATTAATTTTATTTGTAAAGTACATAGGACAGTACCTGTCTTCCGCTGTGGGTGAAATAACCTCATCCACCAGACAAAATGGATCCTTGTTAACATTTAAGTCAATTTGTTTTGTCTCCTGTTCTTTATTTTGGAAAATAAAATCTTACAGATGAAAGTGACATACCCTTTGTGCCCCACCCTCATCCATAGTTCCTCTTTTGCTTTCTAGGGGCAGCCACTGCCATGAGCCTGCTATGACTTTCCACTCCATGTTTTCATGCTTTTGGATAAACGTGTGTATCCATGAACAATACAGAATGGCAGGGAAGATAGCAGAGACATCTGTCCCCTGTGATAGAGAACAGAGCATGGCCAGATGCCATGCTTGGCCAGCTACGTTTAGTATTGGCAAGAGCAGAGTTTCTTACCATGTCAAGCAGCATCCCTGGCCTCTCCCCCAAATGCCACTTGCACCTTTTTTCCCAGCTGTGACAACCAGAATTGTTTCCTGACATTGCCCAGTGGCCCCTGAGGGCAAAATCATTCCCAGTCGGGAACTGCTCTTCTAGAGTAAGTCCTTTATTCCAAATAAATGAAACACTTCAGATCAACTGCTTTACTTCATTGTTTCCCTTTAATTAGTGTTGGCTTCCTTCTTCAAGTAAGAGTCATATTTTTTATTTCATGCTTTCCTTCTTCACAGAGGAGGCTTACGTTCTGTTTCCACTTTTATAAACAAATATTTTACTGTTAAAAAAAATGTGTAGTTAGAAGTTCTTCATTTACTGCCAGCACCTTTTGCAGAACTCTGATTTTTCCAGTAAAGCCTGTTGCCCTTCTCTGCTGCTCCCTTTCTGATCTGCAGTGCCCTCTCTTTCATATGGCATGACTTATGGGACTCATTCTCCTGAATGTTATTCTGATTAATAACAATGACAATAGCCAACAAATGCCAAGTGTTGCCCTTGTGTGCCAGCACTTCACACACAGTCTCATTTGATCCTCCCATCAATCCCATCTTGTAGGTGCCATAATTGCATTCATTCTATGCTGAGGATACTTGCTGAGAGAAGACAAACAGATTGTCCAGCTACCCAATTGGACAGTGGAGAAGCTGGGATTCAATCATAAATTGCTAATTCCCAGCTCTAGGGTGTTTATTTGCTGGGCTATTCCTCCTTTTCCGTGTTACACTGGTACCTATGTGTAGACACTGCCCCACACCAGCAGATGCACTAGCATCTTAAGTGGAGGGAGCATGTTTTCTTTTTCTTTTTCACCAGAGATCTGGCACAGCACAGGGTAAATTAAAATACCCAATTAAAGTCAGTCAGATGAACAAACAACTGCGTGCATGAACATCCCTTTGGTGTGTGATCTCAGCTGGCCTGTTGCTGGTGCTTGCATCCTGCCAGTTCTGATGGGGCACATGGGCTGTCCTTTGCCTCCAGAACTCTGAGAGTATTTCAGGCTGGCTTCTCCCACTGTGTTGCAGATGTATGACAACATAGCAGCCCTGAGGTTTAATGATGGGGAGAGTGGAGAAAAACTAGTGTCAGCCATGATTTCAGCAGAAGGAGAAGTCATGGAATTTCGGAAGATAATCCGGGCCGAAGGGCATGTGGAGGACTGGATGACGGCAGTTTTGAATGAAATGAGAAGAACCAACAGACTAATTACCAAAGAGGCTATTTTTAGATACTGCGAAGACAGAAGCAGGTAAGGTGAACATGTGATACTTTATCATATTAATAGTCAAAGTAGATTTTGACTATTAATTTTTAAAAATATATATAGCAGTTTTATTTATAGTTATAGAAATTTGGAAGCAACCAAGATGCCCTTCCATGGGTGAATGGGTAAACAAACTCTGGCACATCCCTACAATGGAATTTTTTTAAGCAGTTTTTTTAGATATATTGACATACCATACTATCCATCCAAAGTGTACAATCCATGGCTCCTAGTATAATCACAGAGTTGTTTACTCATCACTATAATCAATTGTAGAACATTTTCGTTTCTCCAAAAAAGAAAAACCCCATATCCCTTATCCCCCCTTTATTATTGATACTTAGCATTGGTGTGGTACTTTTTTGACAACCGATGAAAGAATATTAAAATATTACTGTTAACTATAGTCCATAGTTTGCATTAGGTGTATTTTTCCCATATACCTCCCTATTGTTAACGCCTAGTAATAGTGATGTACTTTTGTTCTAGTTCATGAGAGAACTTTCTTATATTTGTACTATTAACCACAGTCATCATCCACAACATTGACTTAATTTTGAGGGTTTTGAGTGGATTGACCAATATTTCAAATGAGGTTTTCCTTTCTATCAATAGCTACATTAGCTGACAAATATCTGTATATTTATCACCTGGTATAGTGCTTCTCTGAGTTGGGGTCCCCAGCCCTGCACCTTCAGCATACCCTGGAAACTTGTTAGAAATGCAGATTCTTGGGCCCCACTTCAGACCTGCTGCATCAGAAGCTCTGGGATCTGTGTTTTAACAAGCCCTTCCAGGTGATTCTGAGCATGCTCAGTGTGAGGACCAGTGACCTAGGGAATCAACAGAAAACAGGTGTTTAGTATAGGACTGATTATGAACATAGGTTAATCAGTAAAGTTGTTGTTATAAAGAAGACTTTGTTAACCAAAAATACCTTTATTTTAGTCTGAAAATAGCAAATCTGTTTTCTTCTTTTTCCAAGATAATCATGATTCACTTACAAAAGCCTTTGAAGTATTTCCCTTTAATGAGAAACTTAGCTTTATGGAATCTAAACACTGAAAGGTTAAAAAAAAAAAATCCCATTTTGCTGCCAGTAGGCAACAAAACAGACTCAAGCAAGTCAAGGAAATCCAGTGATACCTCAGGTTCTTCTCCAGGAACCAGCATTATTGTATTCTACCCATTTGGCAAAATCTGATCCAGTTTAGTAATTGCATTAACTTCTGACACCAACTGCAGTGCAGTTCTGGTTCTAAATACCTGGAATTCAGTCATGTTCACAGGTTCAGGGATCAGTCCCCACCACACTGCTGTGGCTTCAGACACCAGGTTCAAGTTCAAGAGTTCCCAGGCCACCCACACTTCCGGCCAACTGGCTTACAAATTCATGGGTTCCCACCATCCTCCACATTCAGTAATTCACTAGAACGACTCAGAACTCTGGAAAGCCCTATACTTAGGATTACAGTTTTATTATAGCAAAAAGGGTACAAATAAGAGACACGTAGAGTGAGATCCGGGAGGGTCCCTAAGTGCGAAGTTCTATCAGGATGTGTCACCCTCCCGGCACATTGATGTATTTTATCAACCAGGGAAGCTTGCCTGAGCTTCAGTGTCCAGAGCTTTTATTGGGGTTTCATTATGGAGGCAAAATGGATTGAATCAAGGCCTTTGTGGTTGAACTCTATATCCAGTCCCCTTCCCTTCCTGGAGATCAGGCTGAGATCATGTGGCCCAGCACCTTAATCCCGTGGTTGGTCTTTCTATCTGGCCAGCTCCACCCTTAGACTACAGGAGGTTGACTCTGCCCTGGTCTTTTCATTAGCATAAACTATCTGGTGTGGTCTGGAGCCCCACCTGTGAATAACAAAGATGTAGAGGGTATTCCCAGGAACAGGGACAAAGGCCATCCCAAAGTTCCTTATTATACAACAGCAATCCTCTTCTTTTCTGGTGTGATTCCCCTGGCTGCAGCAGCTGGATGGGTTAATGGTAGCATTGACTGCCATGGCTGTACCAGAAGTGTACTGCCTAAACAAATGTTTTAAAGTTATATGCCAGAGGGGATCCAAGATGGCGGCATAGAGAGGAGTGGAAGCTAAGTAGTCCCCCTGGAAAAACTAAAAGAAAAAAAACCAGAAACAACTAGTAAATAATCCAGAATAACTGCAGGGGGACAAACGTGACCATCCACTCATCATACACTAAACTGAATTGAGAGGAATGCCCGAGATCACAGCATAAAATCTGTAAGTAAGAACTGCAGATCCAAATTGGGAGACCCCTCCCCCACAGCCCAAGCTACAAAGCCTCGTGGTGCCAGAGAGAAGCTTTCTTCCAGCAAAGGAATATAGCTCCGCTGAGCTTCAACTGAGGTTTTAATTAGCGAGTGTGAACTGCTCACTACGAGGTACGAATCCCCAACAAGTAGACAGAGGCTTTGGGTGACGACTGACCTTGGAGAGCTAGAGGGTCACCACGGACTAGCTCTGTTCCTTTTTCGACTCAGTGGAGAAAGCCTCAGCCATTTTCAGTTCCCAGTTCTGTGTCTCAAACAGGGGTGTGGCACAGGCAGAGAGACCATTGAAATGCTAATGACCTCCCCCTAGGGCGTCTATCTTCTCTAAGAGGAAAGAGGTGGGGCCCAGCTCTACTAGCTGCCTTTCATTCAGAACTTACATTAGTCAAGAATTAATAGGCTAATCTTTGCATCAGGCAGAGAGCATCCCTGCATGGCCTGGTGGCCCAGGGCTTCCCTTGAGGGATGACGTGCACTAGTGATGTAGCACAGCCTTCCCTCAGCAGACGTCCTGAAAGATCACAGCTGAGAAGGGGGGCCCGCTCGGAAAACCCAGGGACGCTACATCAATGCCGGTGGTTTGTGGGTCGGCGACAGAGAAAATCTGGGGCAAAACTGAAATGAATGCTTAGACTCTTGCAACAGCCTTGAATCTCCGGGAACACCTGGGAGGTTTGAATATTAAAGCTGCCCTGCCTGCCTAACCACCCAGACACACGCCCCGCATTCAGGGCGGACAGCTCCAACAACAAACCCAAACTGAGTTCCCCAACTGAACCCCACAAAAATCATTTCCCCACACAACACAGAGACAGAGTTGGGGAGAACTGACTTGAGGGGTATAGGTGACTCGCAGACGCCTTCTGCTGGTTAGTTGGAGAAAGTGTACGCCACCAACTTGTATTTCTGAAAAATTAGATGGGTATTTTTTTTTACAACTTGAAAGAACCCTATCAAGCAAAGCCAATGCCAAGAGACCAAAAACAACAGAAAATCTTAATGCATATGATAAAACCAGATGATATGGAGAACCCGATCCAAAACACCCAAATCAAAATATCAGAAGAGACACAGTACTTGGCACAATTAATCAAACAATTACAATCGAGGAACGAAAGCATGGCACAGGATATAAAAAACATGAAGAAGACCATGGAGCAGGATGAAAGGGACGTAAAGAAGACCTTAGAAGAGCATAAAGAAGAAATTGCAAGATTAAATAAAAGGAAGATCTTATGGAAATAAAAGAAATTGTTGGCCAAATTAAAAAGACTCTGGATACTCATAATACAAGATTAGAGGAAGTTGAACAACGACTCAGTGTCCTAGAGGTCCACAGAACAGAAAATGAAAGAACAAAAGAAAGAATGGAGAAAAAAATCGAAAAAATTGAAAAGGATCTCAGGGATATGATAGATAAAATAAAATGTCCAGATTTAAGAATCATTGGTGTCCCAGAAGGGGAAGAGAAGGGTAAAGGTCTAGAAAGAGTATTCAAAGAAATTGTTGGGGAAAATTTCCCAAGCCTTCTACACAATATAAATACACAAAGCATAAATGCCCAGCGAACTCCAAATAGAATAAATCCAAATAAACCCACTCCGAGACATATTCTGATCAGACTCTCAAATACTGAAGAGAAGGAGCAAGTTCTGAAAGCAGCAAGAGAAAAGCAATTCACCACATACAAAGGAAACAGCTTAAGACTAAGTAGTGACTACTCAGCGGCCACCATGGAGGCAAGAAGGCAGTGGCATGACATATTTAAAATTCTGAGAGAGAAAAATTTCCAACCAAGAATACTTTATCCAGCAAAACTCTCCTTCAAATTTGAGGGAGACCTTAAATTTTTCACGGACAACAAATGCTGAGAGAGTTTGCCAATAAAAGACCTTCCCTACTTCAGATACTAAAGGAGCCCTATTGACAGAGAAACAAAGAAAGGAGAAAGAGATAAAGAGAATTTTAACATATATGTATAGAACCTTACATCCCAAATCACCAGGATACTCATTTTTCTCTAGTGATCACAGATCTTTCTCCAGAATGGACCATATGCTGGGACATAAAACAAGCCTCAATAAATTAAAAACAAACAAACAAAAAAAAACAAAAAAAAATTGAACAGATTCAAAGCACAATCTCTGACCACAATGGAATGCAAATAGAAGTCAATAATTTTTGAATTGTAACTCCACTCTTTACTTCCTGCATGATATAAAATACAGAAACTCTAATGACAAATCAGTAGTTTTGAACTCAATGTAAAATATGTAATTTTTGACAAGAACTATATAAAGGTGGGGGAATGGAGGAGTATAGGTACATAGTTTATGTGTCCTATTGAAATTAAGTTGCTATCAAAGAAAAACAAGAATGTTATGGATTTAAGAGTTTAATTTTAAGCCCCACAGTAAACACAAAGAAATTATCAGAGAATATGACCATAGAGATGAAAAGTAGAGTATGGATTAAGAGAAATGGGGGAAGGGGCAATGGGGAGTTAAGAAATGAGTGTAGGGTTGCTGTTTGAGGTGAAGGGAAATTTCTAGTAATGGATGGTGGGAAGCTGATAGCATTACAACATTCTAAATGTGATTAATCCCACTAATGGAATGCTAGGGAGAGGGTGGAATGGGAAGATTTAGGCTGTCTATATGTTTCCACAATTGAGAAAAAAAAAAAAAGACAGTCTAAATAGATGACAATTAAATGCCAAGGATGACCCTGGATGGGATCTGAGGATGGAGGACAGGAGGCTCAAAGGGACATGGTTGAGACATAAGGAAAAGGAAATATGGAATGTAAGCTTTGTATCATTGTTGAATCTCTTGTACTTCTTAGCTGCGCTTAATGGGATTGCATAAAAGAATGTACTTGTTCATGGGAGTTGTGTATGTGAATTATGGTGTTTGTTCAAGGATGTGTGCAGCTTGCTCTCATATATTCAGAAGACAGAGCAATAGATGATGGGTGATAGATAGGAAGAGAGGGAGGGAGGGAGAGAGGGAAAGAAATAGCAGTGTGACAACATGTTAAAGTTAGTGGATCGGGGTATCGGTGGGGGAGGTCAGGGAATGCTGGAGTTCTGTGTATGGGGTTTGTATTGTTTTTGCAACTGTTCCTATAACTTTGAATTTATTTCAAAATAAAAGGTAGAAAAAAAAGTTATATGCCATTTTTCTACTCGGGCAAGTATCTACAACAGTGTGTGTGTGTGTGTGTGTGTGTGTGTGTGTGTGTGTCCATAGGCCTGATATTTCATTATTTAGCCAGAAGAGTCTTACTGCCATTTGCCTGCTTGGAATTTTTACTTTGCCATTTCTATTCCAGTATAAAGAAGTAAAATTCTTTACACTGGGGGAAAACATCCCCACTCCCTAGGAGAAAACATATCTTAAAGGTGTGTTTCTTATGTAGAGTCGACTGGATGCTCCTGTACCAAGGCATGGTGGTGCTGGCCGCGAGCCAGGTGTGGTGGACCTGGGAGGTTGAAGATGTCTTCCACAAAGTAAAACAAGGGGAGAAGCAGGCCATGAAGCACTACGGCAGGAAAATGCACCAGCAAATTGATGAATTGGTGACTCGGATCACTATGCCCTTGAGCAAAAATGACAGGAAGAAATACAACACGGTTCTCATCATTGACGTGCACGCCAGAGACATAGTTGATTCTTTCATAAGAGGCAGGTGAGGACCCTCCAAGGGGACTGGAGTGTCAGGATTCATTCTTTATCCATCTCTGGTCTCCCTCAACCACCTCGCCTTCGTCCTTCATGCCTGCCTTCTCTTTCATCACATCTTCCTCCTTTTTAATTCATCTCCCATTTCTCATCTTCCAGCATTCTTGAGGCCCGGGAGTTTGAATGGGAAAGTCAGCTGCGGTTTTATTGGGACCGAGAACCAGATGAACTCAACATCCGCCAGTGTACGGGAACCTTCGGCTACGGTTACGAGTACATGGGATTGAACGGGAGATTGGTCATCACTCCCCTTACGGACCGAATTTACCTGACCCTCACTCAGGTGATTACTGACTTGCCCTTTGGTTCTGACCTGCCTGTAGGTTATACATTTTTCTCTAAGCATGACGACGGGAATTGTGATAGTCAGTGACATCATCGCTTTAAACCCATAAAAGGATCTTCAGTGTGAAATGTGACCCAATTGCTGCCATTTGGGATTGGGATGTTGCAAGTTTAGGAGGTCCCCAAGACAACCACCTTCATATACAGTAATTTGCTGAAAGGACTCAGAGAACTCAGCAAAGCTGTTATACTCACAGTTATGGTTTATTACAGCGAAAGGATGCAGGTCAAAATCAGCAGAGGACAGAGGTGCACAGGGCATTTTCCAGGAGAGCTCAGGCATAGAACTTCCATTTGGCCTCTCAGTGGAGTAGTGAGCACAGCTCTTATTTCTCTCAGCAGCAGTGTGTGGCAGCACGCACAGAGTATTGCCAACCAGAGAAGCTCACCTCTCACCTGAGCCTTGGTGTCCAGCGTTTCTATTAGGGGCTGGTCATGCGGACATGGCTGGCCGTCCACGGTCTGACCATAGCCTCCAGTCCCTCTGGAGGCTGAGCTGATACATGTGGCCCAAAGCCTCCACCATAAATCATTTTGTTAGGCTATGTGTTGTAGCCCAAAGCCCCCCAGCTACACAAAGACACACTTTAAAGGCGGGGCTATCCAAGGGCTTTAAGGTTAGCTCCCAGGAGCTGAGGGCAAAAGGCCAAAGCTTTCTTTGGGCAGTTAATCTTTTACTGCACAGATACTCATGTGCCCATGAATGTCTTCTCCGAGATCCACTGGGGCGTCACCCTCACAGCCCAAGGCCAGTTTCTAGCACATTGCTTAGTCCCTGGTACACTGGTCCCTATATAATGGGTAGAGATCAATGGGAAAATGCAGAAAGAAATGTTAAAAATGGTGACTGTCAAAAAGGTGAGTGTGAACTTATCCATTGCCATGTATGTTTATATTCCACATATATTGATTGCCATAGTGCTAAACTTGGAAATGACACCTGTTTCCTTATGTGAATCAGAAAACATGTTTTACATTTGGCTTGTAACAGGCACTTTCCATGTATCTGGGTGGAGCTCCTGCTGGCCCAGCAGGTACCGGCAAAACAGAGACCACCAAAGACCTTGCCAAAGCCTTGGGCTTGCTGTGTGTTGTAACCAACTGCGGAGAAGGCATGGACTACAAAGTAAGGAGTGGGTGTCACTTTTGGTACTAGCTTATTAGAAAGAGAGCTCAAAGTGGTGCATGGCAGGAAGGCATTCTGCCTCACACTCTCAGTGAAATGACGTGGCAGTGGTTGGGAGAATGTAGTAGATGACAACAGTCGCAGAACTTGAATGTGTTTTGTTAGAAGCAATGTAGAGCACAAGTCCCAGATGTAAATGTTTATCAGAGTCAACAGCCAACAGATGGGATAGAGAGCAGTGGGGACTGTGGTCAACTGGAAAGCATTGCCCCATGGGAAGGGGGCACCACCGCTCAGTTTTAGTCAGTTGTTGCTGTTTGGGAAAGTGGACAGAGTATTGTTAGATTTTCCAGTCTGTCAACAGAAGCCAGAAATCTGGAGTTTTACATGAAAATCCTTGGTTTGTTAGTGGGAGATAGCCTATGAGAGGCCTTGCAGGTTTTGCCAGAAAGATCCATCGGGGGGTGGCTGGATGATTTTCTGCCAATCTGAACATGTCATTGTTTGCTTTAATTTAGAAAATGTATCCATAGATATGTCACTTACAATTTCTTCATTCCAGGCCATTGGGAAGATTTTCTCTGGCCTTGCCCAGTGTGGGGCTTGGGGCTGCTTTGATGAGTTTAATCGGATTGATGCCTCTGTGCTCTCAGTTATCTCATCTCAGATTCAGACAATTCGAAACGCTCTGATCCATCAGTTAACCACGTTCCAGGTGAGGATATGATGTTCACGTGGATCATGTCTGTAGGATGCAAACTGCCACGTTACCTTTGAAACATCAGATGGCGGGGGCTTGCCTTCCAGACAGCTTTTCTGTGGATGAAGATGGGCCAGAGTTTTGTTTTTAAACTGAGGCGGTCAGGATTCCCTAAGTTATCATTATCTTTGGTAATTAAGGACTGTAATGGACTATTACAGGACCTCAAACTAGTTCCAGACATATGTCTGTTAGTTACAGACAGGCAAGGCAGTGTTTTCAAGTTCCACGGAGAGACAATGGAGGCTCAACCTTAGGCTAACGAGACTAAAAAATGTAGATTCCTGCAGTTCATTGGTACTTGGGGCAAGTGGAGGTTTCTTAAAGGATTCCGAGGTGGAATTCTTTAGGAAGCATTAATAACATTAATTCCAGGCTCCCAGATCAGTGTGGAGGTGGGAACAGGAAGGGGACAGCAACTGGCATTGATGAAAATCTGCTTTGTGTGAAGTATCGGGCATATCTTAGGTAGATTGTCTCATTTAGTCACCACCACCATGTTAAGAGGTAGTTTGTATCCCTGTTGTATCTCTGTTTGGCAGAAAAGGAAACTGAGACTCAGAGAGGTTAAGTAACCTGCTGAGAGTCATACAGCTAACATGTGAGAGATTCTTGAGTCAGCCCCAGGCTACACTCTTTCCCGTGCATCAGCTACTTCCCAAGTGCAGAGCCCCTTGGTTCAGATCAGAGTGGGGGTGTCAGCTGAGACTTGCCCTGCCCAGAAGACGTGGGCCTCGAGCAAGAGGACTCTTCATTTAACACCTGGCGAGAGAAAAGGCACAAATGGTGTTGTCTGCCTCCTACCTGTAGAAAATCAACAGCTGTGAGGCTCACCCTGACCTTCTTTCCCCTGAGCTGGGCCGGGCTGGCATATTACTCTCCTTTCTTTCCTGTCATCCCCCAGTTTGAAGGGCAGGAGATCTCCCTGGACCCACGCATGGGTATCTTCATCACCATGAATCCAGGCTATGCTGGCCGCACAGAGCTGCCCGAGTCAGTGAAGGCCCTCTTCAGGCCCGTGGTGGTGATCGTGCCCGACCTGCAGCAGATCTGCGAGATCATGCTTTTCTCCGAGGGTTTCCTGTGGGCCAAGGTGGGTCTTGGCATGCACGGGATGCTTGGGACCCTACCCGGCCTGCCTTCTGGCCGGGTTTTCCCAAAACTGTCATTCTATGAGGCATTCATTTTCCTTCGCTTTATTATGAACCCCCCTCCCACTATTTTTATTTTAACTTTTCCTTTTGCAAGAATTTAAGATGCACAAGAAGTTGCAAAAATAGTACAGAGAGTTCCCATGTCCCCTTCCCCCAGCTTCCCCAGTGATAACATCTTGCATAACCACAGCACATTGTGGAAACCAGGAACTTGAGGTTGGTAAGACACTATTCACTCAGGCACAGGCAGTATTCGATTTCATCAGTTTTCATAGTACCCCCCTTCTTTTGGTGTGTGGGTGTGTGAATTTTTCTTGTGTGGACTAGAATACCCACTTCTACAGTCGGGGTCCAGAACTGTTCACCCCCTACAGAATCCCTCCATCCCCACAAAGCAGCTCCCTTGTGTTACCTTTAATGGACACACTCTCCCCCCAACCTGACCCCTCGTGAGCCGCTGACCTGTTCCCCATCACTCTATGTCACTCTGAGAATGTCATATAAATGGAATCGCACAGCATGCAACCCCTTGAGGTGGGCTTCTTTCACCCAGCATAATGTCCTTTAGAGGATGTAGCCAAAAAAATTTACAGATAACTCCTTTATCCTCTCTTTAGGTGTCTATAAAGGTATGCATATACATTTTCCCTGGAAAAGGTACAAACTAGCTAACACTGTCAGCATAAAGGATTGTTAGGTTGCTCTTCTGCAAATTTTTTTTTAAAGGCTCTTGTCACCTATTATTTTACAACATTTGGAGTTTGGGTGGTAAGAGCTCTTGTTCTTAGTTTTCATTTCCAAAATGCCCTGCCACTGTCAAGGACAAGAAGCAGGTTTTCAGTCCTTGACATGGAGGAAGTGACGGACTCATCCTCAAAGTGCTTATGGGAGAAGCCTCAATAACATGTTTGGGTCACAATAAACAAGAAGCATATTTTTGAAGTGTGACCACTAGGATTTAAAAAGTTGGCTGGGTTCTGATTTTGTTTCCTAGCTGATAAATACCATACAGTGTGTTGGCTTAAACAGTGGGAATTTATTGGCTTATGATTTTGAGACTGAGAAGTCCAAAATCGAGGCATCAGCAACGTGATGCTTTCTCTCCAAAAACTGTGGTGTTTTGGGGCTGGCTGCCAGCTGTCCTTGGTCCTTGGCTTTTCTGTCCCATGGTAATGCACATGGCAATGTCTTCTTTTTTCGGGGGGTTCTGCTGACTTTTGGTTTCTGCTGACTTACAGCTTCTGGCCACTCCCCATGGCTTCTCCTTCTGTGATAAATTTCCTTTGGGTGTAAGGACTTCAGCCATATTGGATTAAGGCCCACCCTCGTTGAGTTTGGGCGCAGCTTCATGAATAATCTTCAAAGGTCACACCATAGAACCAGGGGTAGGGATCTGAACATGCCTTTTGTGGGGTCGTGATTCAATCCTCAATAGGTTCCGTTCTTTACGTTCAAGGGATTAAGATCATCTCCAGTTTTTTAGGCTTGTCATCAAATTTTGGTAAGGTAAGGTCTTCTTTTAGATTAGTTCCCAGTTTGTAATAGTTAAAAACCAAGGATCCTCCCTGGTATTTCTGTAAGTTAGAGACAAGATTTGCTTATTTGTAGAGCAGCTTCATTTGAGCCCCTTTTTGTCCATTTTCTTTATATAATGATATGCTTTGCTTTCACATTATTTTATTTATGTTTTATTATCTTTTATCAAAAAGTCTCTAGCCAAAAAGATGACTGTTCTGTATAAGCTGGCCCGGGAGCAGCTCTCCAAGCAGCATCACTATGACTTTGGACTCAGGGCCCTTAAATCGGTGCTGGTGATGGCTGGTGAGCTGAAGAGGGGCTCTGCTGACCTCAAGGAGGTAGGTGCATGTGCTGGGAATTCCCAGGTTGCTCTCTTGGCTCATGTGTATAGAATAAATTCTGGAATGGAAACAGGGCACAAAATGGTACTCATTGAAAGTTTCAGGTCCTACCTGTCACTTCATTTAGTTGTCTGGCCTTAATTTGGTCTCTTACTCATTATATTGTTTTCTTCTAACTGAACTTAGCACCTCAAGGTGAAGTTCATTGCCATCACTCCAGTGCCAATGTTTATGATAATCAGCCAATCTCACAATCGTGAGATAGGGTGGAGAGGTGGGGATAAACAGAATTCTTGTGAAAGCATGGCACGAGTTTTTTTCCTCTTTGCAATAAAAGCATGTTTCCTTCACATGAGACTTACTCCAAAGCACAGCTCAGTGAATGCTGTCCTGAGCAAGAGGCTCGAGTGTTCGTGATGTTTGCCCTATTTTATATTTTCTAAGAGGATTTCCAGACTAGCATAGTGCCTTGGGAAATACCTTTGAAAACATCTGTGTTTCAATTCATCTAGGATGTGGTACTGATGCGGGCACTACGGGACATGAATCTGCCCAAGTTCGTGTTCGAAGATGTCCCTCTTTTCCTCGGTCTGATTTCCGATTTGTTTCCTGGACTAGACTGCCCCCGTGTCCGCTACCCTGATTTCAATGATGCAGTAGAACAAGTGCTGGAAGAGAATGGCTATGTCATCTTACCCATTCAGGTAGAACAGAGCTGGAAATAAGAGCTCACTTTAACTTCCTTCAACTCCCTTCAGTCATGAGATAACTTAAGTACTTTGTTTTGGGGCCCAAGCATCTAATGTTCTCCGCCCACCACACCCCTCATTTTTTTTTTTCTCTGTCAGAGTCACACTTACTAAAAAAATTAAACCAGATACTGCTGGGGTAGGATTTTGATCTTCAGAAGCCTGTAGGTTGTCTGGGTTGTTGTTAAGCCAGCATTATTCTGGAAGTATTCTGCTGAGATCAGAGTGTCCAGAGCTGCAGGGCCGGGGTGGCTCCCTCTGGACAGGCCTCCCAGGGCCTCAGGCCTGGGCAGTGGGCCATGGGTGGAAGCCATGGAGGAGAGCTCATTGTACCTCTCATGGCCCTTTTTCTCTGGAGTTAGTTGCTTAGAAAGATGTATTTTCTGTTGAGAATATAAAATGGTGCTGCCACTTTGGAAAACAGTCTGGCAGTTCCTCTAAAAGTTAAACACAGTCAGTCCATGACCCAGCAATTCCACCCTAGATACTTACCCAAGGTAAATGACAACGTCCACAAAAAACATATCCATGAACATACGTAACAGCATTATTCATAATAAGCCAACAGTAGAAACACCCCACATTTCCATCAGCTGATGAATGGATAAATAAAATATGGATGCCCATATTCAATAATGGAACATCATTCAGCCATAAAAAAGGAATGAAGTTCTGGCACATGCTACAAGACAGATGAACCTTGAAAATTTCTTTTGTTAAAGATGGCAGTCACAAAAGCCCATATAGTGTATGATTCTGTTGATATGAAATGTCTGGAATAAGCAAATCTATGGAGACAATGTAGATTAGTGTGCCAGAGGCTGGGAGATTTGGGGGATTTGGGGACTGATGGCTGAAGAGTACAGGGTTTCTTTTTGGGGTGATGAAAATGTTCTAAAATTGATTGAGGTAATGGGTGCACGACTCTGTGAACGTACTGAAAACCACTGACTTGCACGTTTTAAATGGGTGAATTATATGGAGTGTGAATTATATCTCAATAAAGCTGTTAAAAAGAAAAAACAGATGTGTTTCAACCCAGCTGCCAATGTTTGTCCGGCAGGTGGATAAAGTGGTGCAAATGTTCGAGACCATGCTTACCCGCCACACGACGATGGTGGTGGGGCCCACCGGAGGTGGCAAGTCCGTGGTCATTAACGCTCTGTGTCAGGCCCAGACCAAGTGAGTATGGCTGCCAAGGGCCCATTGCCAGGCTGTTTCACCGTGAATGGTTGGTGGCAGCATTTTCTAGTCCTGCTTTACTTTCTGGCTTCCTGGAAGGGTAAATTTGTCCTAAACGCGCTTTTAAACTCAGAGGGCCTTTACTTGCTTCATTGTTGATTTAGTTAACATATTTTAGAATGTAAAACAGTAACCTCCCTTTTGCATATCAGACTGTGGATAGGTTTATGAAATGAGAATTGCACAAAATAGCCTGTGAAGATATTTTGAAACTTGTTAGGTCATTGTTCCAGTTTGCTAATGCTGCCATTATGCAAAATACCAGAAATGGATTGGCTTTTATAAAGGGGATTTATTTGGTTACAAATTTATAGTCCTAAGTCCATAAAAGTGTCCAAATTAAGGCATCAACAAGAGGATACCTTCACTAAAGAATGGCCAATGGTGGCGAGAACATCTCTGTTAGCTGGGAAGGCACATGGCTGGCGTCTGCTGGTCCTTTGCTCCTGGGTTGCATTGCTTTCAGATTCTGATTCCAGTGGCTTTTCCCTCTAAGCATCTGGCAGTCGTCTCTCAGCTTCTCCAGGGCAAACTCTGGTCCTCATCTCTTAGCATAGCATCTCCAAGATTCCTTCTGTCTGCATCTCCAAGCATCTCTCCAAGCGTCAGCAAGCATCTGAGTCTGTGTCAGCTCTTAGTGTCTCTTAAATTCTCCAGTGACCTAATCAAGACCCACCCTGAATGGGCGGGGCTACACTTCCATGGAAATAATTTAATCAAAAGTTTCACCCACAGTTGGGTGAGTCACATCTTCACGGAAACACTCAATCAAAAGTTTCCACCCTAATCAAAAGACTAATAAATCTGCCCCCACGATACTGCATTAAAGAACATAGCTGTTCTGGGGGACATAATATATCCAAACTGGCACAGTCATAATCATTCGTTGGGTGGATTACTCCTGTAAAGTTGGCCAGGACCCATCATTGTATGGTATCGCAGTGGCCGGAAGAGAGTGTCTGCTCCCTAGATGCGTCCCAATTCTGCCGTAAGGAAAAAAGGGATCTCATGCTCATATTTAGAATAGCAAAAAGGCTGTAGTGTATTGATATGCTTATGCTGAAAATGGATTTTCTGGCTTCTCACTTCACTCCTAAGCAATAACTGTATTCCAGAATGACCTCAGTGGATGCTAATATTCCAGCACAAAAACCAAATCAAGCATTGTAATCTTTGTGACTCTGTTATTTCTAGGTAGTCTGGAAAATCCCACAATTAAGTGACTATCATTTCTTATCATTATTTCTTCACGTATTTTGTATGGCTAACAAAGAAAACCAATAGACAGTGGCTTGCTAACTGTGGGTCCAGTAGTTGTTCTGTATTTCGTTCTTTATTCTGATTAATTCATCATTAGTAATGAATCTTTTCATTATTATTACTATTATTTTTGCTAACTTTGGACTCTGACTTGTGAAATTTTTCTTTAGATCAATTACTCACATAGCATTGTGGGAATTTACAGGCATTGCAGTGGGAAATGGCCCGTCCACATGGTTTATAAAGTTGCAGCTCACAGCACAGGTTGTCCTGTAAATGCCAGGGATTGAACATTAGTTGTCCAAAGTCTTGTTACATTATCCTGGATGACGGAGTATTGTTTTCTCTGTACCAATACTGATAGTATCACAAAAGTTAGCATCTTGTTACCTTCAGAAGGCAAAGCTGTGCTTTAACTGAGGCCTCGTTTGTGTTGTGGCTGCATTTCCCGTGAATCGTGGTTTGCTTTACGTTTTCGTGTAAACATTAACGGTGAGTGGAAAGCCCAGGAGTGGGTGGGAATGGATTGCATTTTAATTGCTGGATTGACTTGGAAATATTTAGCCAGGTGCAACTCCAAATCTTCTGTAGCCCAGCTTGTTTTCCCAATGCATTTAGCCTGCCTGAACCACAGCTGAAGCCCTTCTTTTGATTTAGGCTCGGGCTGCTGACAAAGCTGTACATCCTGAACCCCAAAGCTGTTAGTGTCATAGAACTCTACGGCATTCTGGATCCCACCACCCGGGACTGGACAGATGGAGTTTTGTCAAACATCTTCAGGGAGATCAACAAGCCCACGGATAAGAAGGAGCGCAAGTGAGTAGGAAAGAACATGGTTTAATTGTTACTTAGCTAACTTTACAAATAGTGGCAAAATTAAGCATAGTACTGTAGTGTCATGCCTGGACTCAAGCAGGCTTGGATTCAAACCCTGGAGGCTCTGCTTTCGATGGGCCAGGTACCCTTCTCAATGCTTTTGTATGTATTTCTGTGTCGGCCTCCTCAGCAGCCCTGCGTGGCAGATACTGTGATCATCCCCATCTTGCCACCGAGGAAACCAAGTCCTAGAGAAGTTAAGAAACTTGCCCCAGGGCCAGTGATTTGAACTTGGGCTTCCCGACTCTGAGCCCTCAATCGCAGCTGCCAGGCCAGGCTGCCTGTGGCCATGCTGCCCTACAAGGGAAGTCAAGGACAGGAAGCCAAGTGTCGTGGACAGTGCCGGAAGGCCTTCCTGAGCTGCAGCGTTCCAGTAAATGTGGCTGACGATGCTTGCTCCTCCCCACTGGTGAGGGGCAAGTGATGCCTAGTGTGGCGATGCTCCGTAGGGTGCTCTATCTGTCATGGTTCTTCAGAGAACCAGCACCTGTTGCTTGTAAGGAATTGGATCACGAGGTGGTGGGACAGGCAAGTCTGAAGCCCACAGGGGAGGCTGGCAGGTTAGAAGCTCAGGTAGGAGATGATGCTGCAGTGTTGAGGCAGAATTGCTTCTTCTCCAGGAAACCTGAGTTTTTTTCTCTGTAGGCCATTCAAGTGATTGGAAGGGGTCCACCCACATTATTTAGGGAATCCCATTTATTTTAAGTCAACTGGTTGTAAATGTTAACCTCATCTGTGAAATACACAATGTCCCCTGGAGTAGTGTCTGAACACTTAATGGAGTGCTGTAGCCGAGCCAAGTTGAAACATAAAATTAATCATCACAGATTCTGTTAGGAAAAAGCCTTTTTCCCAATGTTAGTGTTTTCTATAATGCCTCATATAAATGCAGTAGGAATCTTGATTTTACTTTCTAGTCAAATCCTATTAAGAAGTCAGGATTGGAATAAAAAAACCTCTTAAATAACAAGAGTCTCAAGTCCCAACTGATGGCTTTTAAAGCAGCCTCCCTTTAGCAGTCCTCACCTGGTTCTGGATTCATTGTGTTCAGTTGTCCCATCCTATTGGCCTCCTTGAACCTGGAGCAGTTCCTTAGACTTTCCTAACCTTCCTTGGTGTTGATGTTTTGGAAGCATCTAGGCCAGATGTGTTACATAATGGCCTCAGGTGGGACTTGTCTGATTCTTCCCCAGGATTAGATTTTGGATATGCATCTTTGTCAGGAATCTCACAGAAGTGTTCTGGTGGCCTCGCTGCAGCTTATCAGAGGCTCATGACATGATATTGGTTTGCCCTGCTATTAATGAGGTTGACTTTGCTCATCTACTTCAAGTGTCTTCTATTTTTCCCTCTGCAGTTAACATGCAGTCTGGGGGGAGAGACCCTAAGACGATGTAAATATCCTGTCTCTCATCAAAGTGGTTATGGCATCTGTTGATGATAGCCTGAGTCTCCTGTTCCTGGGATAGTTATGAAATGGAGATTTTCTGTTGGGACAATTGGTGACCTTTGAGTATGTCTGTGTTTTAGTTAACAGTGTGCTGATGTTAAATTTCTTGAATGTGATCATTGTACTCCAGTTATGTAGGAGAAGGTGCTTGTTCTTAGGAAATACATGCTGAAGTATTTAGGAATAAGGGTGTATTATGTCTGAAACTTAATGTCAAACGATTCAGAGATAGAAAGTGAGCATGTACAAATGTGGCCAAAAAAAGGTAACAATTAGAGAATCTCAGTGAGGAATATACAGAGTTTTTTTTTTGTTCTGTTCCTGTTACTCTGTAAGTTTTAAGTTATCTAAAACTAAAAAGTTAAAAAGAAAAACATATTGAAAGAAAACAAACCAAAATGTTAACACTAAAAAAACCCACCTACTTATATCAGTGAATTAAACGGAAGGAATGTCAGACCACCGTTCCAACACAATCAAAGAATATCATCGGTCCTTTGCATGTGATCTTTGCTGTGGTGGGAACCATCATAGCATCATAATTGAAGTGTCACAGTAGCTTGAACATCTGAGGCTGTGGAGCCAACGTAGAACTGCAGCCAGGACAGATGGTGTGTAAACCAGGGCTTGTATACTCAGATGCTTCCAGGGCCCAGCAGGGAACTGAAATAAGTGAAGTGGTCCAGGTTATTTGGACATATGAAATGCTTCTCTTTCCTCTTAACTATACTATAAGAAAAACCGGAGAGATCCAGAGTGATCACCAGAGTAACCAAAACCCATGATAAATAGCAATTGATGCACAGCCTCAGATTCAAGAAAAGGACGGAAGGTTTGGGGTGGACTGTGACTCTCTGGAGAGTGCACCCTGTCACCCTTGGGCAGCTACTACTCAACTTCAGCAGATAGTTCTCATGCCAGAAATGCAGGTCTGTGTTGTCAGACCTTCCAGTTTGCCAGAGAAACAGGAAATCCAGATTTTTGTGTGTGATGTTTCTTGATTCTTAAATGTAGGTGACTAATTCAAACTGTTATCATGCACCCTGTGGTCCTGGCTGGGGACCAGGTAGGGTGCTCTGTCTCAGGTCCCGGCTAGAGAGCCCTGAGAACATATGTTGAGCGCTCATGGGCAGGCCACCGCGAGTCCCATCCTTGGCAGCTCTCAGGGTCCATGGCGCCTTTCTTTGGTTAACACAGGTACATCTTATTTGATGGTGATGTGGATGCCCTGTGGGTGGAGAACATGAATTCTGTGATGGACGACAACAAGCTGTTGACATTGGCCAATGGGGAGCGCATTCGGCTTCAAGCACACTGTGCTCTGCTCTTTGAGGCAAGTAGCGATGAGAAATAATTTTGAGCACAGATCTTTCTTTTAATTTAAATTTTAAATGTTTATTAAAGTAGTAATAAATACAGACGATTAAAAAAAAACCATCAGAAGAGTTTATGATGTATATCCCTTTGCTCTCCACGTGCTTGCCCAACCCCTCTCTCCCATACCACAGAGGCAACTACTTTTCACTCGAGTTTTTTTCTTCTGTATCTGCAAGTAAATGCTCAGCGTGTTCTTTCTTCCTTTATCAAGTTTACACATTGTCCATTATCTGACTGCTGTGAGAGGTGGATTCATCTACACCACCAGCCCACCCCCCTTCCTCCTGATAGTCTATAGCTCAGTCAGTAAACACTAGCTATGTTATTATGAATATGGAAATATTATTTCCTGCAGAGCCATCAAGTGCACTATGATTATGTTTACTGCCTTCTAGAGTCATTTGCTTTTCCTGGAGTTTCTAATTACCTTCTTTTTTCTCTTGCACTATTTGCCTTTATCTTATTCTCATTTCTCTTTTCAAACTTTCTATCATATCAGGTGTTCTGTTGATCCCCATTCTCCAGGGCCCTCTATCCCCTGCTTAATACAGACTGCTTGTCCTCTGGGCACGTCTCACTCCTGTGACCCTGGGAGTTTCTTTTCAGACTAGCTTAAGATTTTAATGCATTTCTGGGCCTGAAAAGTTTGTCTCTGAAGCCACAGTGCATGAGGATTTATGCATACCATTACCTGATTGGCTAACTGAAATGTATCTCTTTTTTTCCACACACACAGAGATAGGTGAGTTAACATTTCTGGCTTAGATGCTTACTTACTAAGTTTTATATTATCTGATCTCAACTATGTTAAAAAATATAGAGGAAAAAACTCCCAAACAGTGTTTGTGTCTGTGTGGCAGAATTTTTGATACTTTATTTTCTTCTTTATGCTTTTCCAGCTATTCTACAAAGTACTAACTTTTCATTAATTATATTAAGAGAAAAATTTAAAAGGTTTTTTGTCATAAGTGCATAATCTCCCCATCACAGATTTAAGTCCTCAATTTGAAGCCCTTTCATGAAAGCGGTGTTAATATGGGTATGACCTGGGTTTTACCTGGTTGTGAAAACTTTACACATGAAATGGCCCTTATACATGGAGTCCAGTTGTTTATAGTTGTAAACATGACTAATTTTCTTTATTTCCCCAGGTTGGAGATTTACAGTATGCCTCCCCTGCAACTGTATCTCGATGTGGAATGGTTTATGTGGATCCTAAAAATTTGAAATATGAACCATACTGGAAAAAATGGGTTAACCAAATACCAAACAAGGTGAAAATTATTTCTAAAATGAGCCTAAAGCTATTGTGACTAGTTGGATAAACATAATTCAGAGGGATATCTGTAGTTGAAAGCCATGACCTTGATCTTGACCTGCTGAGGACCCTGAACATATCAACACTATTAACAAATTGAATGAAAACATGGAAGTTTTATATGTTTATTAGATATCCAGATAAATCACAGCTTGTGGGATAGGTAATAATTTTGATGGTCTAGCAAACTTAGTAAAGGAGAAGATAGTAAGTACTTTACGCTTTGTGGGGCATGCAGTTTCTTTTGCAATTAATCAATTAGGCCATTGTAGCACCAAAGCAGCCATAGACCATATGTAAATGAGTGGGCATGGATGTGTGCCAATAAAGCTTTATTTACAAAACAAGTGGTGGGCCAGATTTGGCTCACGGCTTGTAGTTTGCCAACCCCTGGTCCAGACAAGCCCAGCTATTGAGAGACATGTCTCTAGAAGGTACCTACCGTATGCACTTCACTTAACTGGATGGGTGCAGTGTGTAAAGGACCTAGCCTGTTGGATAACTGAGGTCTGATAGTTTCAGTTGACCTGAAACCATGTGACACATCACATGGTTGCTCAGAAGTGTGTATTTTCTCAAGGAGAGGCTTGATTGATAGTCCCCTGTGCAGGATGGTGACCTGATCACATCCAGGGCACTCTGCCTGTGTTTGTGGGGAATTGGAAGCCAGAACCCAATTACCCCAGAGAAGAGGAGACCCAGGGAAACATGATGGGACTATTTGAGGCACTGTCCTATGCGAGAGGGATTGTTAATCCCTGCTGGTCCTGAGTGCCTTGATAGGGAGAGGGGCCTTCCACTAGTTCATACTCTGCTCAATGACTTGGCAATGTCACTTGAATGCAAAAATAATTAGCCCCTTTTCTGTCAAGTTGGATCCGTTATCTACCTCTCTCCCTTTCAGGGTTGTGGGGTAGGCTCTGTGACAATGAAATGGAATGTTTCATAATGAAATTAAAGTATACTATATAAGACAAATCTCCCTATAGAGATAAGGCATTGTTACCAGGGCTTACTCACCTGCCAAATTTATCATTCATTAGAAGGTTCTCACCTCTCTTTTGACAAGCAAGACTTCCCACTAGCTTCCATTTAGTAAAAGAGCCCTTGCAATTGCTTTGGAATTTTGATTTTTTATAGATGGAGCAAGGCGATTTACAGCGTCTCTTTGGGAAATATGTGCCCTATCTCATTGATGTGATAGTGGAAGGGATAGTGGATGGAAGACAAGGAGAGAAATTGAAGACTATTGTTCCACAGACTGAGCTAAATATGGTATGAAACAATCACTATTGTTAGCAAAAAGAAAAAATTTCCCCAAAGATAGACCCACTGTGGGCTTCTACGGGAAGCAAAGATGCCATATGGGTAGACTGAAACCTTGCTGGTTACTGTCAAGAAGATGCAGTGTTTCCCTTCATGACAGTGGGCAAGACAAGATGCAGGGCTCCATCTGTCAGGACCAATACAATGTGTCACACGACCCTGTCCCTCTGCAATCCCAGGGTTTATTACTGGAACTGACCCCGTGAGGGTGGAAAATACGGGCTGAACAGGTATTTTCCTGTGAACCAGGTAACCCAGCTGACCAAGATGTTGGATGCATTGCTAGAAGGAGAAATAGAGGATCCCGATCTCCTGGAGTGCTTCTTCCTAGAGGCTCTTTACTGCTCTCTGGGGGCCTCCCTGCTCGAGGACGGAAGGATTAAATTTGATGAATGTATTAAACGTCTTGCTTCACTGCCTACTACTGATACGGAAGGGGTTTGGGCCAGTCCTGGGAAGTTACCAGGTAGGACCTGAGTGTACCCTGTTTTCTTGCTCAGACTTTTTTTGGTTAGGCTTTTGATGGAAGTGCCCCTGCTTTCCCATATTTATGACTTGATGGGTTTTCCAGATTTGTGCTTTGTGCGGTAGAGAAACATATCTAAAGGTCAGAGCTGCTGGTGGCCCCATCAGGAGAAGTTTAAATGTGTGAACTGCTGCAGAAGCCCAAGCCCTGGGCAGGGCCTTTCTTGAAGTGTCTAAACTTTTTTTCACCTGACATAAGCAGTTGCTTCCTTTTCTCTGCTTGAGCTCTTTAAACCTTTTACATTCTGTAGACTTTTGGAGTTTCTTCTCCTTTGGGCTTCTCTGTTTGTTAGTTTTTTAAATCACTGCTCTGAAGTCTCGTAATTTAATTTGTCAGCTATAGTTCTGAGTAGACTATTTGCACAGTAGACTATCAAGTCTGGATTTGTAGATCATTCATAGGAAACCATCGTATTAAGGTTTTAAGTTTTTCCACACAGAAAAGGTACATTCTCAAGTGACTATACACAATGAAAAATATATATTCTTAAAGGAATATAGATAATCTTAGGATCCCTTTTTCATCTCTTACTGATAATTGGCAGGTAGACAAGTTTGTAAGCTGTAGTCGACATTCATTACCTGGGGTGTTCTTTTGAAAGACCAAAATAGAAGGATCTCTGATCTTTCTAATGGAGACTCACTGAGCAAAGAAAACATATTTGTAAAGGCTCTGCTGTTTTTGGTGGCAGTCTGACTGTTCTCTTCCAGCATCTGAAACCTCCTTTGAGGGTGTGCTTCCCAGATGGGTACTCCACCCTGACTACATGTCATCTGTAAACCGCTCACTTGGAGACAGTGTTGGCTCCATTGCCTGTCTTGTCGTTAACTCTCATTTTCTCACTCTCGAATCTTGGGGACCTGAATGGCCCTGTAGACAGCCCGTTCCCAGACACCTTCTCCTGCACGTTACTTCAGCAACCCAGTCCCTTACCACACCCTGAACCCTAACATCCCCTGACACTGTTCTGTCTCTGTAGTCATAAGTTCTGCCTCCACACTGCCTCCAATCTGCCTCTCCTCTCACCACCTTTGTTCTACTGTGACCTCATGGGGACTGCCTTCTCAGTCCCTTAACTTTCTTCCTATCAGCTTCTGAACTCCCAACCACCATGGCTCCTTCCTTTCGTCTTTGCTTCCTTTGCAGGTGGCCCATCACTTCAACCACTTTGTCCAAACTCCCCAACACCCTTGCCTAATTGTCTTTCTGTTGAATCCTTCCAAGAAAATCCCAAATCAGCTTCTCTGCCTCTCCAGGGATTGATGGCTATTGAGAAACCTATACAACCATGAAGACTGGTACCTCCACAAATTCAGTCTCTAACTTGAACCGGACCCTTCCTCCCTGCCACCTCACAGTGTGTATGTGCTCCTAAGTGGCTCTCTCCTGTCTCAACAGGGCATTTACTTTCTTTCTCCCCTAAATTTCACCCCACCACCTCTCTTCTTATTTCGACAGGGAAATCAGAACCATCAGATAGAAATAGCTCCCTTTCTCAGCTGTCAAACCTGCAGAGTCAGTTGCCCCAGCTCCCATCTTCTTTCTCCTTTGCCGTTGGAAGAGGAGGAAGCCCCCTCCTGGCCAAGGCAAATCTGCCCCTGTGCTTTGAAGTCTATCCCTTCATGCCTTCTCAGCCTCCGGGCGCCACTGGTTTTCTCCTCTCATATCTTCATTCTCTCCGTCTCTACCATTTCTACCCTTCTACCTTGAGACATGCTCAAGTAAATCTTCCCTAATTCTACCCTCTCTAGACCTCCTCTCTGCCTCTTCTTTTTTAAAGCCAAGCTTCTTAGGTTGTTGTCTGCCAGCCATTTCTTCTCTCTCCTATCCCATCCACTTCTTAGTGAGTTACCATCCTTCTCCTTTCCCCACAGCTCCACCACAGCTGCTCCACCTGGCATACCCACTGCCTCCTTGTTGTCACATCAGATGGTCCTGCTCAGTCCTTTTCTCATCCTGGCCCCGACATTGGATATGGTTAGCCTCTTCCTACCTTCTTGAAACATTCTTCCTCCACCCTTCTAGCCACTCCGCTGAAGTCTCCTTTGTCAATTCCTCTTCTTTTGTCTGTCCAAATCAGGACTGGGCCCTAGATCCTGTTTCCACTCTTCATGCCTGTTCTGCGCTTCTCCATCATGCCCACAGCATCTGGTTTCCAGGCTCCCTCTTATCTGAGCCTTCTCTTGGGTTCCCTAGCTCAGTTTCTCTTTACATATATATATATGTAGGTATGTATTTTTAACAGAGGTGACCTTGACACTTGGTTCATACCCCAACCCATCCTTTCAATCTCCTCAACTCTACCCCCTAAGTATCTCTTGAGTTCTTCATTTCTCCTCATCTCTACTGTTCATATCTTCTCTACCCTTCTCTACAAGGCAGGATCCTCACTAGTGGGCCTTTCTATCTCTAACCTTCTTCAAATCCATTTCCTATTATGGCTATCTCTGTCAGTGCAAATCTGATCATATTTCCTCTGCTTTAACCCCTCAGTGTCTCCCCAGCATCTTTAGGGTGGAGAACAAACACCTGAAGTGGCTTACAGGCTCTCATGACATAGTCCTCACACTTTTCTAGCTTCCTTCCCCCACTTAACTCATCTCAGTGCCTTCAATCCTCCCTGCACCCAGTTGCGTCCAAGTCTTCCCTCATGCTCGATTCTTCTCTCGTGTCTCTTTGCTGCCCTCGCTTCTCTTGGATCAGGATTATCCATCCTTCAGGTATCAGTTTGGATGGTATTTCCTTTGGGAAACCTTCTGTGTTAGTTTCCTGTGGCTTCCCTATCAAAGTACCACAAATGGGGTTACTTAAACAACAGAAATTTATTCTCTTACTGTTCTGGGGGTTAAAAGTTCGAAATCAAGCTGTTAGCAGGGTCAGCCTCCTCCAAAAGCTCCAGGGCAGGATCCTTCTTTGTCCTTTCTGGTCTCTGGTGGCTCCTGGTACTCTGTGGCATTCCTTGGCTTGTGGCTACATCTTCACATGACCTTTCTCTCTGTATGTGTGTCTCTGTGTGTCTCTCCTCTTCTTATAAGGACACTAGTCATATTGAATTTAGGGCCTGCCCCACTCCAGTGTGACCTCATCTGAACCTAATTGATTCCATCTGCAAAGACCCTATTTCCAAATAAGGTCACATTCTGAGGTTCTGAATGGATGTGAGATTTTGGGAAATGCTATTCAACCCACTACATCTTTCTTGCAGTGGTGGCTCCAAAATGTTTGTATTGGTGGGGTGTAAGGCTGGTAGTCTGGACTTGTCATAAAGGTGGGTTTGCATAGCACCCCTATGTTGGAGAAAATGTCTCATGTTCATGGTAAGGAAGAGTGTGGGTAGAAGGTGGTGATGGAGATTATGGGAAGGGCTCATCAGATCCTTTTCCCTGCTCCATCTGTGTTCGATGCCTAAGTTGGCCACCCTTTGTTCTTGGGCTTAGCCTGTCACAAAACTTAGCACTCTGCATTAAAATCACCAGTTTACTTGCCTCTACCCACCCCCACTCAACCCACCAACGACTGTAGGGTCAGGGCACTTACTGTTGTGTTCCCAACCCAGGGAAGGCGCTCAGTAAGGATCTGTCCAGTGAACGAGTAGCATTAGTTCATTTCAGACAGGTGCCAGCACTGCTTCTGTACTTCTGCATCCATGACCAAAATGAAACAGACCATTATTTACTACAGGTCACCTTCCAACATTGTATGACTTTCATTTTGATCCCAAGCTGAGGCAGTGGGTCCCATGGAATATATTAGTTCCAGAGTATATCCATGCTTTTGAGAGGAAATTCATTGACATCCTGGGTAAGTGAGAACCAACGCCCTGTTCCTTGATTTAAGGGTTTTCTATTCTTGTTCAGTGAGAAAGCGGGAACCATCACATGGCCTCTCCCATATGCTGAGTTGCACCCACAGTGCCAGTTGAGTGAAATTGAGGAGCATGAGCTGTAGGCCTTGCCAGAGGGGAGGCACTTGGTCCCTTTTCTGTGATACTGACTCTGTGCATCTTCAGATGTCTACGATGCTCAGCTCTCTCCCCAGGCAGGCTGAGACTGGCTGCTGGGCTGAGGGGTGCCACTTTGCTTTCCCACATTTCTACGGGCTCTCTTTGGGCCACAGCTGGCTGGGCATGGGAAGGAACAAAGAGGAACAAGGCAGCGTTTTGTAAAAGGCACTGCCTTAGAAGTCATGTTCTGTGGATGATTGGATATTGAGCCATATTTTAAATGTACCCCTTTGGCCATTTGGATGAATTGTAGACTGGGTAATTTCACACAGGTGTCTTAAAGAGTGAGCCAGCTGGCTCATAGGAACCAATCAGGATGAAAAACTTTGTGGTTATACACACTCATTAGAGGAAGTTGTGGTCAGGAAGCCACATCCTGCAGGTATGCGAGCGATGTAATCAAGGGAGAAGTTGAACTTTTAATGTCCTGAATATCGGGATAGAAATTAAAAACAGGTTGGATGTGCTAAACTGGTTGGATGATGGTGATGATAAATGTATCAAACTCCTCAAATTATAACTTAAAATAGCTGAATTTTGTGGTATGTAAGTTATACCTCATGAAGCTATTAAAAATGATCAGTTTTTGTGTGATTGTGAAAATTTTGTGGCTCCCACTCCCTTTATACAGTGAATGGACAGTTGAATAGAAAAATGAGGATAAAAAGTAAATGAATAATAGAGAGAGATGGGGGGTATGGGATGTTTTGGGTGTTCTTTTTCACTTTTAACTTTTATTCTTACTCTTTTGTGTGTGTGGTAATGAAAATGTTCAAAACGTGATTGTGGTGATGGATGCACAACTATGTAATGGTACTGTGAACAATTGCTTGAACATTGTGGATGATTGTATAGTGTGTGACTATATCTCAAAAAAATTGAATTAAAAAATAAATTATATATTTTTCTAAAAAAAAAAAATGATTGGTTTGGGTAAGGAAGTTCTCCTAAGAAGATTTTACCCATAGATACATGTTCAGGGTCACTTCTTGGCTTTTTATGGATTGTGTGAAACTCCAGGTTGTGGAATGCTTTCCCTCCTTGGAGCTGCTGTGATGCTCCCACTCTTAATATATTTTTTATTAGTTCATACAGTGGATACAACCCGCACAACCTGGATGTTGGAACACATGGTTAAAATTAAGCACCCTGTTATTTTGGTTGGTGAATCCGGCACCTCTAAGACAGCCACTACCCAGAAGTTCCTCAAAAGCTTGAATAAAGAGACTAATGTAAGTCATTATTTGTATTAGTTATTGACTGCTGCATAACAGATCTCCCCCAAACTTAGTGGCTTAACACAACCAACACCTACTATCCCACCATTTCTGTGGGTCAAGAATCCAGGAGTGTTGTAGCAAGTGGACCTGGCTTGGGTCTCTCATGAGGTTGCAGCCAAGCTACTGCCAGGGCTGTCGTCATGTGAAGCGTTGTCTGGGGCTGGAGGGTTGGCGTTCAAGATGGCTGTTGGCTGGCGGCCTCGGCCCCTCACCCTGTGGACTTCTCTAAGGGCTGCTGGAGTATCCTCAGGACACGGCAGCTGATTCCCTCAGGGAGAACGTCCAAGGTAGAAAGCAAAGCAGAGCCACAGTGTCTTTTTGACCTAGCTGGAGTAGTCGCATAGCAGCCCTTCTGCAATATTCCATTGGTGTCTGGTGATCCTCGTGGAGACTCTCAAATTATTAACCAGCATTTCATGGTTTCTAAAACCTTTTTACATTCAGGTACTGTTCTTGAGGGTTGAGCAGTCAGTGGGGGTAACAAATGTGAAGTGAATATATGAACTATGATGGTGCAGGTGTGCTTGGGATGCCCCAAGGACTTAGGAAGGAGGGGGTCTGTTCTGGCTCAGAGTTCTCCTGCTCAACACTTTACCTCTTCTGGCTTGGAGAATTTTTTTATTTATCATTTATAACTGAGTGAAGACTATGTCCTCCACGTAGGTTCCTGTGACTTTTAGGAGGTCCAGCTGTTATATACTTGACCTAAATCTACTCACTGACTCAGTTTTCTGACTTCATTAGCGCCTCCTCATTATTTAAGTTTCTGAATCCTCTTTTGGCCTTCTGGAACCTCAGAGGGGAGAAATTTTTCCCTCCTCTTTCCCCCTGATTCTTTTACTTAGACTTGTGCTTCTTCCATTCCCAGTAGCTCAGGCAGCAAAGAGGCTCCAGGAACCCATGTGCCTCACTGGGGCAGGGGTGGTCAGCCGGGCTCTTATTTGGGCATCATAAGAGATGTGGGCTGGACCAGGCCAGGCTGCATGTGATGATCCAGCTCACTCACACACTGGCACATGCAAACATGGTTTACTTAGTGCTTTTGTTTCCTAGCTGCTAAAACAGATACCATACAGTGAGTTAGTTAAACAACAGGAATTTATTGGCTCACAGTTTCAGAGGCTAGAAGTCTTGCCTCCTCCTGGGATGGGTGTCTTCTTTGGGGTTCCTTGGCTTTCCTGTCACATGGCAGTGTGCATGGCGGCATATTCTTCTTTCTGCTCTGGGTTCCATTAACTTCTTGTTCCTGGCTGCTCCCCATGGCTTCTCTCCATCTGACTTTCATTCTGCTTACAAAGAACTCCGGTAATCCAGATTAAAGCCCAGCTTGGCTCAGGTGGGACACAATTTATCTGAAGTATCATCTTAAAGAGATCTTATTTACAGTGGGTCCACACCCACCAAGATGTGGACCAAGACCGAGAACATGTCCAACCCAAGGTTCGTGATTCAATCCCCCACCTTAGCTTTAAGGATGTCAGTGTAGCAGGCACAGAAGGGATGTTTATAGCCAGAGGAACCTGCAAGTTTGCAGAGTCGGGCAAAAGGAAGCCACGTTCAGAAGCACCCTCCACGGGGACCCTGAGGTGGGTGCCCCACTGGGACACGTGCGCTGTAATGAGATGCACAGTCAGCTTTAACACACCTGCACCTTCTTTGTACCTGCACACATGGGCACCATAGTTGGAGGGGGTTTTTTGAGGAAGTGATTCTCAAGGTATGGTCCCCAGACCAGCAGCATTAGAATCACCTGAGAACTTGTTAAAAATACCTCCAAGCTGCTGAATCAGAAATTCTGGGAATGAGTCCATCCCCAGCTCTCCAGGTGGTTTGAGCATGCTCAGGTGGGAGAACCCTTGATCAAGGAACTCTCATCACTCCCTCTAAGAAGCACAGTAGAGGCCCTGAGGACTCTCCACATAGGGATCCAGAGGGGGGTTCCTGCACCTTTCTCTCCAGCAGTTAGTCCCAGAGACTGAATCGTACTCTTTCACCTGTTTATTAAGAAGCAGCAGGCATGATGGTAACTTATGTTTGAATATTGTTCTCTTGTGTTGAAAACAACTTTGTGCGTTTCATCTCATCTGATACCCAGGGAAGGCTCTATGAAGTAGGTGGGCAGATGTTATTAAAATCATTTCACAGATGAGGAAAATGAGGCTCTGAAAGGTTCAGTGACTTTCTGGAGGTCTGCTAGCCAGAACTGTACAGAGCCAAGACTCCCCAGTCCACTTTGTGCTATGCCACGTGGCTTCCAAGGCCCATATGTGACAATTTGGTATTGGTTCAAACAGTCTGCCAAAAGGAAAGAGAAAGTCTTGCTTTAGCATGTAAAAATTAAATACAGATCACATTGGGGTATAAAAATGTTAGTTCAAATGCCAGTGAATCAGTAAAATGGCTTATGTTCAAACATTTACTGCTGATGCCATGAAGAAAAGACCCATTTTTCAAATTCTCTCTCCATTTCAGATTGTGTTAATGGTCAATTTTTCCTCCCGCACTACATCTTTGGATATCCAAAGGAATTTAGAAGCAAATGTGGAAAAACGAACCAAAGACACCTATGGTCCGCCGATGGGAAAACGCCTCTTGGTGTTCATGGATGACATGAATTTGCCAAAGGTAGTGTAAGGAGTGGGGCAGGATGGGCAAGGCAGCGCTTGTGCTTGTGTTGGTGTGTGCGAGTGAGCGAGCGTAGAAATGCCTGTCTGTTCTGCAGGATGTCTGCAAGGCGTATCGTGTGGGGAGCCAGTATAGGAGAGAATGTTCCTGGGATGCTCTTCTTGGACAGAAGGACTTTTTCCTTATAGATTGTGAGCCTTAGTTTCTTAGCTTCTTAAAGACAGGCAGCCGGCAGCCTCTGAATTATATTTAGCTCATGTTTCAGCAAGTGATTTCCAAATGATCTATACTTTGGATAACTATACTGTTCTCTATCCTGTATACATGGAAAGCATAAGGTCAGATACTTGGTAAGAATTCCCCTGAATTCACCAAAGAAGGGAGAAATTTGGTGTTCACAATGAGGGTGTTTCTGGGGCTAGACCCTGAGAGGTGCAAAGTTTTCTTAGTATACTGGAATTTAAATTTATGTAATTTCTGCATTTTTTTCTGGAAGTCTGTCTTCTAGGTGGACTGCGTACAAATCCAGAACCTACCTATCCATTTATCCATCGTCTATCCATCCACTCATCCATCCATCCATCCATCCATATGTTTATTAATCTGTACATCTGTTTATCTATTTATCCATCATCCACTCATCTATCCATCTGTATGTTTACCAATCTATATGTCTGTTTATCTATTTATCCCATCTATCCATCTATCCATCCATGCACCCATCTATCCATTTGTCTGTTCAACCATCCACTCAGTCAACACATTTATTGAATGCCCCTTATGGGACTGCTGTTGTACAGTGATCGGCAAAATATAGGTAGTCCCTGCCCTCATGGAGTTTACAGTCTAGTGAGGGAGACACTAGAAATTAAAATTAAGTACAAATGAATATATAACTACCAACTTGGACAAGCCCTTTGAAACTAAAAACAGAATTCTCTGAGGGGATAGCAGGAGAGATGGCCTTTAGTTGAGATGGTCAGGAAAGGCCTCTCCGACTTCTGCTCTATGGCACTACTCTTTTCTCCTTTCCTTAAACATATCAAGGTGGATGAATACGGCACACAGCAGCCAATCGCCTTGCTAAAATTGCTGTTGGAGAAAGGATACTTATATGACCGTGGGAAGGAGCTGAACTGTAAAAGCATTCGAGACCTTGGCTTTGTCGCTGCTATGGGAAAAGCTGGAGGAGGCCGCAATGAAGTGGACCCGAGATTTATTTCACTCTTCAATGTCTTCAATGTACCATTTCCTTCAGAGGAATCTTTGCATTTAATCTATTCCTCCATCTTGAAAGGCCATACCTTGGTAACTTGATTTTTTTTTAATTAAATTCAGTTTTATTGCGATATATTCACATGTACATTCATCCATGGTGTACAGTCAGCTGTTCACAGTACCATCATATAGTTACGCATTCATCACCCCAATCTAGTTTTGAATATTTTCCTTACATCAGAAGGAATCAGAATAAGAATAAAAAATAAAAGTAAAAAAGAACATCCAAATCATCCCCCCATCCCACCCTATTTTTCATTTAGTTTTTGTCCCTATTCTTCTGCTGATCCATCCATACACTAGATAAAGGGAGTGTGATCCACAAGGTTTTCACAAGCACACCGTCACCCCTTGTAAGCTACATTGTTATACAATCGTCTTCAGGAGTCCAGACTACTGGATTGGAGTTTGATAGTTTCAGGTATTTACTTCTAGCTATTCCGGTACATTAAAACCTAAGAGGTGTTACCTATATAGTGCATAAGAATGTCCACCAGAGTGACCTCTCGACTCCATTTGAAATCTCTCAGCCACTGAAATTTTATTTCGTTTCATTTTGCATCTCCCGTTTGGTCAAGAGATATTCTCAACCCCACGATGCTGGGTCCAGATTCATCCCCAGGAGTCATATCCTGCACTGCCAGGGAGATTTACATCCCTGGGAGTCGGTCCCATGTGTGTGGGGGGGCAGTCAGTTCACCTGCCAAGGTGGCTCAGTTACAGAGAGGGCCACATCTGAGCAACAAAGAGGTACTCAGGGGGAGACCCTTAGGCACAATAATATGCAGGTTTAGTCTCTCCTTTGAAGTAAGGAGCCCCACAAGGGCAAGTCCCATGATAGAGGGCTCAGCACATTAAACCACCAATCCTAATGTTTGTGACAACATCAGCATCAGTCCAGGTGAGGAAGTCCAATACTTCTGCATTTTCCCCCAGCTCCTCAGAGGGGCCCTGCAAATATATTTTTATTCTCTGCCCAAATTACTTTGCGATGTGTCACTATTTCACTCTAACCTATACTAACCTACCATATCTCACTTCCTATTCAAAGTTCCATGTAATTGTGGTGTTTGAACAAACTTACTGTAGAGTTATACTGTTCAGAAAATATAGATCCTGCACCAAATAGACAAATAGACATCTTTTCCCTTGGTATCATGTGGAAGTTGATGTTTTAAAACACAGTCAGTTTCAACCTTTACTCTTTGGCCCAGTTTACCCTAGTCTTAACCAGATCTGCTTCATTCATATCACTAATTGAAGTCTGGGTTCTTTTTCAGCCTTTTTTTTTTTTTTTATTTAACAGTTACTGTATGTGGTAATACTGACATTCATATCTACCGAGCTCTAGCTCTGAGTTTCAGGTGTCACAGAGATACCCACTGTTGCAGAGACCAATCAGGTTATACACTAAGGGATCAGCGTCTCAGAGTTTGGAGAGAGCTATTACAATTCAGGAATAGATGTGACTGCTGTAAGAGCATACAATCTAGGGACCATTACAATAATTGTTTCCCTCTTAGACTGTGTTCTAAGATTCAATTCTGAGTTTACACATTGTAGTTAGTCCAAACATTATAGTGTTTGCCTTTATTTCTGGTGTACTTCACTCAAGATGCTGTGTACAGGATCCCTTCACCTTGTTGCATGTCTCAGCTTCACTCCTTCTCCTAGTTGCTCAGTATTCCATTGTGTGCACTCACCACAGTTCACCATTCTGTTCCTCAGTCTGTGTACCCTTAGACCTCTTCCACCCATTAAAAATCATGAATACTGTCTCTGTGAACACCAGTGTGCAAGTGTCCATTCATGTCTCTGCTCTCAGATCTTCCAGTGACATACCCCATAATGACATTGCAGGACCTTATGACCCCACATACTTAGCTTTTTGTGGAGCCACCACACTGACCTCCAGAAAGGCTACACCATTCTGCCTGCTCATCAACAGTAGATAGGTACATCCCTCTCTCCATGTTTTCTCCAAAGCTTTTACTCCTATATATATATATATATTTCCTACAATTTTATAGAGTTATATTCACATACCATACATTTATCCAGTGTACAGTCATTCATACATTGTATCATTGTAAAGTTGTACATTTATCACCACAATCAGCACTTGAACATATTGATTACTACCAAAAAAAAGTTTTTTTTTTTTTTTTAGTGAATAATAAAAAAGATGACAAAAAGAAAAATAACATGTCATACAATACAATATAATAGTAAGGACAGAAAATAACACCACTGCCAAGAATCCCATATCCCTCCCCTATATCCCCTTCTCATACACACATAGCATTGGTATATTGCCTTTGTTACATTTAATGGAAGCATATTACAATATTACTATTGACCATAGACTCCAGTTTGCTTTGATTATGTTTTTTCCCAAATACCATCCCTTTTTCAATACTGTGCTTGATTGACATTCATTTGCTCTCTCACATGCAAAAACATTTTTATATTTGTACATTTAATAACAGTCATTGGCCGCTCCAGTGTTTGCCAAGTTACACAGTCCCAGTCTTTATCATCTATCTTTACCTCTGGTGTCGTACATTCTCCTAGCTCACCTCTTTCAGCTTTACTCACAGACATCTTTGTTTGGTGTACTTACAATATTGTGCCTCGGTAACTTGATTTTGGGTAGATGTGTATGCAGGGCTGACTCACCATACAGTGCCTAGGACCCATGAAAATGTTTTAATTGCTTTTGAAATCATAAGGAAAAAATTATAATCCATCTTGGATTGTATTCATCTCTATACCAACACAGCCATTAAATATAATTTTTAATCGGGTCCATGGATATCACAATGTGGCCCCACATTATGTTTGCCTCATTGCATTACAGCAGTGAATCCACTAGAGGACTTGGGTGCTGGAGTCAGTTCCCATTCTGCTCCTTGGACAAGTCCCTTGAGCTGTTCT
This sequence comes from Choloepus didactylus, assembly GCF_015220235.1. Lineage (NCBI taxonomy): Eukaryota > Metazoa > Chordata > Mammalia > Pilosa > Megalonychidae > Choloepus > Choloepus didactylus. The sequence goes on along the minus strand of NC_051329.1, from coordinate 7,602,835 downwards.
AGCCCCCATTCTGTCACCTAGAACAGGGAGATAATGATGGGACCCACCTCATTGGGTTTTTGGAGAATGAAAGGAGAAAATACATGTAAGGTGTATATGTAACACAGTGCCAAGCACATAGCAGGAACTCACTAGATATTGGCTATTACTAGTTATTACTTGTTATTATGATTTGCTTGGCTCCCATTCATTGAAATAATTACTGTTTATTTCTGGCATTTCCTCAGTAAGTGGGGTCACAAACTCAGGCTTCAGGGCCAGGGCAGGTAAGGTAGAGGTGTAGCATGGCCATGTGTGATCAGTAGTGGCTGTGGTGCCTGAGGCCTTCAAGCCCGGCCTCAAGACACTGGCCCTCAAAGCTGTAGTTCTACACTAGTCAAGTGAAACACAAATTCAGACTGGTTTGGGGTTTTGGGTTCACACAATTTAGACTTGACAGTTAACGTGGAAATCCAGGTAAGTTAAAAAGATCAACTGACAAGTTTCTCTAGTTTATTTATTTATTTATTTATTATCTTGTGTTTTTTCTTTCTTTCTTTCTTTTTTTCACTGTGGTAAAATACACATAGCATGAATTTTACCACTTTTAACCGTTTGCAAGTGTGCATTTTGGTGGCATTAAATACATTGACAGTGTTGTGCAACCATTACCACTATCTAGTTCTAGAACATTTTCATCCCCTGAAACCCATTAATTAGTCACTCCCTGATCCCCCATCCCTCCAACATTAATCTGTGTTCTGCCTCTGTGGGTTTACTTGTTCTGGATGTTTCATATAAATGGAATCATACAGTATTTGTCCTTTTGTGTCTGGCTTCTTTCACTTAACATGGTGTCCATGCTGTAGCACATACCAGAACTTCCTTCCTTTTTGTGGCTGAATGATATCTAATTGTATGGATAGAACACATTTTGTTTATCCATCTGTGATGGATATTTAGGGGGCTCTTTTCCATTTCCAGGTATTTCATGAGAGCATCATGGCTGTGAGTGACAAGTTGACAGAGTGCACATTAGCACTTTACAAAACTGTTGTCCAGGATCTGCCTCCCACCCCTTCAAAGTTCCATTACATCTTTAACCTCCGAGATCTGTCACGGGTTTTTAATGGTCTTGTCCTCACTAACCCAGAGCGGTGAGTTTGCTTTGTCTGGCTAGAATATGCCTCCTAAGTATTATGGTTTCCCTAATTCTTTTCAAATGGGTGAGTTTTGTCTTTTTGTTTATGTGAAATGGAAAAAAAAAGTTTAAGTGCATTGCTTAAGGCCTGATGCTCTGTAAGCCCTCAAGTTGAAGAAGGGTGGACTTAGGAGAAGCAGATGTGTAGAAATTGGAGCAGGAATATCAAACCTTTCCAGTGGCACTGCCTTGCTGACCTCTCTTCCTTAGTTCCAAGGTGGGAATTCGCTTGGGTGGAGCCTTTCATTCATGCAACTGAATTTGCCAGTTGCTTATATTGTTTGTCTTTAGAAGTAGTAAGCATGGAGAACAAAAGGAATCAAGTCTGGATATAGAATTTTCTTATTAAACTAGACTCATTTATACATATAGTTTAAGATGTAGATTTACAAGTATAGTGCAATTATGTGTCTTCACAATATGAATCAACATAATATTGACAAAAATGAATTAAGGACTTTACATGTATCCAGACTTACTCTCAAGAGCCCTGGGAGGGTTTGGAGTGACAGTTAAGGAGAGGGCCGTGGCAGGTGTTTGGGTAGAGTGAGGACTCTGTCTGAAACCAGGGGAAGTTCCCGAATAAGAGGAAGCAGGGGCCTGAAGGGACTGCTTCTTAGGAGAAGGAGCTGCCAGTAGCCTGATGCTGATTTTAAATTTATATATTCCAGCATGCAAGGGTAGTGTCAGATATTTGTTTTATGTTGTTTATAGATAATGCTCTTTTTCTTCCCTAAAATAGAATTTTATAGCTGATGATTTTGTAATCCTTACTTTAAATTGTTAACTTCTGTTGAACTCTTTTGTTATATTTCATTAATGTGAGACTAGGGGAATAAAAGGGCTATAGAAATGTTAGTCCCCTTCTGCACCCTGTGTACCCATCTGAAAATAGTGGCCTTGCATTTCTCTATGTGACCTGGCAGCTGCTTCTGCCCTTCAATCCTATAGGTTCCAGACGGTGACCCAGATGGTGAGAGTCTGGAGGAACGAGTGTCTGAGAGTCTTCCATGACCGGCTGATCAACGAAGCCGACAAGAAGCTGGTCAGTGCATCCAAGTGGGGCAGCAGATGCAGAACTCTAACCAAGAATTCCTCTCTAAGTGGAAGAAGCAGTGTAAAACATAACCTCAATGTGTTTTTATAGGAAACTAATTGCAGAAAAATAGACACTAACTGTAAAAGTAAACAGGTAAAGGAGGATGGATTATTGTGTATTTCGCACTTAATTGTATTAAGTACATGGATTTGCCTGCTCTGGATATTTCATATAAATGAAATCCTAACAATATGTGGCCTTTTGAGCCTGGCTTCTTTCACTTAGCATACTGTTTGCAAGGTTCATCCAGATAGTAGCACGTATCAGTACTTCATTCCTTTTTATGGCCAAATAATATTTCATCGTATGGATAGAGACCACATTTTGTTTATCTGTTCATCCATTGACAGACAATTGTAAAAAAAAATTAGATGTAAATTACTTCAAATAATAATAGTGTATGTTCTTTTCCTGACAAGTTTGTGCACATACACTGTTGTTAGAGTTTAGACTTTTTAAGTGACCTTGTCTTTTAAGGTACAAGACCATATAGGAAGTTTGGTGGAGGAACATTTTAACGATGACTTGGAGGTAGTGATGAGGGACCCTATACTGTTTGGAGATTTCCGGATGGCTCTGCAGGAAGAGGAAGCGCGCATCTATGAAGACATCCAAGACTACGAGGCGGCCAAGGCTCTGTTTCAGGTTAGGGCGGGGCTCACCTTCCTGAGGGGTGCCTTCCTGCCGGGAGTGGGGGCCAAGCCGGGTTGCTGAGCACTGAGTGGGTGCCCAAGTGATGGAAATGGGTAGAGCATCCATGCTTCTGTCTCAGTTTGAAATGTGGGCTGTGCCCGATCCAGGGATCCCCACATCCAGCAGCGCATCAGAATGATCCAAAGAGCCTGTGAAACACACCGAGCCCTGGGGCACTTCATCCAGTATATGGAGGGTCTCAGGATTCTGATGCACTGGTCTGATCTCCCTAATGCTCATTTTAAATTTTATTAATGAGTTGAGCTTTGTAGTATGTTTTGGCTTGCTGCCAACCAATCAAAGGATAGCAGATCAGCATCTTGATTGTCAAAGCTAGAATAGTCCCATGGATCCAAATGATTTAATTATTTCAGTCATTATATACTTTCAAAACATGTCTTCTCCATCCTTAATCTCTCCTGGACAACAGGAGGGAGTATGCCTCTTAAAGTGATCCTTTTTTTTTTTTTTAAATTCAGGAAATTCTTGAGGAATATAATGAAAGTAACACCAAAATGAACTTGGTTCTGTTTGATGATGCTCTGGAGCACCTAACCCGCGTGCACCGCATTATTCGAATGGACCACGGCCACACTCTGCTGGTGGGGCTTGGGGGCTCGGGGAAGCAGTCTCTTGCAAGGCTGGCAGCTTTCACAGCCGGCTACGAGGTGAGTCTGTCTCCCTTCCCAGAAATACGCTTATTAGGCCAGTTTCTGCAGTTGGTGAGTCATGGAAGTGTTGGAACAATCTATAGCATATCATAACGTGATGTTTACATAGAATAAAGAATTGAGTTTTTTCTTTTTTCCTTTTTGGCTTGACATTAGCACTTTAACTGAATACCTAAAGCATTGAACTGTCTCATATTGTTTTTGGAATGAAGAATATGTCAAATCAAGTTCAAAAGTTAAAAGCAAGCAAATCTTGTAAGCTGTAACATGCACTCGTATGGAGGAAGGCTTGGCTCAAAATTCAGTAGACCCGGTGTGCTGTCTCGGCAGTCTGCTGGCTGCTTTATCCGTATGTCCACCACACACACAGCTCTGGGCCATTCTCAGGCTCTTACAGATAGCTCCCCAGTTCCACAGGTGACTCTCTTGCAGGGCCCTCTTGAAGGAGAGGCATACTCCAGGCATCCAGACTTCGTTTCGAAGAGGAGTCATCTTTGTAACTCACCACCCTTTCCCCAGAGCCCCCTTTAATTCTGCCTTCAGGCAGTGTTAGGTTTTCCCTTTATGCTGGCTCGATGCCTCCAACTCTGTGGAAAACTGGACCCAGCACCTGTTTTATGGAGACTCTGGAGGCATCTTATGTGTGATCCTGCAGTGCAGACCAAGGTCTTTATTCAACCCCAGTTATTCTCAGACACTCGCCCTCATGCCTACCTCGAACTCCTTGGAGAAGTCGGCCTTTGGAGGAGAATCTTCTTGTTGGGTTTTGGCATTCTTTACTCAGCAGAAGGCATTCTTTTCAACAAACTTTGTTGTCTTCTACATGTTTTCTGGAATCTGATTTAACTCACCATCATTATCATCATCATAGTCACTGTTGTCATGGATTCACAGGTTTCTCTGTCTACGTGTAATACATGCCCACTGCAACAATTCAGAAAATGAAGAAATATCTAAAGAAAATAAAGATCACCTCCTAAAGTTTGCCACTGCTAATTACGAGTAACATTTTGGTGCACATCCGTCCAGAATTAGATTTTCTATGACTATACAAACATATTTATGTTTTGCTAACAATTGGTTAGTGTTATATATAACTGTTTTGTAATTTTTTCCACTTAACACTATGTCACTGACATCTTTTCAAGTCAGTAATTATACATTTAGAGCATCGTCTGAAAGATTGCACAGTATTCCATTGTATGGATAGAACCCCTCTCTCTTAGTGGGCAGTCAGCTTTTTCTTTGTTTAATTATAAACAATATAGTGATGAACATCTTCATTCATTTTTCTTTGTACATTGTTCCTTTTTTTTCTCATAGAATCATTTTGTTTGTAAATCAGGAAATTGGTGGGTCAAGGGTATGTGCTTTTCTTTTCTTTCTTTCTTCCTTTTTTTTTTTTTTTTTTAAGAGTTTTGATATATGGCACTAAAGTTTGCATTAGAAAAGTTGTACCTAAACTCACAGTGGTGCTTGCCTCCTTGAAAGTGGAGGAGAAAGGACCTGGAGATGGGGGACAAGGGGGAAAGACAAAGGACTTGAACTTTACCTACAATTTGGTTAAAAATAGTTTGGAGCAAATATGACAGCTTTTTTAAATCAGTTGTTAATATGGGTGGTGCATACATGAGTATTATGTTATTCATCATACTTTTTATTAAGTGCCTCAATTAACAACCAGCCACCCCCAACACTAATTTCCACCACTGTCAGTGCCTGTTTTCCCCAAACTTGTTGACACTAGGCATTGTCGTTCTGACGTCGTCAATATGGCATGTGAAAAATACTGTAGTTTAAATGAGCATCTCTTCAGTCAGTAGTGAAGCTTGAACATCTTTTTTATACATTGTAGGCCATTTGTCTTTCCTTTTTGTGAGTTGCCTCTTTAAATGCTTATTGATGTGTGAGGACTCTTTATATAGTAAAAGTAGTCACAGTTAATTCAATGACTAACTCACAGTGCTTTAAAAATATTGACCTTTTGTTTCATGTATTTCTTAAAAAATGAAAAATGCATATGTTAATATACCTTTCAATCTGATAAAATATGTACTTGAAATCATTATTAAATGTAATGGTTTTATAATTGTTTTCTACATTTTTCTGTGGGGTAAGATGTTACCCTCTGGGCAAGTTGATTTCTGTTGATCAGCCCTGGTAAATCTGACATGTTTTCCTTTGTGGTGACTGTTGTGCATCCTGGGTGTGAGACCCAGCAGAGAGGTCAGGAGGAGGATGAGGACGTGTTGGTTGTAACTGTGGCCTGGAAGTGGAGATGTGGTTGGGTAGTGGAGTCAGGGTGAGTTTTTCACCCAGGGTGGTGCTAATTGCTCCTCTAGGGAAAGTGAGATAGCTGCTCCTCAGGGAGGTGGCAGCGGGCTCTGCAGGCATCAGGCAGAACTGGAGGCCCAATTATATTTTGCTGAAGGTCGTCCTCATGACTTTGAGTTCATGTGCATACGTGAGTATGAAAGTGACGTGAGTGTATGTGAATGTGAAAATGCATGTGAAAGTAAGTATGTGAGAGTGACTGGGTGTGTAAGTGCATGTGAGTGAGAGTGCATGGAATGACTGGGTTTGAGAGATTGAGTGTGAAGTACAGGTCAGTGTGTGCATGTGTGTGTATGAATATGGGTAGAGGGAAGGTAGGGGATGAGAGATTTATGTTTCTGTAGGTCTTCTGACGTACTTCAAAAATCACTATTAGCTCATTGCAGTTAAACTATTAACTCGTAACTCTGAGCCAAAAGAAATGCCTGAACAGAAGTGTGATTTAAATTTGTCTTTATTTACATTTATATCTATTTTGGGTATAATAAGGATTTTTTACTTAAAAATTTAAAATTGCTTTTTATTTAATTTCTTTATACATTCCACCACAATTTATCTGGTTTTACATAAACTCACAGATGTGATTAGATAGCCTTTGAAGGAGGATGCCTTCTTTTTCTCCTTTTCCTTTGTTGCTTGGCCCATCCCCTGCTTCCTTTCCCACCTCCCCATTTCTTGCCTCCCTTCCTCTGTGTAACTCAAATAACTCATTTTAACAACTTCGGTGTCCCTTCCAGAACTTTTGCCATATTCACATAATCCTATATAGACAGACCTATATACCCTGCATACTCCCTCACCTGCCTGCACGTATTTCAGAGAAAATAGATATTATAGTTTTTCTGATCCTGTGTTCCTCACGCAAGAGGCTTTTGTGAAAATGGCCCTGAGTTATCAAATATTGTTATCATTTGTCCCTTTTAAGTGGCTGCACAATATGTGACTACTTGTGCAAATGTGTGAGCCCTGCTCCACGGAGCTGTTCTCTCCGCCTGCAGTTCCCTTGCTGTTGCTTTCCGCCTAGACAGTGCTGCCGCAGGCAGGTGCAAGGAGGCCCAGTGCCTTGGAATTTCTGCTCAGCGCCGTCCTCTCATGGCACTGCTGTGCTCTGTGTTGTCAGGTGTTCGAGATCCTTCTGAGCCGGGGTTACTCTGAGAACAACTTTCGGGATGATCTGAAGAATCTTTATCTGAAACTTGGAATTGAAAACAAAATGATGATCTTCCTGTTCACCGATGCCCATGTGGCTGAGGAAGGTTTCCTGGAGCTCATCAACAATATGTTAACCTCAGGTACTGGCAGGGCTGGAAGTGCACTGCTATTTGTTGGCTCTCAACTGCTCAGCTTTAAGGGAGGCCCTCTCATAAGGGCTAATTTTTTGAAGCATTTACTACCTACAGACACTACATGTAGTGCTTTGAAAATGTTTTCTTATGCCTCCTTCACACACCTGTCGATAGGTCTGATTTCCTTCATTTTGCAGATGATAGCTAATAGTTACTGAGCATCTGTCCTGTTCCAAGACTCTTTTAAGAACATTTTGTGTATTACTTAGTCTCCACAAAAACCTGATGAGGAAGACGTGAGGGCATACTAGACATTATATTTGGTGCTTCTTCATCCTGCCTGGCTTAGCTGTAAGTTTCCCTTTAAGCAACCACCACAGCTAGTCCTGCCCTGGGTGTAAGTGCATTTAGTAAGGATGATAAGAGCCGCTCCTAGCTTCTCCAAACTGCCCCTGCCGTTTCTTCTCCTTACAGCCCTTCACCCTTTTGTGCCACCTAATTTACCAGCAAGGCCTGTATCTTCATATGGTTGGCATGATAGGAAGCTGCCCTGAGCTTCTCCAAAGGGCCCTTGCTACTTCTACTTTTTACCCCATATAGTTTGAAATGTCCAATCCCCAGTATCTGGGAAAGTCCTCCCCGCCCTCTGGGTCACAGTAAGGGCAAAAGCCCAGGACCTACCTGTGCCGCTTCTCAACCCCCTCCTCCACAAACCCTCGCAGGAGCCCAGGTTAGGTAAACCCAGCAGGCCCCTCTGCCATCCTCGTTCTCCCCTCTCCCCGTCTTGGGCCTTTGATCTAACAGAGCTGTCCTTTCATGCATTCTTCTGTGTGTGTGCCTCATCACCCAAAGCACTGTCACATAACATCCAAAACAGAAGGTGCTGAACATCCTCATGGTAATCCTCAGAGAGAGGATGTTACTTGTCCAAGAGCACATAGGTGGGAAAGATCAAGGTGAGACTAGCATCCAGGAACTTTTGGGTCATCGTCATGCTCACAACCACTTTGATATATTGTAATCCTGTCCATCTTTGGGGCTCTGCTGAAATTCTTGCAGACTTGGCTTGATCAAATGACTTACGGGGATTTATTTCCTTTTCCATGGACCCATTGTATTTATTACTTATTTATTTTAGCACTTGATTATATTTGTTACTGTATTGCTCTGTTATTCATTTTTTTTGCCCCAATATTTTATTATGAAAACTTTCAAATATAACAGTTAGATTGAATGAATTTTACAGTGAACACTTGCATTCTGTCACCTAGATGCTGCCATTAATATTTTGCTGCACTTGCTTTATCACATATCTAAAGATCTCTCAGTCCCTCCCTCCTTCCCTTCTACTCTCTCATTTTTTATGCATTTCAAAGTAAATTGCAACATAGGTGCAGTACCCCCTAAATGCTTCAGGATGCATATCATTAGCTAGATTCCAGTATTTGTTTACAGTTCTTTTCTTTTTTATATACAATTAAATGCACAAAATTTAAGTGTCTGTTTTTTGAGTTTCAGTCATTGAATTTATTATTATTTTGTTGTTGTTGTTGCTTCCAGCATGTTCCTACCATACCCCAAGAAATTAACAAACCATAAGGTCATTGAGTTTTAAGATCCTCTACCTAATCACACCTCCAAAGTCCCCTTTACCATGTAAAGCACGTATTCACAGGTTCTGGGGATTTAGATATTGACATCTTTGGGGGCCACTGGTCAGCCTGTCACAGATGGATGGGTCCAGTCAGCTGAACTGCACTGGCAGGAGTGTTCCAGGCAGAGGGGCAGGGTGTGCCCCAGAACTGAGATGGGTGCGGTGGGGTAGAGGGGGTGTGGTGAGCTGGTGGAAGGGGTGCAGAACGAGGCCACTTTAAGTGGGTTAGATTTTTTTTTTTATTATATTCAGTTTTATTGAAATACATTCACACACCATACAATCATCCATGGTATACAATCCACTGTCCACAGTATGATAACATAGTTATGCGTTCATCACCACGATCTATCTCTGAACATTTTCCTTACATCAGAAAGAACCAGAACAAGAATGAAAAATAAAAGTGAAAAAAGAACACCCAAATCATCCCCTCCATCTCACCCCATTTGTCCTTTAGTTTTTATCCCCATTTTTCTACTCATCCATACACTAGATAAAGGGGGTGTGATCCACAAGGTCTTCACAATCACACTGTCACCCCTTGTAATCTACATTATTATCTAATTGTCTTCAGGAGTCCAGACTGCTGGGTTGGAGTTTGGTAGTTTCAGGTATTTACTTCTAGCTATTCAAATACATTAAAGCCTAAGACGTTTTATCTGTATAGTGCATAAGAATGTCCACCAGAGTGACCTCTCGACTCCATTTGAAATCTCTCAGCCACTGAAAGTATTTCGTCTCATTTTGCATCCCCCTTTTGGTCAAAAAGATACTCTCAGTCTCAGTGGGCTAGATTTTATTCTTGGTCTGCATTTGTGTTTGTAAAGGATCCTTCTGGCTTCCCTCTGGAGACCAGATAAGAGAGAGATACGAGCAGGAGAAGGGGCAGGCAGGTTGGAGTGATCCAGATTATCCAGGTAAGAAACCAGGGTGGGGTGGTGGAAATGGAGAGAGGTGGTAGTTGGATTCAAGAGATATTTTGGGGGTAGAACCAACAGGACTTGGATGAATTGAATGAGGATGGGTGAGAGAGAGGGATTGTCACAGACAGCTCCTCAGTTTCTGGCTTGAGTGAATGGTTAGTGGTTCTGTTCACTAAGATGAGGAAACCAGATGTGGATTGGCGCCATTTTGAACATGTTGAATTTGATACACTTATGAGAAATCCAGATGAGATGTCAGCTGGGCTCTGGAAATGTGAGTCTGGTTCTAAAAATAGGAGCCCAAGGGGGACAGATGGACTCAGCTAGGCTAAGAGTGTGAGAAGGGGAGACAGTCCAGGACTGAATGCAGGTCGAAAAGGAGGAACGAGCAAGACACCAAGAGGGGAGGAAGGGAATGAGTGAGTTCTTCTTTATCTGCTGCAGTCTTGGGAACTGTGTTGAAGGTCTCCAAGACCACCCCCAGATTCAGTGATTCCCTAGGAGGACTCACAGCACTCAGCATCTAGTCATACTCACAGCTATGGTTTATTTCAGTGAAAGGTGACCACACACAACCAGTGAAGGAAAAAGATGCATGAAGTGAAGTCTGGGGGAAACCAGAAAACTTCTAAGAGTTTTCTCCCAGTGGAGTTCCGCCGGATGGGCTTAATTTCCCCAGCAGTTTGTTGTGACAACACATGTGAAATGTGGTTTACTGGGAGGCTTATTAGAGACTCGGTGCCCACGGTTTTCACAGGGGGCTGGTGATGTAGGCACCTTCTGCCTCACACATACCAAGATTCCCCACTCCTAGAAGGAAAGGAGGTGTTCAGTATAAGCTGTATTGTTTGTACAAACAGTCTAGGCCCAAGGAACCATCCTTATCAGTCAGGGTATGGGGGTAATTCTCCCTAAATCCACATTCCCAGGTGACAGCCAAGGTCCCCTGCTGTAAGCAGGCCTTTCCGAGGAGAGCAGTCAGGCCTGCCGTGTTAACTCTTTTCTGCCCAGAAACACATCAGGTATTTAATAAAATGCATGATAGCTAATTTGAAATGGTATTAGATATAGTTAAAAAAAAGTCCTCCTAGCCAACATCTGGTGGCTTGCTTGTCCTGGTGGGGCTCTGCCCTGCACTTCTCAATTTATTTAATTGTTCCACAATTCTCATAGTTAGGCATAAACCTAGGAGTTATGGTGACTACTAACCTCTCCCACACTTACTAGTTCTTTCCTCTTTGTCTTGGGAGCTTGTCCCTTCTTTACCACCTTTCTAGGCCAGACCCTTATCATGTCTGATCCTGACCTTTCACAGTTATCTTCTTCTTTTGCATCCTAAAATATCACTCTGTGCATCTCATTTATTCCCTTGCTCTCTGTAGACTGCTCCTATTTCTCAGCCTGAGCTCCCTTCCCTTCTCCTTGTCTTCCAGGCACACCCTTTGCATCCTGCCTCTGCACTTTTCCAGGCCCTTCTTTCTGCCTGGCATGTTCTCCTCCTCCCTCTATCAGCCTCCATGGCTGCAAGTGACAGAAACTCAAACTGGCTTAAGTGAAGAAGAGAAATTATTGATTCACAAAACTGAAAAGTCTAGGGGCATGGTTGGATCCAGGTGCTCAAATGATATTATTAATTGGTCTCTTTCTAATTCTTGGCTTTACTTTTTTTTCCTCTTTTATTTGCAGTTTTATTTTTTCAATTTTTTTATTTGAGAAGTTTTAGGTTTACAGAATAACCATGCAGAAAATACAGAGTTCCCATATACCCCTCCCCCATTATTAACACTTTGTATTAGTGTCGTGCCTTTGAATATATTATGATTGAACTATTAACTGTAGTCCATAGTTTCCATCAGGGTTCTTTGTGTTGTATGGTTCTGTGGGTTTTTTTTAAATTTTTTATTCTAGTAACATATATATAACGTAAAATTTCCCCCTTTAAGCACATTCAAATATAAAATTCTATGGTGTTAATTACATTCACAATGTTATGCTATCAATTATTTGCATTCTTGGGCTTCTCCCAAAATAATGAGCAAATGGCTACCAGAGGCTCCAGACTTGCCTCCTCCCTGCTTAGCAGCCTGGCTGAATGAGGAGTTGTAGCCAAAGTCCCAGGCAAGGCTCTCATTGGCTGGCTCAGATCACTTGCCCATCCCTGAACCAATCACTGTGATCAGGGTGGTATACTTCTGATTGGACAGACCAGTGTTGTGTCATCCCCACCCAAACCATAAGGACTTAGAATGAATGAGAAGTGAATCTCCAAAGAAGAAGACGAATCTCTGACAAGAAAAGGAGGAATGGATGAACGATGGGGAGCACGAACAACAGAACTCCACTCACCTTTCCAGTCCAGTGCCCTGTTCCACCCTTCCTGCAAAGTTTAGCTCCAGTGCCTCCAGGTCCTCCCTCCTCCAAGAAGCCTCCCCAACCCTCAGCAGTCACCTGTCTCCTAAATTCCTCTTTCCTAAATTCCTGAGGCACCTATGACCCAGGCTACTTACATGGCATTTAGCACATGCTTCCTTGGATTGCCATTAGACTTTTCATACACGTGCCAGAAGTCCCGTTCTTCTCTGTTTCTGTAAACACCATCGCAGGGCTTGGGGTATATGGGCTGTGCAGACTGAGCAGGTTCAAGCAGGCCACATTGAATAGTACCCCAAATGATCAAGGAGACTTATTCTCCAAACCCCTCACACTTTGCAGCAGTTTTCTCAACCTTGGCTCTATTGACATTTGGGGCTGGATAATTCTTTGCTGTGGGGGGCTGTCCTGTGCACTGTAGGATACTGAGAAGAATCCCTGGCCTCTACCCACTAGTTGCTGGTAGCAACTCCCCCCATGAAGTTCTGACAACCAAAATGTCTCCGACATTGCCAAGTGTCTCCTGGGGGACAAAATTTTACCTACTTGCGAACCCCTGCTTTGGAGTATAGGTAAGGCAGACTTTTACATATACAAATAGATGCTCACACTAATCCTTTAAGTTAGCAGGAGGCCTTTATTATTCCCCTTTCACAGATGAGGAGATTGAGGCACATTTTCATGCAGCAAGTAAGCCTTAGGTCTGAATAGGACCCAAGCCCTGCTCTTTGGACTCAGCGTCAAGTGCTCTTTCCATGACACTGTGCTTCGGTCATTTAAGCCAGGTCCTAGAGAGATGATAACCTGAAGACTTTTTAAAAAAGTCGTATATCTTCATTTTCTAGGAATTGTACCAGCACTTTTCCAAGAAGAGGAAAAGGAGTCTATCCTAAGTCAGATTGGATCAGAAGCTGTGACGCAAGGGATCGGACTGGCCAAGGAGTCAGTGTGGCAGTACTTTGTGAACAAAAGTGCAAGTAACCTGCACATTGTCCTTGGCATGTCACCAGGGGACACCCTGAGGACTCGGTGCAGAAATTTTCCAGGTACCCAAATCCATTTTCTCCTCTAGTAGAGCATATGCAATAGGGAGTGAGGTTCCCCAGCAATTAAAGCACAACCTGGTAATTAGGTTGAAATTTGGGCCCCAAACCTGCTTCCCCCTGTGGTGCAGGATGAGCTTCACTCTGTCCCTCATGAGGCTGATGGACTTTTGTGTTCCTATATGGAGTGATATCCTTTTGACAAAAGGCCAATGGTGGGTTCAGTCAGGGAAGCTCTCTGGCCTCTTCCATGTGGGTAAGTTCTGTTAACCTTGTGGAAATTGCAGTATCTGTCTTTAGAACAGGGGTTCTCAACCAGGGGCACTTTTGCCTCCAAGTGGATATTTGTCAATGCCTAGAGCCATTTTAAGTTGTCACAACTGGAATGGGGGTTTGCTAGTGGCATCTAACAGGTAGAGGGCCAGGGATGCTGTGAAACATCCTCCAATACCCAGGACAGCCCCCCCGCAAGAGAGAGTTATCCGATCTCCAAATGTCAGTAGTGCTGAGGTTGAGAAACCTTAGACTTGATGAGTTAGACTCTGACCTGTCCCGCTCATTCACCAATTTGTTGGGTACTGAAGACAGTGTCAGTGTTCTTGAGTGGCCAGGGTTGCAGAGTGATCATCTTTTTAACTTCTCTGTTTCTTTTCAAGGTCTGGTAAATAACACTGGTATTGACTGGTTCATGCCCTGGCCTCCCCAAGCCCTGCACGCAGTAGCAAAATCATTTTTAGGTAAGTCACCGCTGTTCCTGGGACTACATTGTTTGTATACCAAAGCAGTTTGTTATCACTTTTCTGACATCGAATTTTGGTCCAGTGGATTCTTTTGGAGCTGCCATGTTAGTGAATGCTTTTTTATTTTGTCAGTTTATTTCTGGTTGATACTGTGTTTTAGTCCAAAGGGACCTGAGGGGACTTCCAAGGACAATTTAGGATAAAAATTGATCAAATATCATCTACAGCAGGGATTGGCTTGCCTGTGGGTCAATCTGACCTGCTGCCTGCTTTGGTAAATAAGATTGGAACGCAGCCTCACTCGTTCATTGGTTTCCATATTGTCTGTGGTTGCCTTTGTGCTGCAGCAGCAGAGTTGAGTAAATGGATGGAGACTGTATGAACCATAAGGCCTCAGTGTTTATGTCTGGCTCTTTAGAGAGAAAATTTGCCAACCCCTTGTTCTAGTTTGCTAATGCTGCCAGAATGCAAAACACCAGAAATGGATTGGCTTTTATAAAAGGGATTTATTTGGTTACACAGTTACAGTCTTAAGGCCATAAAGTGTCCAAGGTAACACATCAACAATCAGGTACCTTCACTGGAGGATGGCCAATGGTGTCTGGAAAATCTCTGTTAGCTGGAAAGGCATCTGCTCCGTAGTTCTGGTTTCAAAATGGCTTTCTCCCAGGATGTTCCTCCCTAGGCTTCAGCTCCTCAAAAATGTCACTCTTAGTTGCCCTTGGGGTGTTTGTCCTCTCTTAGCTTCTCCGGAGCAAAAGTCTGCTTTCAAAGGCTGTCTGCAAAATGTCTCTGTAAGCTGAAGCTCCTCTCTCAGCTCCTGTGCTTTCTTCAAAGTGTCCCTCTTGGCTATAGCAAGCTCACTCCTGTCTGAGCTTATATAGTGCTCCAGTGAACTAATCAAGGTTCATGCTGATTGGGCGGGGCCACACCTCTGTGGAAATTATCCAGTGAAAGACCTTGCCCACAGTTGGGTGATCACATCTCCATGGAAACATCCAATCACAAGTCTCCAACCCAGTCAACACCAATACATTTCCTGCCCACATAAGACTGCATCAAAGATAATGGTGTTTTGGGGGACATAATACATTCAAACCAGCACACCCCTGATACAAAGGATGCCCCAAGAACCTTCAGGTAGACTGATTATCAGCCAATTCTGAATTTCTCTCTGAAGTTTCAAATACCTAAGGCCTTGGTTATAACTTTAATCTCTGTTTTAAGAAAGCAAAGTATTTTATCTTCAGGGAAAAAATTTTTCTCTGGTTCTTAACTTGAGCAGATTTGTGACAAATGACCCTGGGTGACCTCATAAATAGTTTCAACCTCACAAATATTTATTCAATAAATAAACAATTAGCCCCTGTTGAGGACTGAATCGTGTCACCCACAAAAACATGTTCACGTCCCAACCCCTGGTCCTATGGGTGTGAACTCATTTGTAAATGGGACCTTTGAAGATGTTATTAGTTAAGGTGCCTGTGCCAGTTTGAAGGTATTATGTCCCCCAAAATGCCACTATCTTTGATGGGATCTTGTGTGGGCAGATGTATTAGTGTTGATTAGATTGTAATTCTTTGAGTGTTTCCATGGAGATGTGACCCACCCAACTGTAGGTGATAACTCTGATTAGATAATTTCCATGGAGGTATGGCCCCACCCATTCAGCATGGGCCTTGATTAGTTCACTGGAGCCCTACAAAAGCTCAGACAGAAGGAGTGAGCTTGCTACAGCCAAGAGGGACACTTTGAAGAATGTACAGGAGCTGAGAGAGGAGCTGCAGCTTATAGAGCAACATTTTAGAGACGGCCTCTGAAAGCAGACTTTTGCTCCGGAGAAGCTAAGAGAGGACAAACACCCCAAGAGCAACTAAGAGTGACATTTTTGAGGAGCCTAGAGAGGAATGTCCTGGGAGAAAGCCATTTTGAAACAAGAATCCTGGAGCAGTCGCCAGCCATATGCCTTCCCAGCTAACAGGTTTTCTGGATGCCATTGGCCACCCTCCAGTGAAAGTACGCAAGTGTTGATGACTTACTTTGGACACTTTATGGCCTTCAGACTGTAACTTTGTAACCAAATAAACCTCCTTTATAAGAGCCGATCCATTTCTGGTGTTTCGCGGAAAGGCAGCATTAGAAACCGGAACAGTGTCCAAATTGAATGAGTGGTGGGCATTAATCCAATATGGCTGAAGTCCTTATAAGCAAAGGAAATTGGATATGAAAAGAGAAGCCACAGGGAACAGTCAGAAGCTGGAAGTCAACCAAACCTGGAAGAGAAAGAAGAAGGCACCATTCTGTGCATTGCCAAGAAACCCCAAAGATTTCAGCCAATGAGAAGATACCCTTCCTGGGAGGGAGTAAGCCTTCTAGCCTCTGAAATCGTGAGCCAATCCACACCTGTTGTTAAGCAAACACATTGTATGGTATTAGTTTTAGCAGCTGGGAAACTGTAATAGTCCCTCTGTGCAGGCAGAGGTCCTAACTTTCTTCATAATGCAGCTTTGGGAGGAGGAGATTTGAGAGAATGACTGTTCTCTGATGATATAACTCAGGGGTTGGCAAACTTTCTATAAAGGACCAGGTGGTAAATATTTTCAGCTTTGTGGGCTGTTGCAACTACTCAACTCTGCCATTGTACCATGAAAGCAGTCATGATAATAATGAATGGGTGTGGCTGTGTGCCAATAAAACTTTATTTATAAAAGCAGGTGGTGGGCCAGATTTAGCCTGTGGGCTGTAGTTTGCCACCTGATGTAGATGTATCCTAGTTTTCCTAGTTAACTAGCCATTTCTATGTGGTAGCACTTGGATTTGCCTTCAGTATTCAATGCTTTTATTATAAATAACACTGCATAGAATTTGCTTAGACTTTTTTCCTTAGAATATATTGCTTGGGATTGGGATGGCTATGCCCCAAAGTATGGATTTTAGCAAGGCATAGTTTTTGATGCATGCTGTAAAACTGGCCCGTGTACTGTGGTTTGCCACTCCCTGATATAACCCAATAAAGAATAGAATCTGCAGTCTTTCCTTCCTTCATTTTCATATAAAAGCAGATTCTTCTTTGAGGTGGACACAGTTCACAAGCTGTCAGATAATCGGAACAATGTGATTTTAGCATTGGCAGCGATCATTAGTCCTTTCAGCAGATTCTGTGAAGGCCCCCGTGTGGCCGATACTGTGCTGTGTGCTGGGAAGACAGCAGTCAATGGTTAGATAAACTCACCCAGCCCCCAGGTGGGAAGCTGCTCAGCGGGCGAGTAAGAATGCCTGAATAGATGTAGCCATCTCTCCTGAAATCCCAAGTTCCTCTCAGCACTGTAAGGGAAGAGAATTGGTTTTCTGTGTTATCAGAGAAATTGCCAGAATATCTAACAGTCTGGGGCAGTGCCAAGGTCCAGAAAAGCCAGGGACAAGTGACAACTGCTCTTTTCCTTTCTTTGAGTAGCTACTTTTCCATTCCTTCTCTTCAGGGAATAATCTGGTGATCCCAATGGAAAATATAGAAGATCTGGTAGAACATGTTGTTATGGTCCACGAATCTGTGGGTGAATACAGCAAACAATTTCTACAGAAATTGAGGCGCAGCAACTACGTCACTCCCAAGAATTACCTGGATTTTATTAACACATATTCAAAATTACTGGATGAGAAAACTCAGTATAATATAGGTAAGGTTTGGGGATAGAATGGTTAACAGAAATCTCTGTTACTTACAAGTAAGGATTCAAGCACTGATCTTTTTTTTTTTTTAAGCAGATGTACCTTAGCAAGATCAGGCATTGTCAGGATTCAGGCAAAGCAAAATACATTTTGGATTTTGCACGTGCAGTGATTCTTCTGTGTGGGTAGAACCCTGGCATGCTGTTATTCTTATTTTCAGTGTTGAACCGTGCACTCTCATTGCATTAGAGCTATTGTTTGGTGGCAGCAATATGCTATGTTGGCAGATGCTTTTAAAAAAGTGATGTGGCAGTGGCTGTTGGCTAAGTAAAATACTGTTTTCAGAAAAAATACTCATTTGGGTTGATATTGTTCCAGTCTTGGAGGCACTGAAATATACATGACATCTCTTAAAAATGATTTTCTTTTTCTTGTCGAGCCCAAATTGGACAAATCCCAGTGAAGCGCCTGGGCTGCTTGCCCCTGTGTTTTCAGGACAGTGATTGGTGGGTGCTGTTTCCACAGCTCAGTGCAAGCGCTTAGAAGGAGGGCTGGACAAGCTAAAGGAGGCCACCATTCAGCTGGACGAGTTGAACCAGAAGCTGGCTGAGCAGAAGATCGTGCTGGCGGAGAAGTCGGCCGCCTGCGAGGCCTTGTTAGAGGAGATCGCCACCAATACGGCCATAGGTGAGCATGGGACCAGCTCCTGGGGACTGTCCCTCTGAACAGGATAGAGCTCCACCAGGGGAATCCCTGAGAAACCCTGTAGGCACTGGGTGTAGCATCTTTTTGACCCTTCAGTTGCTATTTTTCTGTGTTAGTGTCAAGCCAGTCTTATCTCCTCTGATAAGTATTGGGATCCTGCCAGTGCAGGATACTGAGTTGGTTGCTTGAGGATTTGGTGAGGTGTGGAAAAGCCAGTCTTCGTACCCTCAGTGAGTTACCGAGCTAAGTCATCAGGGTGGAAATTACCTCAGCCTTGGCATCATTTATTTGGGGATTTCTTGGTTCTTCTTGAAGCTCTCTGGAAGTTCTCTCTCAGGAAGCTCTCTGGGCCCCTGCATTTGATCTTCTTGGCTTATCAGCTGCGCTTCTCTTAACTGTCTTGTGCCCTTGAGGAATTTATCTTCTCATAGGATACCTCACACAGGACACCTCTTCAAACTCCAGCTTTGTCCATGACCTCTAATAGCCCTCCTCTCTAGGTCTTCAGGTTCTTGCTTTCCATCATCTCTCAAAGTCATGCCCCCTCGCCAGCTCATTCTTGGGTGGTTGCAACAGCTACGCAGTCTCTGTCTCTGCTTCTTCTTGTTCAGTACCATGCTTGTTTTGCTTCTAAGCATGATCTTCACTCACTTCTCTTTTCATTGTGTCAGTTCCCATGCAAAGGATCCATTTTGCATTGCTATGGTGACAGCACCCCAACTTGGCTTTGAAAATCTGCCCCCACCCCACCACCAGTCCAAGCTCTTGGGACAGGCTTATTTCAACTCTGGCTGGACTAATTATACGTTTTCTTGTACTTCACATTTTGAATCAGTCAACATAAAGATTGAAGACAATCAGAGATCATTTATCTCATGCTAGTGCTGTGAAGAGACTGTGCAGTAGGTTCCTAAGTTCAGATCCCTGGAGTTGCCCTGATTTCTGTCCTTTGATGTCTTTAGTTTCTATGAACTACCTTATCTCCTTGCAATAAATTCATTTTATGCTTAGCTTGACCATTGTTGGTTTCTGTTGCTTGCAACCAAAGAAACTTAACTGATAGAGATCCCAACCCAGTAATCTGTTGCAATTCCTTTCTGCCTGTTTTAAGGCTGAATACTCACCCTGGCCTTGGAAGGTCCCTGTCACTCCTTCTGTGTCATCTCACCCCCCTCACTTTTCATGACGCTTCCCCCCGACATCATTTCTTCATGCCCACACGACTCTTGCACTAATTTATCTTTTTGTCCCTTTTGCTTTGCTCAAAGAATATCCTCTCCTCTTCTCTCTGTCTCTCCATGTTTCTTCTTCCAAAACTCTGAATGCCTCTTACCTGCATAGCTCTACTTTGATCCTTCTTATAAAATCTCTGTTTTCTCAGAGTTCTCACTTCATACACAGATTTGTATGAATGTTCAGATCCTTGCTGATTTTGCATGTCCTAGGTGTAAAACTAGACTGAGAGTGTCTGGAAGGAAGCTGTTTCGTGTATTCATCTGTCCGGTCAATAGATACTTCCTGCATACCAGCTTCGTGCCAGGTACTACGAGGGGCAATGGGGGCCAGAAATGAATGAGACTCAGCCCCTGCCCTAAAGAAACTCCCCACCAAGAGGACCCCCGATGCCCATGCTAGTGGTTTATACTGAGGGTGAACTGCTTGCACCCCCATGTTTCACGCCTTTTCTACCTGTTTCTGTTTTTGCCTCCCACTACCATCACCCTTGTTCCAAGTCATTTTGCTCTCCACTTAGAACTTTGCAGGTAGCTTCATCTGGTGACTTTGCCTCCAGGCTGCCCATCCTGATCAGGATTATTTTGGTTACAAATATCAGAAACTGAGCTCAAGCTGGCTGAAGCCAAAAAGGGAATGCACTGATTCCAGAGGTGTGCTGGCTGTAGGCACAGCTGGATCCAGGGCTCTAGTGTGTTATAGGGAATCTGTTTTTTCCCATTTCTTGGCTCTGCTTTCTTCTGTTTGGGTTTCCATCTCAGGCAGCAGGCTCTGCCATGTTGAGAGTGTGGCACCCACCAGCACTATATTTGCATCCTGCAAGTTCAGCACTCCTAGGGGAGAAAGGGATCTCCTTCCCAGTCATTCCCATAAGCTCTCAGAGTTGGCTAGGATTGGATAGATTTGGGTCAC
The DNA here is from genome assembly GCF_015220235.1 of Choloepus didactylus. Taxonomy (NCBI): domain Eukaryota; kingdom Metazoa; phylum Chordata; class Mammalia; order Pilosa; family Megalonychidae; genus Choloepus; species Choloepus didactylus. Next base: position 7,582,320 of record NC_051329.1, on the reverse strand, counting down.
TTGTCCATCCTTGAACCAATCCCAGTGACCCTAGGATTGGAATACATTGACAAGCCAGACAGAGGTTGGGGCAGGGCCGAGCCAGACCTCTCTGCCAAGAGGAATACAGGAGAGTTCTCCAGGGAAAATCAGGAGGCTGCAGAGATGAAGGATGCTGAGCAGGCCTAGTCCCTAGCTGTGCACTGTTCCGTCTGCCCCCCGTCTGTCCTGCACATTGCTGTCTGCCCAACTTATTAAGTCTCCACGTGGTATCTGCAGGGAGTGCCCTTGGCAAGTTAAACGAAGGTGACTCCTCAGCAATCCTCCCTCCCTGCCTCTGGCCTTCTCTCCCGTGGAGCTGAAAGAAGCCACCATTTTGCTCCTCAAAGCTATGTGAGGGCTTTGCTGGCCCCCTCCCTGCAGGTTGCACCCCATTCTGTACTTACATAGATTAATTCCAACCTTCCTTCCTTTATATCCCTGCTGCGAGTCTGCCTTCTCAGGGTTCTGTCCTCTCCAGCCCCAGCCCCTCTCTGCTCTCTGACAGCACTGCTTTTCCATTCCAATGGCATCACACTTGTGATTTTGCTGCCCTCCTCTGATGCATTTGTCCTCTCTCTGCTCTACCACTTCATGGTGCCCCAGGACCCACACACAGCTCTGACCAGGTAGGCACTCAATAAACATTTGCTTGTTGACCTTGAAATGAATGCTGAGAGAACGCATCACCCAGCATGGGGAAACACTAGTGCACACAGCCATGTTAATCGAACACCTACTAGACGCCGAGCGCTGTTTCAGGCATTGGAGACATAGCCCCACCGGAGATGCTTACACCTGAGTGAGGGGAAACAGACAATCAGCAAGTTGATAGTTAAATGAAATTTCAGATTGTGATTAGTGTCACAGAGGAAATAAATGGAGCAATGAGATCAAGAGTGATGGTGGGGGCAGGCCACTGGGGAGGGGTTTGGCTCTTGAGGAGCCAGAAAATGGTGGGGTGGAGGCAGAGGGAGAGAAATTCATCCTCTCCTGGTTCTGGAGGCCAGAAGTCTAGAGTCGAGGTGTGGGCAGGGCCCTGCTCCCTCTGAAACCTGCAGGGGAGGGTCCTGGCTCCTGCAGGCTGCCAGCCATCCTTGGCGGTCCTCAGAGGCTCACTCCAGTGTCTGCATCCATCTTCATGTGGCCTTTTCCCGAGTGTCTGTCTGTCTCCCCTTCTAAGGATGTGAGTCATATTTAGTTTGGGCCCATCCTCATCCATGTTGGCCTCATCTTAACTAATCATATCATCAGAGATCCTGTTTCCACACGTTTATGCACTTAGGATTTGAACACATGGTTTTGGAGACACAGTTCAACCTAAACCAGCCTTTGAGGACCATGTGCGCCTCCGGCCCGATACCGGTAAGTGGGTCTTCCTCATTCCAAGCAGCTTTACTAACCTTCCCCTCCACTGGCAGCGGAGGAGAAGAAGAAGCTCGCTGAGGAAAAAGCCATGGAGATCGAAGAGCAAAACAAGATCATTGCAGTGGAGAAGGCGGAGGCGGAGACTGCACTTGCCGAGGTCATGCCCATCCTGGAGGCTGCCAAGCTCGAGCTGCAGAAACTGGACAAGTCTGACGTGACGGAGATTAGGTAACCGATGGTAATCTCCAGCGATGGCTTGGCCACCCACTCTAGTGCTGGAGATAATTACTGTAATCACTGCGATTAGGTATTTGTGGTGCTCGTACCTTGGGCCAGGCCCTGCGCCTACCAGTTTCCACACTCCTGCCCTCCTTCCCCCAAGCCCTTGTGTGTGGGGTGTGGGGTGCGGGGCTGTTATTCTCATTTACAGATGAGGAAAGCGAGGCTCAGGGAGGGGAGGGGGCTTGCCCCCGGCTGATCTTGAACTCTGGTTGACTCACATAAGAATACCCGGCTCCAGAAAGGGCCTTTGTGAGAGAAATGGAGTTTCGTAAATTAATCTGCTTTATGGAAAACATGAGGCAGTGTCTGCCCTGAATTCGGGCAGAGCTCTTGACACAGAGGAGAACTTCCTTCTGCAAGTGGCTGGGCAGTGATGCGTGACCAGCGAGGTTGATCGGTGATGCCATAACCCATTCCTTGCCAAGCAGGTTCATAGAGAAGGGGAGAGTGGTTCCTTCTTGTGGCTCCAGACATTCTGCAAATAAATCTGTCAAGTGACTCCCTCTCCTGCAAACCACAGGGCTCATCTACTGTCTTTGTGAGGATTAAAAGAGCCGACTTGTGAAGGGCTGTTGGAGCTGGCTGGGCACACAGTCAGGGCCATGTAGGTGTCAGCTTATTATCATGGTTCCAACACCTCAAAGCCATGCCAGGAAGAACCCCTTCCTCCCTGTCTCCCCGCTGATCAGTGCCCATCGCCCCAGTGCAGCAGGAAACCATTGCCATTCAATTCTCAGAGACTTTTTTCTGCACATTCAAGGCAACTCAGACATACCACATCTCTTCAGAACCTGAGTTTGGATTCTGAGGGTTTGCAGAGTAAGGGACACCTGCAAATTCTTTTTTCTCCTTGCTCTGGTGTATAAATGGCAACACACAAAACATATTTTTCTGCTCCCAGTTTTTTCACTTAATATGTTTTTGAGATATTTTGCAAATCAATGTATGAAAAGCTTCCCCAATATTTTTAAGCAGCCACATCATATTTCATTGTATGGCGGGGCCACCATTTATTTAATCAGCCCCCTATTGATGAACCCTTAGCTGGTCTCCAGTCTCTCGCCATTACAAACAGCATGGAAGGAGAAAGGCTGACTGTACTTCTCTGTGCCCCTGTGGAAGGAAGAGGAACTGCCGGGTCTGAGGGTGTGTGTTGATACTGTTCCTAACTGTCGTCCAATCTCCTCCATGGAGATTCTTCAGGAACTTTTTATGTAATAGGGAGATTAGCTTTTTTTGTTCAGGATGTGAGTTGCAAATATTTTCCCCAACTTTAGTCATTTGCCATTTGACTTCATGGGCTTTCTATGTGTGTGTTTGCTTTTGCCATAAGTTTTTTTTGTGTGTGTGTGGCAGAATTTATCAAATATTTTGTTTTGTGCTTCTGGATATGGTGTCGTAGTTAAAAGGCTTTACCATTGCAAGGTATTAAAATAATTTTCTCCCCATGCTTTCTACTATTACTTTCATGGTTTAATTTTTTACACTAAAATCTTTGATCTATTTGTGATTTTCCCTGGAGTTCAGTGTGAGTTTGGACCCAATTTTAGTTTTCCCAAATGACTGTGATCATGCTTTCTTTATGTCATTTGGATGTTAAGTGTATTAAGCCAGCATTTACATAACATCTTGACATTTTCATAATCCTTTAATTCTTTAAAGTGCACTTCCCTTCTATACTGCTCAGTTCCCTTTGTAAATCATAAACTGGTTACAGCAGGACAGCAGGTGGGTGAGGAGTATTTGAAGATTAGTGGTGGATGTTTCCCCTTAGTCTGAAAGGCTCCTTTTTTGTTATTGGCTTGCCTGAGCCAAAGCCAAAAGGTTTTACCTTTTTCCCTTCCATTCACTGGGCAGTCACTAAGTGTCGACCACATGCCCGCTCTGTGCTGGCCTGGGCTGAGCCGCAGTGAGCCAGGTGGGTGGGGTCTTGACCGCATGGAGCCGGCAGGAATCTCACGTGCCTGTCACCATCCTTATAGCAAGGGTTATGAAAATGTCACCCGTAGGAGAGGGTTAGGAATGAAAGGTCCTGGCTGCTGTGACTGTGGCTAGTGGGGGCCCTGACCAAGTCTGGGAGGGGTGATCGGGGAAGGTGACCCCCCAAGAAGCGATGTTTAAGGTGAGGCATGACTGGAGAGTCGGAAGTTGCCAGTGGTAGGATGGAGGAGGCTGGAGGGGGCGCCCTCCCCAAGGCTGGAGGGAGGAGTGGAGAAGGTCAGCGTGGCTGGCATGTCATGGGGGTTGGTGGTGGGGGCTGTAGTGATTACTTTCCTCCAGAGATGGCAGTGGGCCATCTTTTCTCGCACTCTCGTTTAATCTCGGAGTTGGTTTTGTCATAGAAGAAAGGAATCAAATGAAACAGAGATGCCCCCATCTCTCAAACCTGCAGTCGCAGTGTTTTGAACACCTTTGTCATCCGCCACCGCTGGAAGGGCATGCCTTCTGGGTGGATGAGGTTCCAGAGCCTGGTCTGCAAGCCATCAGCAGAGAACTTCACTCTCATGGGGTCACAGGATTTGATAGATGGGGAAACAGAGAACCCTGGAGAGCAGTGAACCTGTCCAAGGACTCCAGACCCTGTACCTGGGTCCTTTCTGTCTTGTATCTGCAAGCATCTCACTGATTCTGTCCCCCAATTGTCTAGCAAGTGGTGGTCTGGGCCTGGACTTGATGGCCCTAGCTGAAACCATTTAAAACCATTTGACCGCGTTTCTGGCTTGCTTTCCTTTGCAGGGAGCTTTCCCTGATGACTCAGAGTCATTACTTTAGTCATCAGGGTTTGGCCTGTTGCCCTGCCTTGTTCTTACCCTGGGTCACTCCCTTCCTTCTACCTGCAGGGAGGTTGGGGGGTGGAGTCCCTGGTGCCAGGGAGTTTGCCCAGTTCAGAAGCCCTCCGGACCGCTGCGCTAGTGACTTGGTCGCTCCCTGCCTGCCTCTCATCTGTCTCTGTCTCCCCCTCTTTCCACCTGCTCTGGGTCATCCTGGTTTTCTAAGGGATTGCTCAGAACTCCAGGCTCCTGCCTCATGCCCTCCAAGGCCTCTGTGTCTCCTGTTTTTCTCTCTTCCTTTTCCTTCATTCCTTTCTGCTTTATCTTTTCTGTTGGTTTCCTTCCACTTCTCTCTCTCTCCGTGGCTTTGGTGTCTGCATGGCTTGCGTGACTGTTATACACTTTGCCAAGGAGTGGGAAGCCTGCGTGGTCCCATGGGGTACGATTTATGGAAGGCCTGCTCTTTGCAGGTCTCTGCATCGGTGCTGCTCTGCCTCTCCTTTCCTTTTGGGTTTCTGGCCTCTTTGGTGGGTGGAGGGGACTGGGGGCCAAACAAGTGCTGGAGAAGCAGAGTGTGGGTCTGGTGGCCTCAGAGACAAGGACAACAGTTAAGTGGCAGTGTGACCTGGAAAGAGCCCAGGGCATGGGGACCTGAGACCCCCCCACACTGTGAGAACACAGGCAGATCATCCACGCACTCTGAGTCCTGTTTCTTCATCTGATAAATGGGGGGAAATAGGATGATGATGATGATGATGATGATGATGATGATGATGATGATGATGATGATGATGATGATGATGATGATAGTGATAATGGTAATAATGACTACCATTTAAAGTCTGAAGAATGTCCCCAGGGTATAATTAAAAATGCATGTACTCAAGCTCCACTCTGATGTACTGCTTCAGACACTCTGGGGGCGGCCTGGGTTTGCATTTTAATGACACCCTCCCTGAATCCCATCCCCATAATTCTGAAGCCCAGTCATGTTCCAGGACCCTGGTATAGAACCTGATGGATGAGACTCAAGTCCTGCCCTCAGAGAAACCCAAATACCTATTAGGATTCGTCTCTCTTTGTTTTCAGGCATTATTACCTCCAAGAAATGACTTTTGGCTGAATGATCCTTTTCAGAGCTCTCATTGAGGCCAGATCCTGTTCATACCCCATGTCTGATCCACCCTCTCCCCCCACTCCTGTGTTTTCATTTCTCATCAGGTCCTTTGCTAAGCCTCCTAAACAGGTGCAAACAGTCTGTGAATGCATCCTAATCATGAAAGGTTACAAAGAACTCAACTGGAAAACTGCCAAAGGCATGATGTCTGACCCCAATTTCCTGAGGTCTTTGATGGAGATGGATTTTGATTCAATTTCCCAGAGTCAAGTTAAAAATATAAGAGGTGAGTGTAAATGAATGTATGAATAGCCAAGGTTGATTCCAATTTGGCAGCTCAGTCTTTGGGACAGGGATGGAGAGAAGGAGAGGGCTTTTTGCCTGCAGGTCCCCTTATTTGGGCAAATGGTATTTCTGTGGCCACTGAGGCCCTTGAACTGCGATGGGGAGGGGTGCAACCCCGAAGAAAAATGGTGGTACTGTTACCAGAATTAGGAAGGATGGAAGTGGGTGGGCAGTAGCAGTAGATGGCCATTGAAGGTTTGATTCAGCAGTAGCTTTAGTTCTTACTGTCAGGAAACAGGACCTTCTTATTGGAACCCAACCCTGCCTTGTCTTCTCCAATGGGCATGGTGGTGCCAAGGATTGGTCTAGCCTGGACTTCTCCCCTTGTGCCTCTTGCCAGTATAAAGCCTCCTGTAGGTCCCTGGGAAAGGTCAAGTGGAGGGGACGGCATCCCCCGTGGGCAGCCGCTCCATCTTTCGTTACAGAATGCCTGCATTTCCTCTGAGCCTGAATCCTCACCAGTAGGAATGTTGTTGGTCTTTGTAAAAGGCTATAAAAGACTACAGATTCACCATTTATCTTGATGGTTTGCTCAGAATTTTATTATCAAATGCTCATTTTTCAGCCCCTTAAAAACAAAACTAAGTTTAATACGAATCCAGACTGCAAAATTCCAAGAAGTTCCTCTCTCTGAATATCGATTGAGTGGATTTCTGTTTAGGTTCTATTACTCCTGTGGTGAGCATATGGATTGAGGTGACAGACGACCTGGACGGACCCACTCACCCCAGTTAGCTGCCTGCTCTGAGCCACATTGGTGCCAAATTGGGGGCCCCCATTAACACCTTGGGTCCCCGGGGCTCCTGGATGTCCCACAGAGGTGGCTGGTCGTGGATGTCCTGGGCAGCAGTAACCTGTGCCCTCACTTACATCTTCACATATTCAAAACTGGTTCAGGCCCAAGCTGATGTCCGTGGGAGAGGTGTCTGGATTCTGCTCTCAGGGAATCCACAGGCAATTTCTTTTTTGTTTATTTTCTCAAGATGAAGTTCGCTACTCATTGAAATCATTGCATCTTTGACCTTTAGGCCTCTTAAAGACTCTCAATACCAAAGTTGAAGAAATGGAAGCTGTCAGCAAAGCAGGGTTGGGAATGCTGAAATTTGTTGAAGCTGTAATGGGCTACTGTGATGTTTTTAGAGAAATCAAGCCCAAAAGAGAGAAGGTATTGCTCATCTATAGATCCAGAAACCACTGCCAAGAGATTTGGAGTCACAAGTAATGCATCCATAGCTTTGCTGGAAAAATCCTGGCAATGTTCTGATTTTAAATCTCATCAACATTTTTCATCGAAGAAATGATAACCCTCAAATGCAGCTCCCATTTAGACCTAATGTGAACCGACAGAACTGAGGTCTGAAAGATTGTCAAATTTTATGTGGCAAGAAAAGAGTAGGATAAAAGATGTTCAAAATTGTTCTCTAGGGTTAAAGCTGAGTTTCTCAACCTCAATACTGTGGATATTCTGAGCCGGATAATTCTTCCCTGGGGGGTGGGGGGGTGGGGGACTGTCCTGGGCATTGTAGGGTGTTTAGCAGCATCCCTGGCCTCCCCCACTAGATGCTGGAAACCCCACCCCCTCCCCTCCCTAAACAAGCTGTGATAACCTGAAATGTCTCCAGACATTGCCAGATATCCCCCAAGGGACAAAATCAGCCCCAGTTAAGAAACAAGACACAAAGAGAATTATAGTGTTCATTCAGGTATTTTCAAGTATATTTGACATTGTTCTATAACCCAGAAAAGCTAGAACCAATAGTAAGAACTGTATTGTGTTCAATGTATTCTGAGTTTTTTACTTTGAACCACAGTGTCCTCTTATGGTGGCTTTAATACCCATAAACATTAAACCATCTGCCAATTTTGGTGCAGGACACCTTTTTCTAATGGGATGTAGAACTTTTGCAGCAAATGGTTGAAGAGGTAACTAAGAGAAGAAGCCATGTGGCTCGAGAGTGGCTACGGTGGCTCCAGAGAGCTTAAACATCACTAGAAAACACAGGGCTGAGACTACTCGATCCCTGCTCCACCTTGGCTTTGCCCCACTCTGCCATGACTTGTCTTTACTTAGGTGGCCAGGCTGGAGAGGAATTTTTACCTCACTAAACGGGAACTAGAAAGGATCCAGAATGAGTTAGCAGCAATCCAGAAAGAACTGGAAGCTTTGGGCGCCAAATATGAGGCAGCCATATTGGAAAAGCAGAAGCTGCAGGAAGAAGCGGAAATCATGGAGAGACGACTGATTGCTGCCGACAAGCTCATCTCAGGTCTAGGGTCTGAAAACGTCAGGTTGGTTTGGTTAACGAACCCAACGATAAGCAGTTCTGAGTGAAACTTTGGTCTTTGTAAGTGAACATCATAAGTGGAATTTCTTGCCATGTAGATCCTTTATTCCATGTTGCATTCTTATCTGAAAACCAAGTGAAAAGTTCTTCTTTTACTGTTATCATTTTCAGTGTGGCTAATTGCCATGTTATAAATTCTGTCTTTATTAGGCATTATTACTTATTAAGTATTTATTAAGGAGGCAGTGCAGTTGTGGATAAAGATGAACCATTGGCTCTGGCAGGCACCTTGGTGCTGGGACTGTAACCCCTGAGTCTTTTCTGGATTAGTCTGGAGGAGGAGCCCCTCTCTGTAGCTGGGCAGATGCCTTTGCAGGGACCCGAGCTAGTTCAGTCCTGGGGTGTGTCCTTATGTGGATGAGCCGTTTGAGGCTTACGGGCAAGACCATAAGAAAGAACAGTAATTTCTAATCTGGCATCTGAAAAAGTGGTATGGAGTTACACAAATGATTTTCCGTATTTCTAATACCTAGTAGACTTTGGGAATTTGCTGGAAAGGACCAGTGAAACCTTCATTTTCTTTTATCTTTGGTAGAATTCTGTCACCAAGCCAGGCAGAGCTTATTAGCTCATGCTGCTGAGCAGTTCTAATCAACATATTTAGAGGTGCTTTGATTAAGTGTTCAGAATCAGTGTCGTTACTACTTAATAACATGCATTTAACAGACAACATCATTTCACAAACATTTATTGAGTCACCTTCTAGACAGATGCTCAATGCTGAGCCCTGGAATGGGACAAAATCCTTCAAAACCCTGGGTTCGCTAGGGTGGGAGACAGCAAAGTGAAATGGCGAGCTCCATCCTGGCAATGAAATACTATCTCAGGAAAGGTTTCCTCTGGCTAGAGTTGGGGCAGAGATCCAACTGGATCTTCTAGAAGGCTCCTTTTGCTTGTGGCCAGGAGATGATCACTACCGCAGCCCCTCTCTCCTCCGCCAGGTGGCTGAATGACTTGGATGAACTGATGCACCGTCGAGTGAAGTTACTAGGAGACTGCCTGCTTTGTGCGGCCTTCCTGAGCTACGAAGGGGCCTTTACATGGGAGTTCCGAGACGAGATGGTTAATCAAGTCTGGCAGAACGATCTCCTGGAGAGGGAGATTCCCCTGAGCCAGCCTTTTAGATTAGAAAACCTGCTCACGGATGATGTTGAGATTAGCAGGTGTGGAAAGCCTGAGCCTGGAGGACGTGGGGGACCATAGGCTGGGGTCTCTGCAGATTCACCCTGGTGGGAGGGTGATGGCCTGGGGCCTAACAAGGGAATGAGCCGCCAGGACGCATCTGATCTGAGTGCACAGAAATGGCAGATGCAGCTGCACATCCAGTCCCAAGCTCTTTTGCTCAGAGTTTGAGGAGGGTTGAGCAGCCTGGGGATAGGTAGATTGTTCTGGAAGGTACCACTTCCACTCTTAGCCTTTGCTTCACTACTTGGCAAGGAAAAGCAATGCTCCTGTCACGGTGCCTTCCAGGTGGGGCTCCCAGGGACTGCCTCCTGATGAGCTCTCCATCCAGAACGGCATCCTTACCACCAGGGCCAGCCGCTCCCCGCTCTGCATTGACCCCCAGCAGCAGGCTCTGAACTGGATAAAGAGAAAAGAGGAGAAGAACAACCTGCGGGTACGGCCTGCTTCTCCCTTGGCCTCGCTGCCCTTGCTCCCCCTACGCAGAGCACAATCCTGCCCCCCGGGAGGGCCCCCTCCCGCCCCCTCTCCCTGGCACCCTACATCTCCAGCGAGACCAAGTTGCACATCGCTGCCCTCACCCCCAGTGGAGCCTCCCACCCTTGCCGAGCCTCCGTGAACCACCTTGTGTCTGGCTCTCCCTTTTGTGTCTCCCCCAAGCTGTCAGCAGCTTGAAGGCAAAGACCATGGTTTCCTCATCTTCGTGTTCCCTGTACCCAAGACGGCACAGTGGCCTTAAATGCTCAAATACTGTTATTTTGGTGATAGCTTGGTTGAGATATAATTCACATACCATGCTATGTACCCATTTAAAGTGTACAATCACTGGTTTTTAGTATATTCAAAGTCGTGCACGCAGCATCACAATCGATCTTTTTCACCCCAAAAGGAAACCTGTACCCTTTAGCCCTCACCCCACCCCACCCAGCCCCTGGCAACCACTCTTCTGTTTTCTGTCTCTATAGATCTGGCCTATTCTGACGTTTCATATGAACGGAATCACACAATATGTGCTCTTCCATGACTGGCTTCTTCATTTAGTGTGATGTTTTCAAGGTTCTTCCATGTGATAGCCTGAATCAGAACTCTGTTTTTTTTTATGACTGAATAATATCCTACTGTACAGATACAGCACATGTTACTTATTCATTCATTAGTTGGTGGACATTCAGTTGTTTCTACTTTTTGGCTATTATGAAAAATGCTGCTATAAACATTTGTGTACAGGTTTTTGCACAGACATGTGTTTTCATATCTCTCGGATATATACCTAGGAGTGGAATTACAATCATTTTTTGCTCAATTAATAAACAAATTAGTGGTTTTCAGTTTTAACTTTCCCATGTTGTTTCTAGTCCTTGCTTCCTGGTATCGATGTGTCTGCTGGGGGAAGCCCCTCCAAGTCCCAAGGCCAAGGCCAGGGAACTTCTGAAACCCACATGCAGCTGGAATGGGACAAACATGAACGCAGGAGTGTCCATAGACCTCCCCTTCCCTCAACCTGCCAGAGAGTTCCAAAACTGCCAGCCCAATTCCTAGTCCCCCAGTCCCACTCTGACTCCCACCTATCTAATAAAAAAGGAAGGCTTCTAGCTGAAGGGGAGAGAGGCTAAGCAAATCAACACAGTGAAGTGCTCAGAGGAGGGGTTGGAGAGGAAGGGGAAGGAAAGCTGCAGGGGCTGGGGTAGAGGAAGTGGTTTCTTGGAGGTTTTGAGTAAAGAGCGAGTACAGCAGTCATGACGTCTGAGGGGAAAGCAAGTGTTTCTGTGGGCTGTGCCTGGACCCCTTGGAGGTCTTCTGAGAGATGTCGTGGACTCTCTTGTTACTCTTCTAGCTGCTGAGCCCTGCCTTTTGAATGAGATGCTGCTTGAGCCTGAACCCATGCCCTGCTTTCCCTCTTCTCTCCCCTCTTCTGGCTCCCTTTGCTCCCCAATTCCAAGGCACTCTTCCCTTGCATCTGGTGAGGACACACTCAAGGGTGCTGACTTCCACCATCTGCTTTCCCTCTCTCCCAGGTCGCCTCCTTTAACGACCCTGATTTCCTCAAGCAGTTGGAAATGTCCATAAAGTATGGCACTCCATTCCTGTTCCATGATGTTGATGAATATATTGATCCTGTGATTGATAATGTCTTAGAAAAGAATATAAAAGTCTCCCAAGGACGGCAGTTCATCATTCTGGGAGACAAAGAAGTTGACTACGATACAAATTTCAGACTGTATCTAAATACCAAGCTGGCCAATCCAAGATATTCCCCGTCTGTGTTTGGGAAGGCAATGGTGATCAATTATACTGGTAAGAGCATACAGAGTATCAGTGGTAAATTAAGGTGGTTACCATGGAGACCACAGTCTGAGATCCAGGTGTCCATGGGACATCATTTCATGCAGGGACCCAGGTCATTCTCTCTGAGTCACTTCTTAATGGGTCGGTTCTTAATGTCTGACCAAAACCTAGAAAGGTTGGGGGCCCTGTGGTTTGCAGCAAGTTATGTGTATCAAGGCTGAGATGGACCTCGTGGCTCAGGTGCACACGCTCAGAGCGGGCTGACCTCTGTCTGCTGGGGCAGGTAGTTATTCTCTTTGATTCCTGACATATATGCCATGATTTCGTGTTTTTTCCCATTCCCCTCCACTGAATTTTGATGGGAATTGAGTGCCATTTTCTCCCATCTTCTAGCATAGTCAGACAGCTGCATGAAAAGGTTATTTAAGTTTGGGTGTATGTTAAACAAGGGTCCCCCAATATAGAGGGGCTCTGAGTTTTATTTTAGTGCTTCTTCACTCTCCTTGCTCACAATTCTGCAGAGCAACACCTCCCTTTTTGTTCTGTTGAACACTTTCCACTATTTTGGTAGGAGAATGGGTCCTAGTACTCCTGAAATGCGGGTTGAGACACAGCCAAGCTGGCCCTGGGCCTGGCTGTGCAGCTGCTGAGACACAGTGCCCAGCACACTGGAGGTGCACAGGGGTGAGGGCCTCTCCTTCCTCCCACAGTCACTCTGAAGGGTCTCGAAGACCAGCTGCTCAGTGTTCTGGTGGCCTTTGAGAGGCGAGAGCTGGAGGAGCAGAGAGAGCATCTCATCCAGGAGACCAGCGAGAACAAGAACCTGCTGAAGGATTTGGAAGACTCCCTCCTTCGGGAACTGGCAACCTCCACGGGGAATATGCTGGACAATGTGGAGCTGGTGCAGACGCTAGAGGAGACCAAATCCAAAGCAACAGAGGTATAAGGGGAGGCGGGCTGGTGGGTGAGGCGGAGGTGGGCTGGCAGGTAGGACGGAGGTGGCTGGGCCCAGCTGGGGCTGGGATGGTTCATCTCTCACCCTCTGCTCTTGCTGGAGGCATGGCTTTGATGGGAATGTGGTGCTGGGTTCAATGGGGACGCCTCTTGGCTTCCAGAGGCTGGCCAGGATTTGGAGCTCTTTGGATTCTGATATGTTCTATAACTTAACTATGGTTGTGTTCAGAGATAATCTGAAACTTCATAAAACTTTGGCCATTCCTCTGACATCCCTAGAAAGGTCAGTGCAGAAGAGTAAATGGTGCCTGGTCTTGAGAAACCCAGTGACCATTCACTGATCAAGTCTTGGTCATCTGCCTTAATGGGGGCTGGTGAGGCTGGTTCATGAGGAAGAGTAATATGCAATGAGGCATGCTCATGGATTTTCCATCTGCCCCCTAAGTTGGGTCTCAGCAACATGGGGCACCCATCATGAAAGGGAAGGGACAGGAGAGTGGCCGGGTAGAACATTGCATCCTGGGGCCCTGCAACACAAGCTTTGCAAGTGACTCCCTTTCAGTAAGTAATCATTTATCAAAAACAAGAAATATGCAGTTCTTCTTATGGAGAGAATCCTTCTGACCTGGAAGAATCTGACCTCGTTGACTTTGAGCCATTTATAGGGCCCCACCCCACCCCCAAGAGAATGGATGAGGAGCACTTACCTGCCCCCAGCACGCTCTCTCTATCTTCCCTATGTCCGGAAGGAGGTGAGGCAGATACCAGGCAGGGAGGAGAGACCCAGGCAGGCAGGGCTCTTCAGCCTGGGGAGAGAGCGGCCAGAGGGCTACAGGGTCAGCAGGACTCTGTGTGTGAGCGCAGACCCTGCCCCACAGGCCCTGAGGGGTCGGAGACAGCTGCCTCTGTGGCCAAAGCTGAGTCCCCAAATCAGGAATCCTGGACTTTCACTTTTCAGTTCTTAAAAATGTGGTCTTACCTAGAAAATGCCCAATCTTTTGATGGCATTTCTTTCTCTTTCCTCATCATGCTCACTTCCTCTCCTGGCCTGCATCTGGCCCAGTGGTTCTCAACTGGGAGCAACTTTGCCCACGCCCCCTCCCACTCCCCGAGGACACTTGGCAATATCTAGAGACATTTTTGGTTGTCCCAGCTTGGAGTGTATGTGCATGTGTCTTAGTTTCCTAGGGCTGCTGTAGCAAATTACTACAAAGTTGATGGCTTAAAACAACATTTTCTCACAGTTCTGGAGGCCAGAAGTCCTAAACCACAGTGTCAGTAGGGCATGCCCCTCCGAAGACTCTAGGGGAGAATCTTCTCTTGTGTCCTCCAGCTTTTGGTGGCCCCGGGCATTCTCGGCTCCTGTGGCACCACTTCCTATTTCCAGATAAGGTCACATTCTGAGATTCTGGTGGACATGAATTTTGGGGGGACATTATTCACTCCACTACAGGGGGCTACTGGCATCAGGTGGTTAGATGCTGGGGTGCTGCTTAACACCCTACAATGTAGGGCAGGTGCACAGTGCACCCTTCCCACCCCACCCCCACCAGGCAGCAGGTACTCTGCCTCCCGTGGAAGGGGCTGCCTTTCCCCTCCAGCATTGACGGTCGCTCCAGAAGTGTCCTAGGAGGATGCTCTGCCCCACCCCTCCTGTCTCCTCCTTGGCTTGATCACCTCTCTCCAGCTGTGCACGAGGGAGGGGCTTCTTTCTGTGGCTGTCTGTGGGCTCTTCAACAGTTGCCCTTCTTTGTCCAGGCTGGGGGACTTTGTCCTGACAGCCATGCAGGAGAGGGGGTGGCCAGGGAGGGTCCAGCTGCAGTGGAGTGCAGGCACACCCTCGGAGCTAGTGAGAAAACTGGAGTCGGTGACCTCAGAGGCTCATCCACGGTCACAGATCTGAGAAGCTAAGGGTGGAATGGAGGGCAGCAACCTGTACTCTCATTAGACTCAAGTTTAATTCACCTGAAAAGGCCACCTCCCTGGGGTGTGCTCTGGGGAGGGGAGTCCTAAATGTGCACTCAGGGGCCCTTGTACATCAGGTAAGCCTCTTCCACTTGAGAATGACAGAAAACCAAACCCTACCTGGCGTAAGTCAAAAGGGAATTTATCAGCTTAGAAAACAGGAAAGTCCAGGGATGGCTTCAGGTAGGACTGGATTCCAAGACTCCAAAAATATCATCTGATTCCATATCTTTCCATTTCTGGGCTGGGCCTTTGGCTGGGTTGGCTTCATTCTCCCTTGCCCTGGAGCCAAACTCCTCCTGATGGCTCTGGCCTCATGCCCCTCAGCTTCAGGTCCAGGGAGAAGAGTGAGAATCTTTTCCTGTCACAATCATGAAGGTCCTGGCTTCTCTCTTAAGTCACTTGTCCACCCCAGACCATCCCTGTGGCCCGGGAATGCTGTGCTTGGGTGGGTCAGGCCTGGGTCACGTTCCTCTCCTGGGATTGGAGTGGAGCCCCACGTATGCAATGCAAGGGGGAAGGGTGTGTGTTCAAGTAAAAATCAGGGACTGTCCCTAGAAGGGAGTGTGGTTGCTGGAGAGTCAAGCCACGTATCTCCACTACTTCTTGTAAGAGGGTGACTGCGCCTGGTCCCCCCACTTGAAGGTTGCTTTCAACCCCCTGGAGCACTGCATTGATTTCTTTGCTGCCCCTACCCACCCCATGCTCTGCCTTCTTACTTTCTTGCCCATTTCACAGTCTTCCTGGTTGTTTCCATTTGGCAGTACCTTGTAGGTGGGACAGATTCTTTGTCCAGGCCTTTTTCTTTAGGTGTCAGAGAAGCTCAAGCTGGCGGAGAAGACAGCCCTGGACATCGACAGGCTGCGGGACGGCTACCGGCCAGCCGCCCGGCGCGGGGCCATCCTGTTCTTTGTTCTGTCTGAGATGGCCCTCGTGAACTCCATGTACCAGTACTCCCTGATCGCCTTCCTAGACGTCTTTGGGTTGTCACTTAAGAAATCGCTGCCTGATTCCATTCTTATTAAGCGACTAAGGAACATTATGGACACGCTGACCTTCAACATCTATAACTACGGTTGCACAGGTAAGTACCTTTTCACACTGATCAGGACAGCCCGAGGGGTGTCACATGGCATGGGGGAGACATGATCTGTGAAAATGGAAACTTACTAAGCAGCATTCTCAAGTGTGACAGTTCATGTTACAGGAGGAATTTTTAAAGCACTGATTACATTGTTTAAAAATAGCTTTATTGAGGTATAATCCACATACCATACAATTCACCCTTTCAAAATATGCCATTCACAGAATTGTGCAGCCATCACCACTATCCAATTATGAAACATTTTCATCAGTCCAGAAATAAACCCCATAGCATTGACAATCCTTCCCCATTCCCCGCTCCCCCAGCCCCTGGCAACCCCTAATCTGCTTTCTGTCTCTGTGGATTTGCCTCTTCTGGACATGTTGTTTATGTATCCTATTTCATAATACTTAATAATGTTTTCAGGGTTTGTCCATGTAGTGGCTGAATCATAACTTGTTATTTTTATGGCCAAATAATATCCCACTGTATGGGCTTTTGGGCTTTAATGAGTAATGCTGCTATAAACATTTGTGTACAGGTTTTTGTATGGGCCCATGTTTTCATTTCTCGAGGAGTGAAACTGCTGAGACATATAATATATCTATGTTTAACTTTTTGAAGAATTGCCAAACTATTTTCCAAAGGGGCTGCACCATTTCACAGTCCCTAAAGAACTGATGCTTAAAAACTTTGTATTATGGAAAATTTCAAGCAAAAGAGCATAGTAGGACCCTCCACGTACCCATCACCCAGCATTTATCACCTCTGGACTCACTTTTGTTACAAGACAGCCCAGGTTATTTTGAAAATTTGCTTCGAATTTATATCACTTCATCTGTAAAGATTTTAGTTTGGCGCTCTAAAACAGAGGCAGGCAAACTTTTTCTGTAAAGGCCCAGATGGTGACATTCTAGGCTGGGAAGGCTATCTGATGCTTGCTGCTGTAGTGCAAAAGCAGCCACGGGCAATATGCAAATGATGGCGTGGCTGCATGCTGGCAAAATTATAGGAACAGGCAGCAGGCTGGATTTGGCCCCTAGGTTGTGGTTTGTCTCTCCTGCTCTAAAAGATAAGGCCTCTTTTTCCAAAACATATTCATAATGCCATTACCATGCTTAAAAAGCAGTAGTTCCTTAGTATCATCAAATAGCCAGTATTCAGGTGTTTTCAATTGTCTTATAAATTATTTTTTCCATTTGTTTAAATCAAGGAACGTAAAAGTTCCTCCATACACACATTTATTTGCAACTGAAAATTGAAATAACACATCAAAATAGCACAAGGTCCATATATTTCAATTGGTTAATATGGCTCTTAAATTTCTCTTAATCTCTAGGTGCACCTCCCTCAATCTCTCGTTTTTTCCTTATATTTATTTGCCTTGTAGAAGAAACCTGATTGTTTGTCTTGTCTTATTTTCCATAGTCCAAATTTTACTGATTGTGGTATATTTAAAGTGTTCCTCTTCCCCTGTATTTCTTGTAAATTTGTAACAGATTTAGAACTTGAGCAGCTTCAGGCTCTGCACAACATATGTGGTGTTGTGTATTTCATAATTTCTGGTTGTCTGTCTTTTTGTGATGTTAGTGGCCAAGGAAAACAATTTATGAAAGGTTAAAAAATGTTGATATTCTAATTCTTATTATTCTGTATTTATTAGTTGGAATGCTTTTATAAAGATATCTTGAAATATAGTTCATATGAGAAAGGCAGGTCAGATGCTTGCTTCTTTCCTCTTTTATTTCTAATTGTTTGGAGTTCTTATGGACCCAGAATTTTGAACATTTGATGTGTTTCTACACCTCAGTATTGTCCTTACAGATGTTCAAAACATGCTATCTTCGGCCAGCTGGAAGCTTTTCAAGTTGGCTTAGAGTCCTTTTGACCTAATTCCTGTAGTCTTTGACACCTTCCTTGCTTTCTGGTATGACAGGATATTCCTAGCATATTGTATACACGACTTTTCCCCAGACCTGGAATCAGCCACTTATCCAAGAGCCCTGGTTCATTTTAGTGGAAAATGGCATTTAGAGACCAAAATCTCAGTGCTAAAGGTGTTCACTGCCTTGTCAGTTAACTGAGTTAAGATATTCAAACAATGTATCATGAGTTCACTGCAACAAGAAAGTGATTGGGTTTCTGAAAGAAGTTCAAGAGGTCTTTTTGTCCCTTGAAGTACATATGCCTAGTAGCATGCACAGTCAAGCTACTGTGTTTTAAAGTCACTCAGAATAATTTTTCTCTGAGTGCCAGCAACTTGATAGACAGGTTAATTTATTTCATTTTGACCTTGAGTTTTAGGAATTTTTTTAAATTTAATTTTAAAAAATTTACCTGGTTCCAGAGTTAAGGTATATTTAGGAAATTTTAGAGTAGAATGACCTGCTTCAAGGTGGACCAGTGGCCCTTTACCCTGGTATCCCTCTTCACCATCATCCTGGGGATTCACTTTCTCTTGTGGTGAACCTGTCCTCTAATTCCCATGTCTTCCTCTTTGGTGGTTTACTCCCTTTTTTGGTGGAGTACCTCCTCTAATAGTTTCCTGAGAAAGGTGCAGTCTTGGAAAGTTTTTTGAGACAATGCATATCTGAAATTATCTTTATTCTGCTCTAAACTTTGCATTAATAGGTTGGTTGGGTATAGAATTCTAATTTTGAAATTTTTCATTAAAACTTTTCTTTCAGCTGCCATTATTGCTGTTGAGAAGTCTGATGACATTCTGATACTTGATCCCTCTTTTTTGGTAAACTTTTAATATCTTCTCTTTATCTTAGATATCCTGAAATTTCATGATGACTTGGGTTGGTTTAGACCTATTTTTATCCATTGTGTTGGGCACTCAGTGGGTCATTTCTGTCTGTAAATGCATGTCCTTCAATACTGGAAAATTTTCTTGAGTTATTTGATAGTTTCCTCCTTTCCATTTTCCCCATTTTCTCTCTCTGAAACTCCTGTTGGACATTGGACCTGTTGAGACAATTCTTTTCTATTTTCCATTTCTGCTTTTGTGCTCTGTTTTCTGGGAAATTTTCACAAGTTTGCCTTTAATTCTTCTACTGAGTCATTTATTTCTACTGCTATATTTTTAATTTCTAGGAAATATTTTTGTTCTGTTAGCATTCTTTTTTTCTTTAAATTATTCTGTCCTTGTACCATAGATAGAATATCTTCTCTTAGCTCTCAGAAGATTTTTATGATAGTTTTATTTTCTAAATTTTTCCTGCTATTCTACATTGTTTTTATCCCATTTATTTGTTTTGATTTGTGTATTTCAGTTAGAGGTTCTCCTCCAATGTCTGGTGAGCCTTTCATATTTAAGAGTGGAACTAAAAGCTCATTGGGAAGTTCTGTGCTTGAATGGATGTGGTCAAGCTGAGTTTCACTGGGTGATCTGGTTGAGCTGTTTCATTCGGGAACTCCCTGTGCCAATATATGTAGTTCTTTCCTCATGGGAATGTAAGATTCCCTAGAGAAGGGTCTTCCATCTTCTTCCTGGAGGATGTAATCCTGGCTGCTAGCATTCTGGGAACCGAGTGAGAAGAGGCTGGTGACTTCAGCATTCACTATGAAAATTATTCCTTTGTGCCATATCTTTAGTGTGGTTCTCCATCAGCTATACCTGGTTTTCCCTGTTCAGGGATCCTCTATTTATCATCTCCAAAGTTCATTTGGGTCGAGGAAAGCAGTTACTTAGAAGCATGGAGTGTTGAGGTGATCAGGGATTTGGCTATTTCTTAAACAAATTGTCCACCCGTCTTCCTGGTTTTTAGCCCATATTCACTCCTGCTCCAGAGGTACCTGGTATCTCTCAGGTACCAGTTCCTGAGCTCCTTACAAGTTCTATGGTTTGCTTGTCAGCTTTGTCTCCTGTCGATCTAAGATTCAACTTTCTCAGCCCTGCTCAATCAATTCTTACTTGTCTATCTCTTTAGTTTCCAGAATATTGTCTCCTCTTCAATTTTCTTGGAGTTTGCACTGTAAAAAAAAAAAAAAAAAAAAAAAAAATTCTCTGTCATTCCAGTGGGTTTTTTGAAAGGAGATGAGATAAGCTCCCAATGACCTTTTTTAACCAGAAGCCTGGATCAGTGACTCTTGGAAAGTAGAGCATACAGCACCTTTCCCCACCCAGACCTTTTTTATAAGACTCTGCACCAATGACAGAGTTGCATATGCCACGGGTAGGTTGGGGCAGGAGAAGGTTGAGGACTATTGTGCCTATTGAGCTCACTTACCTAGTCAACCCTCCTGACATATATAAAATCCAAATTCATAAAATTTTGACTTACACTTTTTTTTTCCAGGAACATATTTCTAATGTAAAATCAGGAACTCTAGTATTTTGCATCTTCCTATCAATAAAGAGTCAGATGGAGTGTGCTTCCTCTACAGTAGGGTTGGCACACAGCAGCTGGCAGGGCAAAATCAGGTCCACTGCCTGCTTTTGTAAATAACAGTTTAGGGACATGGCCATACCCATTTGGAGACATTTTGTCTGTAGCTGCTTTTGTGCTACAGTAGCAGAACTGAAGAGTTATAACTGAGACCACCTAGCCTGCAAAAGCCACAAATATTGGCTGTCTGGCCTTTACGAAAATTTGCCGAGATCTGCTCTAGACTAAACCACCAGACGAGAACACGCACTTAGAGGCAGCCAAGCGACCAGCTCTTCGTTGAGAAGGTGGGGCCCTATTCCTCTATTGTACTGTCCTTCCCAGGAGAGTGTGGTAAGTACCACACGTAGAAATGACCATTTGAGATGCAAACAAGTGCTTTCACTGTAGACTGTGCTATTGGGCATGGCCGATCAGTTGAGCCCATGTTTTTTATACTCAGTGATTCATGGACATCAAATTCCAGGAGGCCTAAATACAACCCTGCAATATGTGTGTTTTATATCATTTCTCTAAAATTTAAGCATTTTGAGCTTAGGTTGCTTTTAAATGAATTTATTTTATCAGCATGCATCTGGTGTTTCCCTGCAGGGCTGTTTGAGAGGCACAAGTTACTCTTTTCATTTAATATGACTATCAAGATAGAGCAAGCAGAAGGGAGAGTCCCCCAAGAAGAATTAGATTTCTTTTTAAAAGGTAATGAATTTGTTTAGTTTCATTCTTCCCAGCTTCCTTGGCCCACATTGTAGATGTGTATAAGTCTGTTCATTAAAACAAACACCACCATCAAAATTCTCCTTAAAACCTGACTTTCAACAGCACTGTTTTGTTACATATTTCAGTTGACAAATTCTAGCCTCAGAATGGTTCCAGTTTGACCTAGACCAAGCAGCCTTTGCCCAAGCCCTGAGGCTGGAAGCCACACACTGCCCAGATGGGGTCGCTGGCAGTGACAAGGGCAAGCCCATGACTCCTTCTCTTTCCACACTCCTTCTTAGGAAAAGGACTTTCCCCATAAGTGAGAGGAGTCAAATCACTGAGCTTCGTAATCCTCCCAGGATCTCGGGGTTAGCAGCCAGATGGCTGGTCACTTCTCTTCTTCTGTTTTCATTAGGAAACATTTCCCTGGAGAAAAGCAAGCGAAAAAAACCCTGTGCTTGGCTGTCTGACCAGGGCTGGGAAGATATCATTCTTTTATCAGAAATGTTTCCAGACAACTTTGAACATCTTCCTGATGATGTGGAGAATCATCAGACTGTCTGGCAGGATGTGAGCTCATGTCCCTTCTCTTTCTCCTCCTCTCCAAACTTACACTTTGGTCTACAGCTTTGTGAGTGAGAACATACTTCCATGAGTAACCTGTTCACAGTGTAAGCATTGCCCTCTAACTCCCTGGGTGGAACTTTCCTTTATTCAATTCAGCTAGCAGTGTGGGGGAACCATCCGTCCGTCTGCCCATCTCTCCCTCTGTCTTTCTGGCCATCTGTCTATCCATCTATCCATTGAACCAATCACTCATCCATCCAAGAAATATTTATTGAGCATTTTCTCACGCTGAACCAGGTCCCTTGATGGGCTCTGGAGATGCAACAGTGAATAAGATTCAGCCCTCCCTTCCTGAACTTCATAGTTTTGGGGACATAGAGAACAACAGGGCCAACCAGAAGTAGCCCTAAGGTTTCTACATCTACAGATTCTTATCCCTTTACAGTGGCGTTTTGGCACTTTCACATCAAAATGGGGTCTCTGTCATTTCTGAGTTGATGCCACAATGAATGTTCTTTGCTCTTCCTAGTGGTATGACCTGGATTCGCTTGAGCAATTTCCATTCCCCTTGGATTATGATAAAAACATCACCCATTTCCAGAAGTTGCTTATTTTGCGCTGCTTCCGTGTGGATCGGGTATATCGGGCAGTGACTGATTATGTGACTGTAACGATGGGAGAGAAGTGAGTGAGCTGTTTGGGTTTGCCTGAACCTCTTTGCGGGGTAGAACATGGGCTGTCGTGCCCCCCAGATGCACAGACAGCAGTGGCTGCCAGCTCCCAAAAGCATTGCCATGGCCCTTCAGTGGGCGTTGTGTGCTGGCCACCCTAGGGCAGCACCAGCCAAGAGAAGTGCAATGTGAGCCATGTTAAAGTAAAAAGAAATGGTAAAATTAGTTTAATAACATATTATTGAACTCAAGATATTAAAAATAGTATCATTTCAGCATATAGTCAATATATTTAATATTCTTCTTTTTGTGTATTAAGTCTTCAAAACCCTGTGTAAGTCACACTCACAGCACTTCTCAATTTGGACTAGCCACATGTCAAGGGCTCAACAGCCAGTGGCTAGTGGCTACCATATTGGACAAAGTAGCTCTAGAATCACACATGAAGGTAAACAGATGATTGGGGTTGCAAACTTAAGTATGCCTTCATGGTGGGCAGGTGCTGGAAATGAGTGAATCGGGCTGGGCGGGGATTGTGGCAAACTGGAGCAGCCAAATCCAGATCCCCACCGGGGCACCACCCCTCAGCTGCTCTCATTGACGCCACAGTGGCCACGTCCTCCCATTCTTAGGAAGAAGCTAGCAATTTTGATTTTTTTTATGTGAAATTTCCCTATTTTATGTGTTGGCAACTATTTTTTAACGTGGGCCATTCAGGACTGGTCTATGAAGCTGTCAGTGTGAAACTTCTGGGTTTTGAGCCCAAGGCTAGTGTCAGGAGCCAAGCCAAGGCATCCAGCTCAGGGCAAATCCACTGAACCCAACACACAAGTACCGAGCTGCTCTGGAAGGAGGCAGAAAGGTCTCTCCTGTTCAGAAGTTTAGGGTTCAGTGTGGGAGACGCGTGTGTCGGTGGATTCTAAAACCAGGAAAGCCGGGCAAAGGGCTTTTAAAGCCAGAGGGTTCTGGAGGCCTGGAGGAGAGAGAGCTGATTAGAATGGCCCGCTGGCCCTGAGGCCACCCTTGGGGGAGGGGAATTCTGATTTTTTTCTGTCACCAGGTACGTGCAGCCCCCAATGATCAGCTTCGAAGCCATTTTTGAGCAGAGCACTCCAGCTTCACCCATTGTTTTCATCCTGAGTCCGGGCTCCGACCCTGCCAGTGATCTTATGAAGTTAGCTGAGCGAAGTGGCTTTGGAGGAAACCGCCTCAAATTCCTTGCCATGGGCCAAGGTCAAGAAAAGGTAATTTATCTTTGGAAGGAACGGGCTCTAAAGGGGAACTCCGTGGCCTCTGATGGGATTAGTTCACCTTCGGTTCTAAGCTCAGAGTGTTGCCCCACACAGAAGCCAGATGCATTTCTGATCTACAGAGCAGTAATCGAAGGCTAGAACACAAAAGTATTAATCATAACAGCAGTTCTAGATGTGAGATTCTATGATTTCACAGCCTTGCACCCTCACTGCTGTTTCCAAAGCTCTTCCGTGTACCGTCATCATCACCCTCGGTCCTTGCAGTGGCCGCACTGCAGATCAGGGTTATCGGGACCCCAGTCGCCTGGTCAAGGAGGCAGTGGAGAGGCTGAGAGCAGGATCATGTGGGACAGGCCTGCAGGCTTTCTTGTCCACAGCCTGGCCTCTCTGAACCATGTGTCACTCCCTGTTAGAACTTGCTGCGCAAGGAAGAGCCTGTGCTGGTCAGTGCAGTGCTCACACACGGGCTGTGGGGTCGGGGGCGCCGAGCCCGGCCGGGCTGTGCTGTGAACCCCAGGAGGCCCTGGGCAAATCCTCGGCTGCTGGAAGCCACATGCTTGTGCTGGATCACCCGTAGGCACACCACGGGCACCGGCGAGGGAGGGCCATCTCCCCCAGATCTCAAAACCTGAGAGAGGCTGTTGTAATTTCAGCACTCACGTAAGTGTTAAATCATTTCAAAAGCCAAGATTTTATTTGAGGGTTTCATTTGCTTTCACTTCATGGTCATCCTCCACACACAGGGCCCTTGAAGATCTTAAGATGGCCAGGACAGCATCCGCCGCCTGCTGCTTCACGGGGCGGTCAGGGTGCAGGGAGGAGAGCAGTCGGAGCGCTCAGGCCGAAGGTGACCGGGAGAGCACAGTGTGGTCGCCACAGCCCCGCAGACGTGGGCGGCCCCGGTGGAACGCGAACCGGTTGTTCCCTGCAGGCTCCCTTCAGGCTCCTGATCACCCGCTGGAGTGGGCACTGCTGTTCTTTGGGCTTGGAGTGCGGCCCCCGGAGAGCACAGGGCTGGGGGGCTTGGAGACACCAGCTCTTCTCCTTTCCCTCCTCTCGGTGCAGGTGGCCCTGCAGCTGCTGGAGACAGCAGTGGCTCGTGGGCAGTGGCTGATGCTGCAGAACTGCCACCTCCTGGTCAAGTGGCTGAAAGATCTGGAGAAGTCCCTGGAGAGGATCAACAAGCCTCACCCAGACTTTCGCCTGTGGCTCACCACGGACCCCACCAAGGGCTTTCCCATTGGGATTCTGCAGAAGTCCTTAAAGGTCTGGCTCCAGGCAGACACCACATACCGAAACTTGGTTACGTTTCCAGGATCATTGCTGTTCTGTGTGTGCCTGAGTGTGCATTTAGAAATAAACTTCAGGATACAGTTGAAACTTCCTGGGCACCTGCATGAGTTTCCTAGGGCTGCTATAGCAAATTACCACATACTGGGTAACTTGAAACAATAGAAATTCATTCTCTCACAGTTCTGGAGGCCAGGAGCCTGAAATCGGGGTATCAGGAAGGTTGGTTCCTTGTGGAAGCTCTAAGGGAGAATCTGTCCCATGTCTCTCTCCCAGCTTCCGGTGGTTGCCAGCGATCCTTGGTGCTCCGTGGCTTGTAGATGCATCCCTCTAGGCTCTGCCTCTGTCTTCACGTGGCCTTCTTCTCTGCGGTTATAATGGGTTTAGGACCCACCCTAATTCAGGATGACCTCATCTTAACTTGATGACATCTGCAAACGCCCTATTTCCAAATAAGGTCACAGTCACTGGTTCTGGGTGGACATGGATTTGGGGGGGGGTGGTAAGCCATTCAATCTAGTACAGACCCCCTTCCCCATCCCATGTCTCTCCTGCTCTGTAAAGATAACCGCTCTCCTGTATAGCTACTTCATTATTCCAGCCATGTCTTCACCGTTTTTGTGTGTAACCATAACAACATCTAGATTAGCATCCACATATTTCACATTACTAACCCGTCTCTCTGATGATAGGCCCACCCATAGCCTGCCAGACTTTAGTGGTTATGTGCAGAAATTTCAAGTGATTTACATGCCTCATTTAATTTGTTCTTCAGAGAATTCTTCTGGAAAGAGTTTTCCTTCTCTTTCTCTCTCTCATTTTTACATTCGAGGCTCCCGAGGTTCAGCGAGAGGTTATAAGAACCTTCTCAGGTTCAGCTGACAAGCAATTGGCAGAGCTAGGATTAAATCTAGTTCTTTAACTTCCTCATCTGTGCCCCAAACAAGAGACTTTTGCTATTAGGGGAACAAGAAATGTTGCTACATAAAGATGAAGGACAAGCCAAGACGTCTGCACTCTTTTTTACACTCTCCAAAGCTGTCCTTAAGGGTCTGCAATTTCCAATGTGATTTGTTTTCCTTTCTTCCGGCAGGTTGTCACAGAGCCACCCAACGGACTGAAACTCAACATGAGAGCAACTTACTTCAAGATCTCCAGTGAAGCCCTAGAGCAGTGTCCGCACCCTGCCTTTAAGTCCCTGGTCTACGTGCTGGCCTTCTTCCACGCTGTGGTGCAGGAAAGAAGAAAGTTCGGGAAGATCGGATGGAATGTGTATTACGACTTCAACGAGTCTGACTTCCAGGTTAAAACACACTGCTACCACCTTGCTCTCTCGGAAAACCTCTTCCTTAGCAGTCCTGTTTCATCCCTGACTTTTCTCCCAAGATTCAGTGATACAGAGTTCTTGCTGTCTGTATTTTTAGAAAAGAGAATGCGAATAACTGTAGGTTTGAGTATAACCACGCTGTTCCTCCTCCTTTAAGGTCTGCATGGAAATTCTGAATACGTACTTAACAAAAGCCTTCCAGCAAAATGACCCGAGGATCCCGTGGGGCAGCCTCAAGTACCTGATCGGAGAGGTACCGGTGTCTTGGGGCCCTTCTGCAGCTGCCTCCTGGGGCTGGAGTTGGGCTGTGGCTGGTGCCCTTTCCCATGTTCTCGAGGGCCCTCAGGCGAACTCCCTCCGGCTCCTGCTCCCTTCCACAGGCTCTGTGAACTCCTCCCGCTCATCACCCCGTTGTTCCTTGTCCTAAGTGAGCTCTGTTCACATGGAGGTCCCCTGAAGCTGGACCCATCAACCCGGGGGCTCCTGCTGGGTGTCCTCGGGGACACACCAGCAGAGCCTCCCTCCCGCTGCCAGCCCGGGGGTCCACACAGAGCTCACAGGCAGACTTTCCCCAGTGGCCTGTACATTGTTCAGACAGTTAACATCACCAATTCCATAGACAAATGTGGCTGCTGGCTTCTTCAGTTGTTCTGTTTGGCTGTTTGTTTGTTACTTGGTGGAGGTGAGGGGGCAGATTTTGCAAATTGCAAACTGGTTCCCAACACTTCAGGAGAGTGCTCATCAGGCCGGGCACTATCCCTTCACTATCAGCTACAGTCTGATTTTGTGAACAGGCCCTCTTGTACACATTGGGCCAGAGGGTTATGTGAGTCGACATGGTTTGAGCTGCCCAGTGGCCGGGCCAGCAGGACTCTTCCCAGGCTTCACTTGGTCTTAACCCTGGGCGATTCCTCTGGGCCCCTGGGGCATCCGGGTGGACATAGTAGGTCTCAAGTTCCTGGCCAGCTCTCACCAAGCATAATTTCAGGTCATGTATGGAGGACGGGCCATTGACAGCTTCGACCGGCGCATCCTGACCATCTACATGGATGAGTACCTGGGAGATTTCATTTTCGATACTTTCCAACCATTCCACTTCTTCCAGAACAAAGAAGTGGACTATAAAATCCCCCTGGGTGATGTCAAGGAAAACTTTGTTGGTGAGGTTTCTCAGACATCAAAACCTGATTTTAAAGATTCTCTAAGTGAGACCATACATTTCAACTGTCTTGTTTTCTGCAGTTGGCATGATAGCTCTTCTGACCGACCCTCTCCTGGTGGGACTCCTTGGCTGGTTAAGCCTTTTAGGTGGCCCAGCAGGCTATTCTTAGTCTTAGTGCTGATAGAGATAGCTCAGATTTCTTGTCCTGGAATGATGGAAAATACACTAGATTCCACTGTGGAAGGGCACGATGGTCCTGGGGAACTCACTGAGCCACATCCATAAAAGACAAACATGCAGCTAGATTGGGGGAGGTGGAGAATTTTTATTTACCAACATGCTACCCACGAGGCAATGGAACTTAGCTTTGCATGTCTGGGGATTTTGAGGCTGTGAGCTCTCTTTTTGTTCTCTGTGATTGTAGAAGCCATTGAAGCCCTTCCACTTGCCAACACCCCTGAAGTGTTTGGTCTTCATTCCAATGCTGAGATTGGATATTACACTCAGGCAGCTCGAGCCATGTGGGGTCACCTTCTAGAACTGCAGCCTCAGACAGGTAAAGCCTATTCCCACGCATTTTGTTAACTTGTTGAGGGCCTAATGTTGGCCCAGTGTGCTACTGTCTTGTTCTTATCATTTCCCACATTGCTCTGATGCTTTTCTGAGAACCAGAAGGCTTGGAATGTTCTGGTCCTCTGCTCAGATACTTTGCTTTCTCTAAAATGTGTCCCATTTTTAGGGGAATCCAGCACTGGCATCAGCCGTGATGATTACCTCGGCCACGTGGCCAAGGACATAGAAAACAAGATGCCCAAAGTCTTTGACTTGGACCAGGTCAGGAAGAACCTTGGCATGGGAATCTCCCCCACCTCGGTGGTCCTCTTACAGGAGCTAGAACGCTTCAACAAGCTTGTGATACGCATGTCCAGGTCTCTGGTTGAACTTCAAAGGGTGAGGCAGTTTTTAACATGCAGATTACTGCTTAGCTGTAATAATTAGTTTTTTTGACATAGTCTTGATTGATTTCTTTTGATTCTGTAAATAGGCCTTGGCTGGAGAAGTTGGCATGAGCAGTGAGTTAGATGACATAGCCAGATCTCTTTTTGTGGGACACATCCCTAACATCTGGAGAAAGCTTGCCCCTGACACCTTAAAGACTCTTGGAAATTGGATGGTCTACTTCCTGCGGCGGTTCAGTCAGTACACGTCATGGGTCAGTAAAAGGCAGCGGCCTCTGTGGGTTCACGGGTCAATCTGTACTCCCTCGGACCACCTCCCGACCCCGTCTCTGTTCCTCAGTAGTAACCTCTGTAACAGTTCATTGGATATTCTAGAAATAGTGTCTGATTCTACTAGCATATCTGTATCTTTTTTTTCTTTTCTTTTTAAGATTTAGAAGCCTACTCTTCACATCTTGATTTATTCATCAAAGAGTATATTTTGGCAATTGTTCAATCTTAGTACATAGAAGTCTACTTACTTCTTTTTAGGGTCTTCCATTTTACAGATACTCCATATCCTTCCCCTATTATGGACATTTAGGTGATTACTGATGGTTTTTGTTGTTGTTGTTTTGCTAGTATAAACAACCTTCTTGAGCACATTTTCCCCCCTCTTTTTATAAATTAGAGAAGTTCTGGATGTATAGAACAATCATGCATAAAATACAAGATTCCCTTACCACCCCACTACCAACACCCTGCATTGGTTGGATCATTTGTTACAATTGATGATGGCACATTTTTATAATTGTTCTATTAATTAAAGTCCATGATTTAACTTCGGGCTCACTGTTTGGGAAGTGTAGTTCCATGAATTTTTTTTTAAAATTTTATTCTGTTACCATATATACAATCTAACATTTCTCCTTTTAACCATACTCAGATATGTATTTTGGTGCTGTTAATCGCATTCACGTTGCTGTGCTACCATCACCACCATCCATTACCAAAACATTTCCATCATTCCAAATAGGAACTCTGTGCATTTTAACCTTAACTTCCCATTCCCTACCCCCAACCCAGCGCCTGGTAACCTGTATTCTAGTTTTTCACTCTGTTAATTTGCTTATTCTAATTATTTCATATCAGTGAGATGAGACAAACTTTGTTCTTCTCTGTCAGACTTATTTCACTCAACATCTTCAAGATTCATCCATGTTGTTGCAGGCATCAGAACTCCACTCCTTTTCAGGGCTGAATAGCATTCCCTTGTATACATCCATCACATTTTGTTATCCTCTCATCAGTTGATAGGCACTTGGATTGTTTCCATCTTTTGGCAATTGTGAATAATGCTGCTATGAACTTCGGTGTGCAAGTATCTGTTTGAGTCTCTGCTTTCAATTCTTTTGGATGTATACCTAGTAGTGGAATTGCTGGGTTATGTGGTAGTTCTGTACTTAATCTGTGTTTGCCTATGTTGTATATATTTTTCCTAGCTTGTTATAAGTCTTTTCACTTTGTTGATGGTATTTTTTCCATAGAAAAGTTTTAAGTTTTTACATAACCAAATTTATCAATCTTTTCTTTTATGGCTTCTAGGTTTTGTATTCCCCACTCTAAGATATGAAAAAATTCATTTCAGATTTGATCTGGTACTTTCATGGTTTTATTTTTTTATATCTTAATCTTTGATCCATTTGGAATTTGGTGATCTAGCTTGTTTTTGTCAAATGGGCTGCTGGTTGTTTCAGCACCGTCTTTTCTCTGTTATGGCAAAACATGTCTTTTATCATAAACTGAATTTCTATCGTCAGCTTTGTCCCTGGAATCTGATGATGTCTCAGACTTCCATCAGTTGCCCTCCCTCTCTCCAGGTCACTGAGGGTGAGCCCAGTGTGATGTGGCTCTCAGGGCTGCACATCCCAGAATCCTACCTCACAGCCCTGGTGCAGGCAACCTGTCGGAGGAATGGCTGGCCGCTGGACCGCTCCACCTTGTTCACGCAGGTGACCAAGTTCCAGGATGCAGATGAAGTGAATGAGCGAGCAGGACAAGGTAAGGTCTGCTCACTGTGGATTCACGGCCTGTCCTCTAGGGTTTCCCTCTCTGAGACATCCCAATTCAGAGGGGCTGGACATGCATGGACCAAAATGGGCCAGGCCATGCTCTGGTCAGACTGATGCAAACACCTGATGTGGTTGTGACTTGACAGCTCTGAGAGGGAATAAATAAGTTTCTCTTTCAGTTTCTCCATTGAGACCTGGGATTGATGCCAGGGGAGGCCTGAATCACGTTCATTCCACTAGTTGGTGGGAAATGAGGTCCTAGATCAGAATGAGCTCTTTCAAAGAAATAGATCACCAGGTGCCATGGGAGCCAGAGAAGAGTATGAACTAACTTGGATGGAACCATTAAATTATTCTTCATCTCCAAGTCCCTGAGATGTTGGTTATTGACTATACAAATTATAGCTGGAAACCACTGACCCCTCAGGGCCTTGTCATCTTAGAGGCCATTTATCTGCAAGGGACAAAAACCCTATTGAGCTTAAGAAGAGGGTTTTTATGGTGAGGATTCAGGCAACCTCTTGGTCCCAGCTGTGTAGGTCCAGCTGGATGGCAGAGTAACTGGCAAGTGGCCAGACTGCCTTTCTTTCTGTGGCCAAATGGTTTCCCTCTTCTCTGCATGTCTGCTATGCTTGCCTCCCCACACACCACTTTCTCTGTACGACTTCTGCTCTCTGCTCCCCAATCATTTTGGTTTATAGGGGATTTGAAGTTGCCATGGTGCCAACTCTAACCCTGAGTGCCCAAGGTGGTCTGATGGTCTGTGTGCCCTTGATGCCACATTCTTTGGGGAGAGGATCAGACGGGCCCAGCTGGGGAGATGGTGCCCCTCGTCCACTTAGCTGTGGCTGTGAGGGAGAGACATGCGGTCTGTGGAGTGTCCCGTGTTGGCTATGGGTGGGTCATGTCCTCTGGAAGGGAATGTGGGCAGGGCAAAAATGACGGCCACCTCTTATGGAAAAAGGCCCGGACTGTCCTTGGTTCCTCTGGGGAAGGAGAGTCAGTTCCTTTGATTGTTGGATACGTAGGTCTGACAGAGCTTTTTCACAAGCACAGTTACAGATGCCTGTTTGAATCCCAGTTTTCTTTCTGGTATCTCTAGGGTGCTTTGTCTCAGGACTGTACCTTGAAGGTGCTGACTGGGACATAGAAAGAGGATGTCTTATCAAGAGCAAACCCAAGGTGCTTGTTGTCGACCTGCCAGTTCTGAAGATTATTCCCATCGAAGCGCATCGCCTCAAGTTGCAGGTTAAAGGCAAACCCCTGTGCTCATCCCCCCACCTCTCTTACACCTGTGTCTTCTGACCCTGGTTCTAGATGAGGTGGTTTCAGATAGTCCTGCCTTTGAAGAGGGGCTCCTTACCTTTATGGATCGGGGTAGCCTTTGAGACTGATGAACACACTCCCTGGGAAAATGCATATGTGCACCTGCATGAACACTGTTCTTCCAAAGGAAGCACAGCTTCAAGTTTAGAACCTGTGGACTAGACTAACGTTAGGAGAGACTCCCTCCTTTCTTGTGAAATTCCGTGGGAACTGCTTGCATCATGAGGTAGTTACACTTGGTGTGGTCAGCAGGTGCCTCCTGTGTGGCTTGGCCAGGACGCACTTCTAATGAGCGTCAGAGTGAAGCCCTGTGCAGGTTAAGTTAGCTCAGGATTGCCCCAGGAGGCCTTGGCCGCACGTATGGTCTCAGATGCAGCCTTGCACGAGGGCCCGCTGCAGGCTGAGCACTAGATGCAGCCTTCGCCCCGCTGCAGTGCTGCGCTTTCTCCTCTCTCCCCGGAGGTCTCACTCACCTATCCTTTGCAGAATACCTTCCGGACTCCTGTCTACACCACCTCCATGAGAAGGAACGCCATGGGTGTTGGCTTGGTGTTTGAAGCTGATCTCTTTACCACGAGGCACATTTCTCACTGGGTGTTGCAAGGAGTCTGCCTCACCTTGAATTCTGATTAGCAATTTGGGCAAAAAATACTGGATTTGGAATTCTAGGTCTGTGGCTGGTGCTGGGAATTCATGAAGAAGATCAAGTCTGCTGTCATTTCCTGGGTGGCTCAAAGCCCACATGCATAAATGTGTGCAGACAGGAGGGGCACTGACGCTGACTTGCCTCTAATGTGCAATCAGCAGCTTTCCATATAAACTAACTAGAATGGTGTTTTTTTTAACTATTTTTTTCTTTTAGGATTCTGTGTATTCATAAAGATAATACTAGAGCATTTTAAGATGTGTTGAGTTTTCTTTTCCTTCTCAGAGGAAGTACTTGATTAAGCAAAGTGCCTGGTATGTCATTGGCGAAACTGAGAATCCTAATGTAAATTTCCAAGGGCACGATCTGACGGTGTGTTTCGACAGATGCCTCCTTTTTGGAAGCACTATCTGCTCAGGTGTGGGGCAGCGGGCTGGGCCGGGGACGCTGGGCACAGAGCAGAGGTGGTCAGACTCGGCAGCAGCCACTTTCCCTTCCTGGGGTCTCTGGTCTCTTGGCCTTGGGCTGCCAGGGCAGGGCACTGGGGAGGCTGTTGAGCTTTGTGTTTCATTCCCTGCTTGAGCTCCCTACCCCCGCCTTCCTGGGTCTGTGTGGGGTAGGGCAGCAGAGTTAGAATCAGCAGGACCAGTGGCTTCCGGGCATCGTTCCTTCCGTGCACCATGAGGGCAGCCTGGGTCCAGGCCCAGCTGCCGGCAGAGTTGATGGCTTTACTCGTAAGGGAGGGGCAGGGCTGAGCACCAGCAGGGCAAAAAGGCAGACACCAGCCACAGGCAAAAGTAGCTTTTACGAGAACCTCTGAAGGGTAGAACATTCTAAGGAGAAGCTCTGGGCCATGAGATATGGCTGGGACCCCCATCCAGGAAGGGAAACCACTGCTCCCAGGGGGCGGCCGAGCTCCAGGGAGGTGCTCTGGGCAGGAACGCACCGCGGCACTGCTCAGAACCGACTTCCCTTCCTCCCACAGTCTCCTCCCAGGCCCTCCCTCGGAGGGTTTAATAAAAGACACAAAACAGAAAGAAGGCAGGTTTAGAAAATAAATTTTGTTGGGATCTTGAACATTTTGGAGAAAACTAACAAAAAAAAAAATATGAACACACACATTCAGGTCATGTTGATGTGAAGAGTAACGTCATTTAGTTCCTGTGACGTACACAGACGGCACTCGGGTACCAGGGCGCCCTGGGAGGGGCTGCTCCCTATGGGCCGCCCCGGGGACCAGAGGAGAAAAGGTATTGGGGTTGATATGAGTTGCTCCGACTGTCTAATTAGGCGTGTTGCTATCTGATTTTGTTAATATTAAGTAGTGATGCAGCCTGCAGCCTGTGCATTTGGATTACACAGAGTAGGATCAGAAGCAAGCATTTCAGTACACAGGTATTTGGCCACAGCAATTAGTAAATACATGTTCTGCACTGGGGACAGGATCATATTTTGGTGTCAGTGAAAGGGCAAGAGGAGCAGGAGGAGAATAATCTGTTGACAGGTCTGAAAAAACTTGGCCTGCATGGGAACCGAAACGAAAGGTGTGGGTGAGTCTGTCCTGGCCGTGGTCGCAGTGCACTGCCAGCGGGAGGTTCAGGGGCGCCTGGGCCAGGCCTCACACAGCTCTGTCCGCCCCTGGGTGCTTCCTCACGACCTTCCCTCCATTCACCTGGTCGACCGCCAGCGTCTCCACCTCGGGCTGCGCCTGCGGCGGGGTGACGTGGTGGATGCGGTGGGCCACCCCGACGTGGGCCTTGTGCTGCTTCTCGTGTGCTGGGCTGTGCTGCTCGCTGGTGCCGCGGTCGGAAGCGATGGGGGGAATGACCAGAGGCCTCTCCTTGATGAGGTGGACCTCGGCTGAATCCCTGGCCAGCAAGAACGGGGTGGGGTCAGGCATAGCATCCACTGGTTCACGCAAAAGTAGTTTCCGGCTCTCAGCCCCAAATCTGTAGACCTCTTCAAATTCTGGGTGCAGAGGAGCCGAGAGGCTCTTTTTCATCCGGCGGCGAGGCGTCTCGGGCAGCTTGTCTTTGGGGGGCGCTGGCTTGTAGCTGGCCAGCACGGGACTCCCGGACGGGCTGGCGTCCGAGGTCCCGCTGGAGCTCAGGAGCTTCTTCCTGGCGGCGTGCAGCTGGGCGGTCAGGTAGGCAATGGTGCCCGCGCGCTGCTCCAGCTCGCTGGACAGCATGTTCAGCTTATGGCTTTTCACCTTCAGCTCCTCCAAGTACTTCTTCTCCCTCTCTTTGATGGTGTTCTCCAGCACCGTGATCATTGCATTTTTCTGCTCCAGTTCTTTTAACAATTCATTATTTTCATTTTCCTTGAATTTCAGCTGGGCTTCCAGTTCTTCGCATCTTTTCTTTAGTTCACTGCTTCTAGAATTTCCATCTCCTAGAAGAATAAGGAACTGGATTAAGAAGCCACCAAGATTGAGCCATCAGCACTTGGAGGCAGAAAGACCTGGCCAGGGGGGCGGGGGCCCTGCCTCTCTGCAGAGGAGGGGAAGGGTGGTCCCATGCGGGGCGTGAGTGTGAGGAAGAGGGTGCTCAAAGGCCACAGGGGAGGCAGGGTTGAGGGTGGCTAAGCTCTAACCCCCATGCAATGGCAGGGAAACACGGCCCTTCACCTCACCACCCCCATTTCCTCTCTCGTCCCTGAAGGGTGGGAGATCAAATGGTCTCAGAAGCCTCTTCCAGCTCTCAGTTTTCTGGCCTGTTGCATAAAAGAATATCTCAAAGTTTTTCAAATGCTGAAGTTAAAACAGGAAATTTCAGACTATTAGACCTCACCAAATACTTAGGATTAAACTGTTAGCAAATCTACTTGTCTGCTCAGAAAATGCTTATCAAATGCCCACTACGTTCCGGCTCTTTTCTGAAAAGCAAGTGTAAAAGACGTGTCTGTCTAAAGTACAACCCTGGCAGTGCAGAGGAGATGAGGGCTGGGCTCCCGCTTGCCTCTGAGGCAGTCTCTTCTCCCATTCTCCTGTCTGCTGCTCCGACAGGCTCCCGGGGGCTGTGCTCCCCACTTTCCGGGCGTCTCCTTGCCCGTAAGAGCAGATGGGGCAGTCCTAGCCTCTGTGTACCGCCACCCGTGCTTGCCCAACTCCTTCAGCAAATGTCAGCACTGCCTTAGCTTCCCTGCACTACTTGTGGCCTCAGGACCATGTCTCGGACCACTTCTCAGCCTCCCCCTTGCTGGTGGCACCTAGCGTCACGTGCAGGCCACCACCCTGCCTGTCCTTGCCTTGCCTCCCAGAAAGTGGAATGGGCTGTTCTCCCCACACCCTTCCCTGCTGATCTGGTACCCTCGCCTAGAATGTCAGTTCCTGAATCTGCCTCTTGGGTACCAATTCTACAATCAGAGTGTGAGTATCTGCTCTTCTCCCACGTCTTTAATGTCCCAACTGGATTGAACCTAGAGATACCACTTGCATCCCTGGCCATCCTCCTCCCTTATGGTGCACGCCTCACTGCGTTCCCGTGGCCTTCCCTGTCAGCCAGGCTGTCTACGCAGCTCCTCTCTGGTCTTCGTGTCTCCAAAGTTGCCCCTTTCAATCCATCCTGTATTTTGGAAGATTGGGTACCACTCTAAATATTTTATTCCCATGTTCAAAAATGGCTCCTCATTGCCTAATAAAATCCAAACTGCCAGACTCTTCTTCCATTGCCCTTCTTGATCTGTCCCTAGTATTATGGTTCTTCTGCTCCCACATAAACCCTAAGCTTCCACCACTCTCTGCCAGGCCGCCTGCTTTTGGCCTTTCCTTACTGAAACCTCCACCTTAACCTCACTTTCAGGCCTATGTGTCCAATATCCTTGAATTACACTCCATGCCCCAGGGCCCGGCCACAGGGCCACAGTCTGCTGGATGTCTCGCCTGACCTTCTGCTGCCTTCCTAGGGCTTTTGTCTGTTCTCACTCCTGGTATTTGCCCCACCCGCCTGAGGCAGCAGCTTCAACGACGCATACTGTCTGCCAGACTGAGCTTTTCAAGGCCCTGCAGACGAGTTGACTTGTTTTGTACACGGTGCCTTGCACATACAAACTCATGGCAGGTGAAATTATTGTTTTTAAAATGTGTACACATGTGTGTAATGTCAGTAAACGATTTCCCTAGACAGGATGCAGGAAAGGCTATTTACAAGGAGGGCTTCTGGTGGTCTTTTTTTGTTTTTGTTTTTGTTTTTTGCCAAAAAGAAAAACAATGGCTTCTGAAATGCAGCTTCAGAGACAGTGACAGATACAAAGAAGCACATGGCTCTAACACCAACTCTGAGACCCAGGAGCCTGGCCACTGGGCTAAGCCCTGCTGCTTGGAAGGCTGACTTTCCACACCTCCTTTTCGTCCCATAGAGACTGCAGGACAGCGAGACGTCTCTGCAGGTCCGCAGCAGGCCTTTGCCTCCTTCACGGGAGGTCTGTGACTGTTCCAGTTTGCTAATGCTGCCATTATGCAAAATACCAGAAATGGATTGACTTTTATAAAGGGGGTCTATCTGGCTACAAATTTACAGTCTGAAGGCCATGAAAATGTCCAAATTAAGGCATCAACATGAGTTGGCCTTAAGAAAGGCCATTGGCATCCAGAAAACCTCTTGTCAGCTGGGAAGGCACATGGCTGACATCTGCTGATCCCGGGTTGTGTTCCAGCTCCCCTCTCAGCTCCTGTGCGTTCTTCAAAATGTTGCTCTTGGGATGTTTTGTCCTCTCTTAGCTTCTCTGGAGTAAACTCTGGGCTAGCAACAGCAAAAGTCTGCTTTCAACAGCTGTTTTCAAAATGTCTCTCTCAGCTGCTCTCCAAAATGTCACTGTCAGCTGCTCCGAGGTCCTTCTGTTTATGAGCTCTTTTATAGGAGTCCAGTGATTAAATCAAGACCCACCCTGAATGGGCAGGATCCATATGTCCATGGAAATAATCCAATCAGATGTTTCACCCACAGCTGGGTGGGTCGCATCTCCATGGAAACAATCCAAGGATTCCAACCTAATCAGCACTAATACATCTGCCCCCACAAGACTGCATTAAAGAATATGGCATTGGGGGGACATAATACATCCAAACTGGCACAGTGACCAAAGACTTTCATCCACCCCCCAGCCAGACATGGACATCTTTCCCCAGGCAGTGCTGCAAAGGGCTGACGTCTGGAAGATTGGAGAACAAGAGTCCCTGAGCTGTAAGCCCTGTGAAGGGCAGCTGAATGGGGCTGTCCATGAAGGCAGGAAGGCCCTGGTGGTTGGGATGGGAGCTAGCCTTTGTGGGCACCTTTCAGATGAGGACGCAGGCTCAGGGAAGTTAAACAATTTGCCAAAGACCACAGGGCTTCTCAGAGGTGGTGGAGATCTGAATCCAGGACTCCCTAATGCTCAAGCCAGAGCTCTTTTTGGTTGTACAGTCCTAGGAGAGGCCATACTTTGGCAGCCATCATCATTTCTTGAAAATAATTTTAGCTGTGCTGCTTTCTCCTCTCAGAATACAGCCCAGGCCACGGACTAATGTTTACTGGCCTCTGATTTAGTTGGTGCTATGACTGACGCCTCCTTCCGTTGACTCTAGAAAGCTGCTTTTTGGAGATTATCATTCTCATGAATTGGCACTTCCTATCTGCCAATTTCTCAGCCTCCTATAGGAAGCTCCACTCCATCTCCTCCTCCACAAACTCCCCCTCCTCCTAGGATTTTCAGTCTTTCACCAGATACAATCCCGGTGAAAGATGGGTGTGAGTCGAGCTGGCCAGCACAAGTGCTCCTCCTCGCCTGCAGCAGCATTTCCCAAGCTTGCCTGAGCATCAGATCACTGCAGCACATTCTACACATACAGAGTCCCAGGCCCCATCCCAGACACTGGTGGTCAGAACCTCCAGGGGAGGGAATCTGGGAGTCTGTATCTTTAACCAGTGTCCCTAGAGAGTCTTAGGACTGGGCGAGTTGTGGGTGCCCTAATGCATAGATGGTTGCCAATGTGAGGGCTGTCAGGGGTGGGACATTGGAAATCAGAGTGAGAACCCTGGGCGGAGAGGTCCCAGGTCAAGAATCATGTTTCTTCAGATTAGCATGTGCTGAGAGGGGAGAAGGAGTCAGGGCACTCCATTTCCCATGATACAGATAACTTTTCCAAAGGCTTAGGTTACGGCAGGGGTGAGGGGTGGGGAGTCGGGTGTCCCTGTGTTCAGGTTGAAATCCTGTTTTCCTGAATTCCCAGAGCCCAGCTCCTGGCCCCGGGGGCTGCTGAGGAGGCTCCTGGCATCCTCTGCAGAGAGACTCTTGAAATTAGGGTCCTCTGCTGCAGCCTGGCAATGCTTGATGGTGCCTCCTCGACCACCCACAGTCAAAAAGATGCCTTGGCTCCTGAAAGGAGCACTTAGGAGACTGTAATATGAGTAACACAAAAGGTAAAGTCTGTACTTGGTAATATACTAAAACTTGATGGAAATGGTCCATGTCTTTTATAAGGAATCAGATACTCTCGTGAATAATAACTGCCATTGTGAAACCTACTTAGAAACAGGCATCTTGACTCTAACACCTACTCTGCGTTTCCTAAGTGCCCCGTGCTCTGGGGAGCAGGTGGTTTCAGAGGCCTCAGAGCTCCCGAGAAGGCCCGTTTCTCTCTCTTGTGCATGGCCTGCGCCAGGCTGACATCCTTTGGGGACCCCGAGTCTCGGGATTCTGGTCAGGGGGAGTGTTTCTGGGGCTGCAGGCCTCCGGGGGGTGGTCTGGTGGTCGGTCACTCACTCGGCTGGTCTTCAGAGAGCACCTGTCCTGGGTCAGGCCCTGCACTAAGCACTGGGACATAGAGGCAGCAGGGCCACTCTGCCAAGACCTGCTCCTTCTCCTCTTTCTTTTTTGGTTTTAAATCACATCTGTTTTTATTTCCTGATTACAGAAGGAGCACAGTCATTGTAGAAAAATCAGGCAATCCAGAAGAGCATATAGAAGACATTACAAATACATGTTATCAGTCAAGACAAAATAATATCATTCACCACTCCCCTGCCCCCCATGCCCCACTGAGAACCACTTGTAACACCTAAGGCTACACACTTCCTTCCCGTCTGTTTTTGGTGAGATCTGGCCATATTCATTGCAAAGGTATTTTCTTCTACGTGTGTAACTTGAAAACAAATGGCACCAGCATACACCACAGAAGGAACAAGACCATCATTAACTTTTGGGGAGAGAGTTCTTACCTGTCTGTTCTGAACTTTTGAGGGTCAGCTCATATGTTAAATCTAAAAAGCAGATAATATACATTAATTTTGTATGATTATAGTGCATTTCAAAATCTTCATCAGCTCTGAAAATGCAGACAGTATTCTAATTAGCCAGCTAGTCCTGCCCAGAAAGGTCAGGCTTTGGGCACTATTCGAGGCAAGTGTGAGGACAGCAGAAGGTATCAGTGGCTAGTATACTTCCTAGAGTTAAGAAGGGACCTGCCTTTCCCCCCAGATCCCCTTGCCCATCCTCCCAGAACACATTCCAACAATCCAAAGTCACTGAGCAGCTTGCTCTGTATATTACACACGCTGCATGTTGGTCACCCAAATGCTTACAAGTTCCAAAATGCATTGTAAATTGTAACCATTTATTTTGATCTTTTAATCCCCAGCATGCCCAAGAAAATGCTTCAGAGCTTTATGCTCAGTGTATTTCAACTATGCAGTGAGTTTGAGATAAGGTATTCGAATGGACTGCCAGCCACAATAGGGGTTTAAACACGTCATATTGGGAGCAGAGAAGAATTAGAAAACAATAAAATCCCACTTCTCACTCTTCACCTGGAAAAACTGGCACAGCTTCTGATCCAGCCACAGTCTGAAACTGTCCTTATAACAGATTCTGCTTTGCTCTACCAGCTGTTAGCAGGCCCCAGGACCCTGGTAAGTCCTGTCCAGGTGGGGCCCCCATGGGCTATCGGGGCCCCACGGTACCTGTGCAGTGTTGCTGCAGTCGCCTGATCTCCGCATGCAGCCCCTTGAGTGTGCTGGCATGTTCCCGCTGAAGGAACAACAGGTTCTTCTGTGCACTGTGCAACTGGTTCTCCAGATTTGTGGCTGCCATGCTGACTTCCAGATGACCTGTGGGAAACAGACCCCGGTCACTGTCCCTGACGATGAGAGTCACAGGTCAGTAGGCTGAGCAAGGAAGATGCCCACCTCTTGCCCTACTTGGCTCTGTGGGCTTCAGCTCTGGGTGTGGAGATGAACATCTTCCACGCTAAAGCTGGAAGGAAATGGATGGGGCTGGGGGCTGGAGGCCTGCCAGCACGAGGGCTGCATTCACAGCTGCTACAGTGAGACCCAGCCTCCCTTTACTGAGCACTCACCGTGAGCCAGGTGTACAGGGTGGCTGCCTTCACCCTCTCAGGGCTGGACTCTGATTCTCCAGCACCTAGTACCATGCCTGGCACACTAGTGAGTTATGAACAGTACAAGTTCACTTCACCTTACCGATGAGGAAACAGGCTCAGAGAGGTTAATTAATGAACCTGGGGGCCACACAGTAAGTATAGAGCGTGGAATCAAATCCAGCACTCCCTGATTCCAATCCTAGTCTCGTCCTACGCCACCAAACTTCAGCATACTGTGACCAAAATAGCTCTTGAAAGAACACCCTGACAAGGTGAGCACTGGATGCTTCCTCACTGGAAAGCCTGGTGTCTGGGCAAGGGGATGAACGTGCCCTCTGAATGGCAACTAGAGCCGGCCAGAGCAAGGAGAAGAGAGAGATGTGCAGAATTCCAGAGGGAAGCCCCATGACTTTCATGGAGCTGAGAGGGGCCTCAAATCCTTCTTGTGAACCTTCCAAGAACATACTGTGCAGGGCCATGTAGTGGTTGCAGAGGTCTGGAGCTGGTGTCCCCCAGATCCCCATACCCACCCCTGCAGCTATGGCCATCAGGTGCTCACTCAGGGCCTCAGATTCCCTGCCTTTACTGGAACTCAGAAAATGTGGTAAAATCAACCTGACTTTCTGGAAAAGCTACCAGAGAAATTCAAGATGCCTTGCACAGCACTGAAAAATGCAAAAGACAAAACAGGGATTATTTGCTTATAAATACAGAGCTTCAGGGTATATTTATCCTAATTTTCTGTGCCAAAGAACCTTCCCTAAAGGAAACACCACCTCTCAAAAAGTTTCCAGTATGCAGTACACTGCTAGGAAGGCACAAGGAGAAGATTCTGGAGATCACAACACAGCCATGCTGTCTCCACTTAAGACAGCACCAATCGTTTGTTATTTCTAAGACCAGCGACACACGTGCACACTAGCTCTGGAGCTAAGAATAGTTAATGATTGGAACTTGACATTTTCATTATACAGAAAAAGCTTTGTGTGACCTCCTCAGGTGAAGAGGCCACAGGCCTCACTCCCAAAGAAAGTTAAAAAATGCATAGAGGACTCGTAGGCACATGTTTGAACAACCAGGAATCTCTTTCAACATGGTTCAGAACAACTCCGCAAATAAGATGACTGCACCAAATTCACAGTGGATCAATTGAAAATCCTCATTGACACTTTCAACCAAAAACCTTATGTGGGTTATACTACCAAACAAAAACTTGCTTTAGAAATTGACTCTGAAGAGTCTAGAATCCAGATTTGGTTTCAGAATCAAAGAGCTCAAAACTCATTCCAGAGAAGAACAGAAACTGAGCAGGCTTCAGAATCAAGTCACAGGTAAGACCCCCTACAGAGATTCAAGATGGAGAAGCCAGGTGGTGCCATCCCTCTGATACCTCTTCCCGATTATGCATTCTCATCAAGGTGTTCCATAACAACCCCTACCCTGGGATTGATTCCGGAGAACAACTTGCCAAAGAAATTGGGGTTCCAGAGTCAAGAGTCCAAATTTGGTTTCAAAACCAAAGATCTAGAATCCTTGTCCAGAGAAAAACAGAACCTGATGAGATCTTAGAACAAATACAAGACAAGGGACGAAGTCTCTGAGATGAGAGAGTTCAAGGCAAGGAAGTGACACAAAATATCACCAACCTTACTAGCAATTGTTTTATTTCTCTAGAACAAGACACAGAAACTAGTTGAGTGTATCTGATATCATCCTGAGCCCCAAACCTTTCTCACTCTTCGTGGGAATGCACCCTTCCTCTGAGACTGCAGGTTGAGCACTCTGGAAATGGTAAGCAAGACCTGAGGAGGCAGAGATGGGTCCAGGAGGCACTTCAGAGCGCTCCTGACTCAGCCTGGATCTAGAGTTCAGCAGAGCTGAGGACAGTTAAAACAAAATGAATAACTATCATTACATAATCATCGTAGTAATAACTGATTCAGGCAAAAATCATCAGTATATGTAAAAATCTCAAAGTGAATGTTTTATGAAGAACAAGCTATATATTGTCTCAAAGAATCTACCCACGGATTACATATTAATTACAAATGAAAACTAGTAAGTTTGCAGTGGAGAAACCTAACGGACTCCACCTTAACCAAGTGCTAGAAATTGACTTTACCAATGATAATACAGACTGACATGAGGTGCCTCCTGAAATGAAGCATCTAGAGAAGACACAATATCCCTTTTGTGTTATTACTGCCCAAGTTGCTCATGCTTAATTTGATCATAAGGTAACACCAGACAAGCAAAACTGAGTGACATTCTACGAAGTCACAGACCTGTACTCTTCAACAACGGAATGAATAATTGCAACAAGGATGGAGAGAAAGTATGCTAACTCAGGAAGTCTCCCGAAGAGTTACTTCTCTATGTGGCATGTGCTACCATTTATATGGGGAAAGGACACAAATTCAGCGACCTGTTTATGTCTAAAATTTCTCTCCAAAGTTGCTCAAGAGTCTGGTAAGTTTAGTTATCTCTTGGGAAGGGAGGTGGAAAATAGAGGCGGAAAACAGAACTGTTTTTTCACTTTAATATATATATATTTACTTGTACCAAATGGTCAACTCAAAATTTCTCATTTTAACCATTTTCAAGTATACAATTCTTTAGCATTAATTCTATTCACAATAATGTGCTACCATCACTAATATCCATTACCTCAACTTTTTCATCACCTCAAACAGAAACTGTGCACCCATAAAGAAATAACTTCCCGTTCCCCTCACTCTCCAGCTCTCCCTTCCTGCTGCCATGGCCTCTGGTAACCTGTAATCTACTATCTGTCTCTATGAAGTTTGCTTATTATAGGTATTTCATATAAACGAGATCACACAATTATAAAAAAATGCGGAGAGGGAAATAAAGTGTGCCAGAAGAAGCCTGAGAATGGGAGTGGACAAGGACAATGACACTCCTGACAAAAGCACAGGATAGAGAAGACAAAAAGGACATTTCATGAGGGAAAAATGGCAAGTGGAAGGAGGGACTAATAGGAAACAGAGAAAGTGCAGCTCTTGGTGGGAGCTGGTATACCTCATTATAGGAAGGAGTTCGGCAAAGGGAATCAGAAGCCTTAGAATTTAGCATCCTTCTGACTTAGCAATTTCATTTCTAGGAATCTACCAAAGGGAAATAATTACCTTTGTGTGAAAGATGTAGCTATAAGAATGGTCATTACAGTGCAAGTTACAGTGGAAAAGAAAACAAACTAAAAATCCAGTAACAGGGAACTGTTTAAATAAATTACAGTTATTATTTCTATGAAACAACAGATTCCTCTCCACTGCTGCACCCCAATAGTGAGGTCTGAGGCTTTATGATGACAGGCTGCTGATTCCCACGGAAACAGCAACATAGAGAATTGTAAGAAGATGCGGATTAGGTTGAATCATCACTTTTTCATTCCCAAGCCAGAAAATCAATGTTTGTGCCTCTAAAATTAACACGTCACTAATGAGTTAATGACACTGCTTGGGGTGGCAGCAGCAGCGGGGCGCCCTGGCAATCAGAGTCCAGGAGTTTTAGCCCAGGCCTTCCGCTCCACGTAAAATCCGGGTGGCAGATCATGCCAGTGTTGACTTCCCGTCAAACTGGGCTCTACTCAGCAGAGCTGTGAGTAGCCTTCT
Source organism: Choloepus didactylus (assembly GCF_015220235.1). Classification (NCBI taxonomy): domain Eukaryota; kingdom Metazoa; phylum Chordata; class Mammalia; order Pilosa; family Megalonychidae; genus Choloepus; species Choloepus didactylus. Next base: position 7,538,267 of record NC_051329.1, on the reverse strand, counting down.
GGCAGGAGTAATAAAAGATGTTTTTGTCCCTGAAATCATCTTTATGCTATAACCACAAACCTTCCTTGTACAGGGCCCCCGGGCCAGATACTAATTTCTAAATGGATGGCTCAGGAGCAGCAGCCCAAGGCTCATGATTCGGTCGCAGCCGGGACCTCTGCAGAAATGAGGCGCTTTGCCAGGAACTTGGGCTTGAGACAGTCAAGAGCACACCACTGAGTGCCTGGTCCCTGCTTGCCAAAGGGGCCCCCAGAGGCCATCACGGAGACACTTACCCCAGGACTGAGGCCCTTTGGGACAGTGCTGCTACTGCTCAGGGGCCCAGCTGGACACAAGCAACGAGATCGCCAACAGGGTCAGGGGACTGGCAGGCCGGTTCAAGTTCATGACTCAGAAAGGATTAGAAGGAAAAAAGCCAAGTCTTTTCTTGCTGGTCCTGCCTCCTGTACCAACTGATAACACACGCTGGATTTGTGGTCCTATGAAAAATGGCTTGACTTCAGCCCATTTTCTAAGGTCAGATTTCAGAAACTCAATAAACGTTTGCAGAGGTCTCTTGTCAAACAGAGGCAGCATACACATATGACTACATTAATTTTTTTTGTTAGGCTAAAAAGAGCACAATTACAGGATTTCTGAAGAGTAATTTAGCTTAAAAGTCAGGTCCTTTCAATGTTGGTGCTTTGTAACCCCTCACCCAGCAGTGTGGTGGTATTCATTCCCCATCGCAGGCATCCCGCCTCCCTCGGGATTTCATCTGCAAGTCCCACAGTTCCCAAGATCCAAATACAGTTCGGTTGGCTTGTGGCCTGGGGAGGCTGCTGGTGACCTCAACGAAGGCAGCTTCAGCAAGGGCAAGGGCAGGTGGGGAAAGGTGAAGAGCCCATGCGAGCTGTGGGCAGGCACTGCCTTCTCACCTGGCTCCTCACAAAGCAGAACACTTGAAAGCTGAACAGCCACAACAACTGAAGGAAAAACCCAGGTTTGCGTCTTGATCTTTTACAGAGATGCCAGCATTGTATTTTTCCTTAGCAACTCTGAAGAGTTCACTCCAGTTCAATTTCATCATCTCACCTGAAACGTTAATTTCCAGGCTGTAAAATGAGTTCTGGAAGTGTGGACCGGCGATGAGATGCCTTGCTGTTACATTACAAGGACAGACAAGTCTGAGCTTCTGCCATTAATGGAAAAAGCAGAGCCCATATTTTAGGTCCTCGACACTGCAGAGAACAATTTTAACTTGACCCAGAACTTTGCAGGTCTAGAATGATGAACAAACGGCTCTGGGAATCCAGTGGGATCCCTCTCAGTAACAGCTGTCCCCATCTGCCCAGGTGCACACCCTGGGAGTCGTTCTTGACCAGCATCTCGCCCACTCACATTTTCAACCCATCACCAGGTGCTGCTGATCCTACTTCAAAAATATTTCTCAAACCCATTCACTTTTCTCCATCTCCAATGCATAAGCTACCATCAGCCCTTGTCCAGGTCATTGCCAATACACCTCACTCTGTTCACTCTTACCTCCTCCATTCCATTCTCCACATAGTAGCCAGAGTGATTTTTTTGTTTCAAAAACACGAGACTGCTTAAAAACCTTCAGTGTGCTCCCCTGCCCTGTGACTGTCTGGCCCTGCCCACTCCCCCGTACCCGTTTTCTCCAGGGCTCCTCCTCTGTCCAGCGCACTCGGGCCTCTCTCCTCCTGCCTTTCCTGTGTGCTGACATTCGCTGATCCTTAGGCCTCAGCTTCAGTTCCCTTCCTCCCGGGAGCCCTCCACACCACCAAGCCAGGCAAGGTCAAGCACTGCCACAGGCCAGCACTTCGCAGCTCCATCCACAATTTGAATTAACTGTCTCTGTGACTGTATGTAGGTGTGAGCACGCCCCACCCCCATTTCTGTCTCACCCACACACAACCACAGGCTTGTCCCTGCTCCATCCTAAGCCCTCCACACAGTGCCTGGCACACGGGAAGCCTCAGGTGCTTGTCTGTAGATGCAGGTGTAGCACCAGAGGGGCCTGAGGCCTTCAAGTGAAAGATGCTGTTTCTGGGCACTTCCCACTAGATGCTTAATTTACATGCATGCCTTGCTCAAAGAAAATGTGACATACTAAAATATACTAAAATTTCCAGACAATTCCATACAATGCCGATAGTGCAAAATGAGGTGTGCCTATTTGTGAAAAGAAATATTTGCTTCTACAATTTACTATAGGTGACAGGGAGGAGAGGTTAGAGACCCTGGGGAAAAAGATGTAACTTCATTTCCCACCCCACCCCAATCATAATGTGATAATAAGTTTTATTTGTAACAAATTTCGATGTGATTTAAGTAAGTATTTACATTCCAACTGCCTCAGTGAATCTGCTACTTTGAATTGTTATACATCTGTAGGAAAATTAATCTATTGTGGTAACTGCAGAAATCAAATGTATCCTTGAAACTGCCCACTGTCACGGGCGCCTGTCTGGAGGAGGGGCAACCCTGGGAGAGCAGGAGGGTGTGATCACATATTGTACAGAGTTGGCAGGTGAGCTACCGTGGCACAGGTTTGAAGCTCTGATAGTAGGGAGATGAGGCTTTTTCAACCCTGTAATTTTTCACTTGACTGGTAGCTTCCCCATCTTCATTCTCTTTCTTGACATAAAAGGCTCTAAAGAGTAGAAGCCACTGGTGCAGGGGCATTTTTTAGCCGTTAGGATATACATGAACAACGTATGTCTCTTAGGTCCTAGCAAACAAATCACATTTCCAATGACAACAAAATCACTAAATTATTTTCTCATCAACACAAAAAGATAACATTATTGCTGACTTCCTGAGGACCCAAAAGAGTTGCTGCACTTTAAAGGAAGGTGATGTTTTCCTTTCTCATCCTTAGCTATTGATGACATGTAATTGCTGAAATGATTTATCCCTTCCACTAAGTTGACATGAGTCAGAGCTCACAAAGCATACCATTTAGGCCAAGGAGACACAAGTGACGGAGGCAGATAATCTGGAGAAACAGAATTGTTCCAAAGAGGCTTACTTCAGTATCTCTAAGATGCTTTTGGAGTCATAGACATGAAACAGCATTTCTGACCCATCCCTAAAAGGGTCAGAGTGATGGATGAAGATAAAAGTGCATGGCATCCACCACGATGAATAATTCATCCCAACTGAGTAAAGTCGTTCACCCCATCTCACTTGTGTGTCAGGCAGGAATGGAGGGCAACATTCACAGCACACGGCTTGCAAAATATTGCACGTTCCATGTCAAAAGGGCATACGCTGCAAACTGTGGGCTCTTTATATTACAGCTTTTCTGTCTTGAGGTAATCCAATTTTGTTTCTAAGCGTTGCTGGGAGCCATCAGCAATTTTACAGTTATTTGCTGAACCAAAGGCAGCACTGCCTGGACAATGGTCCTTTTCTCCCCTCTGAGATGCTGGCCTGTAGCTGGAGATAACGGGGTTCCCAGTGATTGTCATTCCCAGGGCCCAGCCAGCAGCCAGGGCAGGCCCCACACTGGGGAATGCACACAGCTTTGCTAGTTTTCTCCTTGGAGAACTAAGCAGAAGTGATGGCAACATGTGCCACAAAGGTAGAAGACCCGGGAAGAAGGCCTGGAGGAAATGTTACCTTGATTATGAGTTGGAGGTAAAGCCACATCTACATTTTTCTGAGGTAAATTTAGTAAGTATTAAATTTCTGTTAATTTTCCGTTCACCCTACATGTTTAGAAAATCAACACTTGAAAAAGGCTTGCATTCCAAATTCTGTAGAAATAGGCCAATTCCAAGACAGTTTCCCCACCCCACCCCACCCCCAGAGCCGGAAGGAATACTAACAACATTTCCTGGTGAAGACCAGCTTTTCACAAAGGTTCTGGGAGCTTTCAAGTCCACTGAGACTGCTCTGTGAGAGCACAAGGACAAATGGCCTGTCAACAAGCTTCAGCATAACTCTCATCCCAATACAAAAGTAATGTCCTTTCCTCTCTTTAAGCACATTAATGTATAAATGATGACATAGTAATTTTATTTACGGACCATCTTTATTTGTAGGAGCACAAAGTGCTTTCCAATCACTTAGGTCATTTGTTCCCCCAATGCCCCACTATGGTGGACTGAATCATGTACTCCAGTTTTGACATGTTTTTGGTCTTAGTCCGCATTCTGGTGGTATGAACCCATTGTAAATAAAATCTCTTCAAAACGTTACTTCACTTAAGGTTGGCCCCACTGAATCAGGTTGGGCTTGAATCTGGATTACTGGAGTCCTTAATAAGCAGAATGAAAGTCAGACGGAGAAAGAAGCCATGGGTGCAGCCAGAAGCTGGAAGTCAACAGAATCCAGAAGAGAAAGGGGGAGATGCTGCCATGTTGCCATGTGAAGGAAAAGCCAGAGACCCCAAAGATTGCCAACCAGCTAAAACATACCAACCCAAAGAGGAAGCAAGCTTTCTAGCCTCTGAAATCCTGAGCCAAACAATTCCTGTTGTTAAACCAACCTATTGTAGGGCATTTGTTTTAGCAGCCTGAAAACTAACCCCCTGAGGAAAAACAGGAAAATATCCTAGCACACAGAGAAAATATAAATCATAAGTCAAGAAATGCTGCATCTGAGCCTTGCATCTTCTCTCAGCTCTGAAGCTCAGTGGGTGACAATCTCAAGGGCTGGGGTAGACTTAATTTTATGCAGAAATCCAGATGTTTTCCAAAATGTATATGTCAAATCTCTAATACTCTAAAAGTCAACAGGAAAAATAAAGATACTACAAACCACTGAACTCTTATCCAGAAAGGCCCTGAGGCTAGCAATGTGACAGGCTTTGGGGCAGTGCTGGTCAGACAGGCAAGGTCCATCACACCTCTACGGCTGACATCAGGAAGTCATACAATCCCAAAGGCACTCCTGTCAGACACTGCAAAAAAAGGCTCACAGACAAGTCTTCCTTTTAACACCAGCAAAATTTTCCAGGAAGTTAAAAAAAGTGGGGTGAGGGTCGGGAGTTCTGGTCGGCCTAGGCCAAGCTCTTCTTCTCTAAGCCCAGAGCTGGTGGGAGCACTCTGGGGCCCGAGTCAGGGTGAAGGCCTGTCCTAGGCAGAAGGTAGCAGCTCAGTTCAGCACCAGCTGCTAGAATCAGCTTTGATGTTAAAGCAAGGAGGAACCAAAGCCGGACTCACTTCTCCCTTTAGAAAAATATAACCTCCCTTTAGCTTCTCTCCTATGTTCACACATCTGTCTTACATAGATTTTTATCTTCAAGCACAACTCTATCAGAATCCCTGCCTTGTCTTCCTGCCCCTCCCCAGCCTCACTCCACATGGGGTCCCCTCTGGTCTCTGTGCTCCACCAGCATTGGCATCTTCTTGCCCTTTACACTCGCCACGTCCCTCCCAACACAGGTCATTGCACATCTTATTGCCTCTGGAATGCTCTTGGCAAATCACCTCTTATCCCTTGCCCAATTACTTTCTATTCTCCCTTCACAATCTGAACTCACGCATTACGTAGGTGCTTCAGATAATTCTCTACAGCTTCATAATGATACCTAGAATTGCACTGCATTAATGAAGAAACACTGCAGCAGCACGGACTTGAACATGACCTCATCCCATGATTTCCTGACATGCCAGAAGCAATATTTTCATGTATTCCTGTACCACATTTCTTAGACTAAAAGAAATGGAATATCTTTGTTAGGAAAAGAGTTTCAGCATTTAAAAATGGAAATTTCTTTGTTTCCAGGCAATCAAAAGCAGACCTATCTTTCAGCTCAACACAAAGCCTATGGAAATGGGGCTGTGAATTAGTTATAACAAAGCTATTTTAGATTCTAGTCATGAATAAGTTATAACCCATTCACATTTGGTTTTTTCATACCATGAACTCTCCAACAACCGTAGTCCTGCTGCCCTTGCTGTATACCTTCTGAAAGGCCTAGGACCCTACTGCGGCTGCCCAGTCCTCAGACCTCAGCATCTGAGCGTTTTGTGCACAAGGACCTCTGTGGGCTTTCCACGGGAACCTTCTGTACTGCTCCGGTGTTCTTCCTATAGCTTAAGCACTGCCATCAAGAAAATGAATGCTGGCCAGCGAACAAAGGCAGCAATTCAGCAATTGTAGTGATTAAATGTAAGAGGAGCTTGAAATGATTCCTAGCAGGGGGGTGGTTTTCTAAATAGATTTGTGGACTCAGAAAATGTTTAAGGTATAAAAAAAGCCTCCCAAATCAGTTATTTCAGCAATCCCTTTGTTTCAAGATTAAGAAACTGAGGCCCAAAGAAGATTTGCTTAAAATCACACAATTAATGGGCTAAGAGAGGGAAGACCATAAGGTGTCAAACTGTGTTTGGGGTTAAAGTCAAACCCCAAATCATAATGATATCAAACTCAGGTTTGTTGTAAGTATTAAATGCAATTACTTATGGTGTCTGGTATCTAGTAGGTGCTCAATAAATGTTAGCTATATTAACTTTCATATAAATATTGGTCAATAGTTATATAAATATACCTCCAAGTTGTTTACTTAGGCCTACTAGGGGGTTTCCTGAACAGCATCTAAGTATGGAAATAAGTTAGCAAAGAAATTCCAGTTGCTTCTAGAGAAGAAAACATAAATGCAAAGAGAAGCATCTGCTGGCCGTTCTCCATTTTCACCGGAAAGGAGCCATTCAGGGAAGCAAATAAAGTCAGGCAGAGCAAAGAAGGCACCCCAAGGGACATAAAACCTACTTCTACTTTGAAACAATCTCTATATTACTATACAAGAAGCTAAAAAAAAAAAAAGTTCAAGGCCAATTATAATTAGGCCAACAACTCTCAATCCAAAATACCTGCTTTCAGGAAAGGACCTTTACCATCTCTGAAAATGAATATTGACATTATTCTGAGTTCAAAGTAATCTTGGATAAATACACTTTTAAGTTGTAGGACCCTATTAGTTCTAATAGTAAATGTATTTTTAAGATACTCAACTAGTAAGATATTTGAAAATCCTGAAGAGTTAGGGGGCCAAGAAAAAGGAAATCATTTCAAGGAAAGGTAAGCATTCAACAATTACTCCAGAAATATTCTAGTAAAAATAATATTCACCATTACAAAGCAGAAGCAAATAAATGTTGAAAACAAAAGGTGCAATTAATTTGTAAAGTGACATAAATCTTGGTTATTAACAACATTCATTTGAAAGTAAAAACAGGTGTGGCTAAGAGGACTCAGAATTATGGGCTCCCGCTTGCAATCTCTCTGGACCCTCCCCTTTCCCTTCCAGAGCCTGAGGGTTATAATAGCACCTGCCTTATAGAGTGATGGAGAAGATAAAATGAGACAGGACCTAAAACACTTAGCACAGACCTGCCTTATTGTGATAAAGTGGTAACTGAACTAAATTTGGACCCATTCAAAAGTGAAAACTGGCTGGAGATGTTGTGTGGGGTCCTTTTCTCTGGTGAGGCAGCCGATATCTTTTTATTAGGTACATCTCTAAAAGCTAAAAGAGGAAAACTCGAGTAGAAACCAGAAAAAGAAAAGCATCTTATTTTTTGCAAGATCACCACCACACAAAGTAATCTGAATGTATGTCAATAATGAGTTAGCATGTTAAAATGGTACATCTAAACTATGCAATAACTAAAAATAACAAAGACTTCTATTTATTGACATGGAAATATGTCTATAATATGTTAAGTAAAGTACATTAAAAGCTATTTGTATCCATTTTTGTATATAGTAGTAGAGAAATCTAGAAGGATAGACACCAAAATGTGAAAAGAGTTTATCTCTAGATGGTGGATTGGAGGTGGTTTTAACTTTTAAAAAATTATTTTTAAAATATTTCAGTACCACTTAAAACTTTTAAGCATCTATTACTTTATAGTCAGAAAAAATTATAAAGTTATTTCCCTTAAAAAAAGATATTTGCTAAATATCCACTAGTCCTCTAGGTTATCATATAATTTTAATATTGTTCCAGAATAGTCTTGGATTGATAGAATTGTGATTAGTTTACCAGCACCAAAAACAAAACAAAACAAAACAAAACAAAACAGAATGGTAAGGCAATTTTTACAAAAGTAACAATTCATTGTCCCCAAGAAATGCAGAAAATGATCATGGAGAGCAATGGAGTACTACACCCCCCCATGCATTATTGTATTCCTGTAACTCTCTGACATCATCTATCATAAAATACAAGGCCCATCAACAATTCTTTAGACACTGACAACCATTTCCTTCTGAAAGAATGTGCAGCTTAACATTAAAGTTGTAATAGATGTGATTGAAGAGATTAGCAATTAGGTATGGAAATATGATCTGTGGCCTGCTGGGGAAGTGTGGAGTCACTGGAGGGATTGATTAGCCGGATTTCTTTGCAGTCTGATTATCTCATACTTCAAGAGCTTCTCCTTGGCTTCTATTTATATCAAGTAACTGAGGGCTTGGCCCCTCAGTGTGGAACTGTCTCATGAAGAAAGCAGGTCTGCAATCCCAATAGCCAAAGGCGCAAGCTCCCATGGTCTGTAACCATAGGGGCGAGTGCCCTCAACCTCACGGAAACTGGGGTTACCAACAGCCAACATGCCAGCCCCCTGTGGCAGGTGCCACCCAGGAGGTGGGGACACCCGCAGCTGCTTCACCCTCAGAACTAGGAGGGCTTGCTGTGCAGGCACGGGCAGAATGCCTTTCGGAGTCAACTCAACCTTTTCTATTTCAAAGAGCAAGTCTTGCAGAGAAACTGCTTCTAGGGGAGGATGTGGCCAGTGGCACGCGGCGCTGTGGAGGCCCGGCTCAGGCCCCCCTGCCCTCTCTGCATCCTTCTCCGGGCCTCTCTGGGGCAGCCTTCAGGATGACCACCCTCTGGGGAGGTCAGAAGCTCATTCCACAAGTGACAGCTGAAAACATTTAGAACTAAATATAGGTGTCATTTGTGAACTAACAAGCTTGTCATTTAGCTAGATGATCCTAAGCCAACAATTTAAGGACACGTAAGTCTCACAACTTACCATAGAAATAATTGTACCTGGTTATTTTCCTTTAACAGAAGAGAAAATCAACAGGTCATATCTAATTAGTGTTTCCATTTCTATATTTGATGGGATTACTGCAGATCTTAATTGTCTCACAGTTGATAACTAAAAGGTATCACAAACACCAAACTGTCTCCTTTCACACAAACACAATAGGAAATATTTTTAAAATTTTTGTGCTTGATAGTCACAATCTAAATTGTATTTGTTAGACTAAGATGACTTGTTCACTTGCTTTTAAAATCTCTCTATATATGATATGCCAAACAAATGAATCATTTCAACTAATTTAACTGAAGGGGCTCCTTTTATCTATTTTGTGGGCCTGCCTCATATACTATTGGTTTTAAGGAAACCAATTATTATTAATTATTAATGAATAACTGAAGCTCTATACACTTTATTTAGCCATACTTTTTCTTCATTACTTACAATAAGTAATGACAATTGTTTCATTAGTGCTAATAAAATATATTTAGCTAAGCCCTTCCTGGGCATCTGAGAGAAGATTATCCCTGGTAGGTAGAGGCAAGAGACTTTATCCTTGTGATCTAGGGGTAAGAGCTCTGCCTGGTCACATCCACGTCATCTTGGATGCATTACAATGTGGCTACGCAATCAAGCAAAACACATCAGCTCCTCTGCCTTGCCCTTCTACAAAATGGGCTCACACTAACACCTTCAGAAGGATCTGAACGGGGGGACATGAATGATCTTTGAAATTATTAAAATTGTCCAACTGTAGTCAATCCAGTGACTAAATTCACAATGGCCAGGCATTTAATTTTAGCAATTCCATATCATCTGGCAATCACTAATATAATGTTTTTATTGGATATTTATTACTTTGAAGTAGCATTCCTTGAGTACCAATATTTTTAAAAGATGATAAACTTATTTTGTCATTTACCATTTCCCTAGATCTTCATTTCCTATAACTTTTTTTGATGACTTCAGCATATCCACTTAATGAGGCTTGATTCTTTGACTTTCCATGTAAAGATTTGACAGTCCCAATGTGGATTATTCAATTCTTTAAAAGTTTCCTTTCCGTGAACTTCCTGGGCTGTGTAGAATAAATGAGTCACATTTACTGATGATATCTCAGACTGTTTGACTTCCATAAAGTTCTTTCTACTCACAATGATTCCTTATTATGTCAAGGAACAAGAGAACTCCCAAGTCATACATTCTTGTTCTTTAGTAAATTGCACACTGAATTCCAGGGAAGAAGAAAAACTCTCCACAAAACATCTATTCATTAAGAGACTCTGTCATTTAAAATGAAGAAGCAAAGCTAAGATCCAGATGAAGGTGATAAGTGGGAGAATAACAAGGTAAGTAGCTACTGTGCATCTGTCATTTCAGGGCTTGCCTTGGCAACCAAATTTGGATCACAACAGATGAATGAGTCACTGGGACATCAACCCAATAAATACAAATGAAGTAAAGTAAAATAAGAGGCAGGGCAACTGTACTGCATGAATTATTGTGAGAAAAGAGTGGAAGAAATTAGGGTAAGTAAACAATCACTACAATCTTGTATGCATCTGGGTTTTTCAAAGAATGGGAAGCAATAGAGACTTCTTATTCCTACTTTCCTTAACCTTATTAAAAGTCACTAATTTTCATTTGCACTGTCACTTTTTCCATTTGTACAGCTGCTTTTTTTTCTCTCTTATATTTGAACTCATGCTCCTGTATGGGATTAATTATAACCTTGCTTCACAACATGTTTTTTTAGGGCCCACTTTTTTTTTTTTTTTAATCTTCATTTTATTGAGATATATTCACATACCATGCAGTCATACAAAACAAATCGTACTTTCGATTGTTTACAGTACCATTACATAGTGGTACCTTCATCACCCAAATCAATCCCTGACACCTTCATTAGCACACACACAAAAATAACAAGAATAATAATTAGAGTGAAAAAGAGCAATTGAAGTAAAAAAGAACACTGGGTACCTTTGTCTGTTTGTTTCCTTCCCCTATTTTTCTACTCATCCATCCATAAACTAGACAAAGTGGAGTGTGGTCCTTATGGCTTTCCCAATCCCCTTGTCACCCCTCATAAGCTACATTTTTTTTTTTTTTTTTTTTTTTTTTTTTAATCATCATTTTATTGAGATATATTCACATACCACGCAGTCATACAAAACAAATTGTACTTTCGATTGTTTACAGTACCATTACATAGTTGTACATTCATCACCTAAATCAATCCCTGACACCTTCATTAGCACACACACAAAAATAACAAGAATAATAATTAGAGTGAAAAAGAGCAATTGAAGTAAAAAAGAACACTGGGTACCTTTGTCTGTTTGTTTCCTTCCCCTACTTTTCTACACATCCATCCATAAACTAGACAAAGTGGTGTTTGGTCCTTATGGCTTTCCCAATCCCATTGTCACCCCTCATAAGCTACATTTTTATACAACTGTCTTCGAGATTCATGGGTTCTGGGTTGTAGTTTGATAGTTTCAGGTATCCACCACCAGCTACCCCAATTCTTTAGAACCTAAAAAGGGTTGTCTAAAGTGTGCATAAGAGTGCCCACCAGAGTGACCTCTCGGCTCCTTTTGGAATCTCTCTGCCACTGAGGCTTATTTCATTTCCTTTCACATCCCCCTTTTGGTCAAGAAGATGTTCTCTGTCCCACGATGCCAGGTCTACATTCCTCCCCGGGAGTCATATTCCACGTTGTTTAGGGCCCACTTTTGTTAAGGTTATTTAATAATAAGCACCTAATATAGTCACATCTTTGGAACTTAGCAATTTTGGTTTGGAGTTTCCAGATTTTCCATCTGAAGTTCATTAAGTCTTAGGTGTTCAGAATTATTGCGTGTTTCAGCTTCTTCTAGTTGATCCAAGTCTAGTAAACCTACAGGTCAGAAGCTTGGGGCACTTGTCTTTCCTCCCAATTTTCTGAAGGGGCAGGATGGTTATCTACATATAAGATAGACACTTTTCTTTCTGGTTGTAGGTGAGTGTGGATCAGCTTCGACTTCAGTAAAGCATCTGCTGTGTGCACACCACATGCTTTCAGTTGCCCTTACTATGCTTTCCCAAGGTGAGATCATCACACTTCAAAGTGTGCTGCCAGTGACTGCATTTGAGAACCATCTATTCCATCCTCTCCTGGCTCTGCCCTAGAATACCCTTTGGGTCTAAGGCATCTGGGCAAGAAACTCAAGGACATGTTTTATTTGTGAAAAGCTGAAAATCATTAATATATAAGTAATTATGGCTATTATTTACCAAATGTTGGGTGAGGTTCATAAAGAATTCTTGAAATAGTCATGCAAGATAGGTATGACTACACCCATTTTATTTTTAAAGAACTGAGGCTCACCAGAACAAAGATACTTGCCTAAATTTACAAACATTATGTGCATGAGCTAAATGCAAAGCTGGCTCCAAAAAGCTGGCACGTTCTCTGCCTGGAGCCTTCCTAAAGTGTTACTCATCAATTCCAAATTCGTATTTGGAACTGGAAGTTCTCATGGCAGCTCTGGATAAAGAAGGGTTACCCACCCCTTCCCACCACATATGGAGAAACTGCCAGTTCTGGTGTTTCCTGTGACTTCTAGAACATTCCCTCCAAGTGTGGCCATTACACAGCAGTGTAATGATGATCCCAACAATGACAGCAGCTGCTGCTAACCTACCATGTGTTGTGTGCTAGGTGCTGTGCCAAGTGCTTTCCATGCCTTACCCATGAAATCCTGACGACAACTCCATGAGATAAGTACCTATTAGTGTCCCAAGTTTATATATGGGAAACTGAAGTGTAGGGAGCTTAAATAATTTGACTTATGAGTTCACACACACGTGATATTTTCCTGGTGCTTTGCATCTCCCTCTTCCCCTTACTTTTTAAGGAAGGAGGAGAAATTAGGCTAACATAGGCCTATGCTTTTAGTCAGAAAGGATCAACCCTCAGATGAGAATTTCTTTTAACTGAAACTTAAAGCATCCAACGACAAGATCTTACCAAGAGGTAGACTTCTCCAACAGATGCAGTCAGTTGAAAGTGGATCCTATAGATGGCTGTACTGACGCATCCATGAGCCACAGCGACATAACTGGTAGGGATTAAAGGCCCAGGCTCTGGCTCCAAACCATCACAGTTTGAATTCTAGCCTTGCCACTTATTAACCAGAGGCTTTGGGCAAGTTACATAAAACTCCCTGCACCTCACTCTTCTTATCTGCAAAACGGGGAAAACTGGGAAACATATCTACCCCATTAGGGTTGTTGTGAAGAGTGAGTTTATCTAAAGCTGGGCTATCCAATAGAGTTTTCTGCAGTGATGGATATGTTCTATTCTGCGCTGTTCAATGAAGTAGTCGTGAGCCATGTGTAGCTCTTGATCACTTGAAATGTGACTGGAGAGTCTGACAAACTGAATTTTTCATTTTATTTATTTTAATTTGATATGAATTAATTAAATGGTAAGTGGCTAGTGGCTACCACAATAGACAGGACAGATCTAAGGCATCTGGAACTATGCTTAGGCCTATGTGTTGGCTACTATTAGTACTTCAAAGAGGACAGTCCCTCAAATGGGCTTCATTTGCCCCAGATATCCCAATGCAGAGTCTGCTGTGGCCTGCTCTCACTTTGCACTGGAAGAATAATTAAAAATTTCATTCTGCCACAATCATCACACTAACCCATATTATGTCTTCATGGCGTTTATTGCTGTCCAAAATTATATCCTTTAATATCACTCCCCCACCAACACACTAGAAGGTAAACTTTAGGGGAACTTTTCTGCCTTGTCCTTGCTTTACCTCCAACACCTAGAAGAATGAATGCCAGCAGTAACCCGAGTGACTTCTTTAAGGGAGGGGTTTCGATGATTGAAAATTAGTTATCCCACTTAATATCTAGTCTGACACATAAGCTCCCCTGATCCCCACATTAAGTACATATTTTGTTTTGGTGAGTGTGAGAGGACTTGGAAATACTTCTCTGATGGGATGAGGATAAGACAGAGGAAAGGAGAGCAGGGTCATGAATGCCTTTGGGGAATTATGGTTAGTGGAAAGGCTCTCTCAAATAAAAAGGGTAAATTATCAAGCCATCTAAAAATTAAATAAAGCTTAATTTCTATGAGAAAGAAAACAGTGGAATTGTTCAGAACCTTCTGTAGAGTTTATGACACACAGTATCTCAGCAATTAGTCAGCAAATTGTTTGATGACATTGAGTGCAGCTTTCTTATACCTGGAAAATGTATTTTTGAAAAAGCCAATCAAGTAAATTCTTAGTGCTGACCTTACGGCAAAGCATCAAACTCTAGAGATGGTTGTGTCATATGTAAACTAAGGACCCACTTCATACTTTAGTGGAGATTAGAAATTCAGGATATGCTGCGGCACCAAGCTTCTGATGGTGTCCATGGTGACATGAGAAACACAAGGACAGTGCAGTGAGTTTTCCATAAAGCTATCTTTATTCAATTCCAAGGACAATTCTTCATTTCATTTTAGAACCACTCCCCAATTTAAAAATGTATTATTCCATGAATTCCATTAGCTTAGGACCACTGGAGTCACCAAGAGCTTACCATCAGAACTGATTTTGTCTTTTAATCTGTCTTTTGATGTTTACAATGCATACTATAGTAAGTTGGCCGGTCAATTCTCCTTTTAAATATGAAGCTAAAGGCTAAAGATCAAGCCAGCATATATTTCTAAAGTGCCCACTGTGTTACTCAGTTCTGTGCTTACTTTATTTGGGTATATGAGACAGCCACTAATGTACAAAGAAACAACCCATAATCAAATCCTTATGAGACAGGTACCAAGTACAGGAGTCCATGGGAAATCCGTTATTCCACAGTGGCACACCCATCACAGCACCCGGGCTCCTCTGTTGACCCCTGGCCCCCGTAAGAGGCTGCGTAAATCCCTGGAAGGCAGGGACCAGGACTCGATTCATCTAGCACTCCTAGTCCCTGATACGTTGCCAGACACACGGAGGTGCACAGTCAGTGCTGAACGCATAAGGACTGGAGTGACCAGTAAAGTTTTATTTTGAGAGGCTGGGACTAGATCTGAGCCTTAAAGGAGGGGTAGAGTTTGGATAGGAGGAAGCATTTCTGGTGAGGTAAAAATGAATAATGTTTTTACAAGAACAGTGAGACCATCAAGCTGTCTGATGTGACAATGTTCTGGGGAGTGGTGGAAAATAAGGTTAGAGAGAAAAGCTACTGTTGGATTTAAGTTTCATCTTGAAAGCCACTCAGAAAAGTTGACATGGAAAATATAGGAAATAAGGAAATGCTGAGTTTTTATGCAAGAGAGAGTCAAAATTCGTACTTAAGGAAATTCAGCCTGGCAGTGATGATGCATGATGAAGGGGAAGGGAAGTGCAGTAGTAATATGCCCTTTAGCTCTAAGGCAATAGCCTAAATAGAGAACTACCTTTTATTGAGCATTTACATGCCAGGTGCCAAGCCATACACTTTACATAAAGAGTAGAGATCCTTAATTTACACATTAGCAAATAAGCCTAGAGAAGTTAAATGACCTGCTTAAAGTTACAGCTAGTAAGTGGTAGGGCTGGGATACATCCCAAATCAGTATGTTGCCAAAGCCCATACTCCTCTTTTTTTTAGTATAAAATAATTGATATTTTTATTAATGATGGGGAAATATTCATTTCTTAGCTTACATTTTGAGGGTGATTCAAATTAACTGTTCATCAACTTTTTCAGTTCATATATTCTTATTTTTTAATAGAGTTTTATTGAGGTATATGCACATACACTACAATCATCTACACTGTACAATCATTTATTGACAGTATCACCACATAGTTGTACATTCATTGCCAGAATCAATTTTTGAACATTTTCCTTATTCCAAAATAAATAAAAAGTAAAAAAGTACACCTAAAACATTCCATCCCCCCCACATCCCACCCTATTTTTCATTTAGTTTTTGTCCCCATTTTTCTACTCATCTGTCCATACACTGGACAAAGGGAGTGTGAGCCACAAGGTTTTCACAATCACACAGTCACACCATGTAATGCAATCACGTTCGAGAATCAAGGCTACTGTGCTGCAGTTCAGCAGTTTCCAGTTTCAGGCATTTCCTTCTAGCTATTCCAGTACACTAAAAACTAAAGACAGACACCTATATAGCATATAAGAATGCCCTTCAGATAACCTCTCAACTCCATTTGAGATCTCTCAGCCACTGAAACTTTATTTTGTTTCATTTTGCTTCCCCCTTTTGGTCAAGATGTTCTCAATCCCACGATGCTGGGTCCAGGCTCCCACATTGCAGGGAGCAAAGCCCACACTTAACTACACACTGTCTGTTCTTAAATGAAGCTGAGATGTTACAACGCACTAAAATTTAAAAGTACATAACCCTGCAGAGACAGAACATTATCTTTTCCATCTTTTCTCCCTTTTTCTTTTTCCATATTTTGAAGTTTTAGTTTGTCAGATCTATTCTTTGTTGCTTGGTGTTAACAGAATTCCAGTGCTTATTCTTAAGAATGTGGCTTGTTAAAAAAAATCTCAAAATAAGAGAAAATATTTCTTCTCTCCCACAGCTGCAGAAAAGCAGACATTTTTGGTTTAAAAAGCTAGTTCTGTTGAAGTGAGCAATTGGGGGCAATCACAACCATCAAGCTTACTCTGCAGTGCTGGGAAAAATGTGTAAAAATGTAAAATTCTGTTGTTTTACTAACAAAGAAGCATTTTAAGACACCTGGACTTTAAAGATTGTTGCTAAATTCTGTAAAATGTAACCTTTAGCTTCAAAAAGTTTCTCATTGGTTGCCTTACTTCATAATCTATTGTCCTAATACTACAATTTAAATTGACATGTCCTTTTGAAGATACAGAAACGTTTTTAAGGTTTTCTGGTTAGCCAGAGGAGGGGTTTTAGAATTTCCCTCTTTTCCCTTCATAAAGAAGATGAAAAATAAATGTAGACTCTGCCAAATTCCTTATTTAAGTGAAGATTTTTGAAAGTCTTTGCCTATTTAAACAATCGGTGCTGTGACTCAGATGGCTTAAGGTGAATGGGGAGTAGAGAGTAAGATGGCGACTCCTTGCTGAGACAAATATAACCTGGCAAAGAACAGTAAGGGAAATCTCCACTTGGAGATTTCTTGGTGAGGAGCTGGCCTGCTTCTGCCATCTGACTCTCACCTGCTTAGAATACCATCTACATGTGCTTTTTTTGGTTTCTTTTTTTCCTGAGAGAATCCACAGTCATTGTTTTGTGGCTGATACAAAATGGAGTTGTTGCTGTGACTGTCGTCGTTTTGTCCAATGACGAGGTGGAATGAGTGTGTCAACTCTATGATTTAGAACTGTCAGCAGTTAGAATTAAAGGAGGAACACAGGCTCTTCTGTGTTCAGGGGACACCTGGGCAAGTGTGGAGACATTTTGGGTTCTCACAACTGGGGGATGGAGTGGGGTGCTACCAGCATCTAGAGAGTGGTAGAGGCCAGGGATGCTGAAAAACAACTCATAATGCACAGAACAGCCCTCCACAACAAAGAATTATCTGCCTCCAAAGGCCAATACTGCTGTGGTTGAGAAACCCTGGGTTTTTGTCAAGCTAATCTGAGGCAGGATTTTCTCCTTTTGACTTGAGGTTAATCTGCTCTTCTGGGGTTTCTCAGAGGGTTAGTGAACCATGGGTGATGGAGCTCTCCAAGGGGAACAGCCCAGCCTCCGTGTAACAGAGAGCGGCTGACCCTGGAGGAAAAGGCAACAAGCAGGGGACCGACTCCTAGGTGTCTTTCTGAGTTTCCTCTCCTCATCTTAAATGCCTGGTGAGGCAGGTGTGCCAAAAGGCACCACTTGCCCTGCCTCACAGGCTAGATCAGAATATACACTTCCTTTCTTTATTTTGCTTGGAAGAAAAGGGTCAAAGAATGCCAATTTGCCAAGAATGCAGTAATTTTTTTCCATTATTTGACAGTGTGAGATTTTGTTTTTCCCATATTAAGTGATGTGAAATGGAAAGGGGGGGGGGATTCCAAAAGAATTCTGGAACCCCCAGTATGGACTCTAGCAGTATGGTTATAAAAGCTACATATTTCTAGAGAATGGACAAACTGAAGTTGACCCAGATTTATGGTTTCCATGGAGTAACCTTTGATCTAGAACAGTTAGTGAATCTCTACAATATGTTGAGGACTTAATATTTCTTGACTGCAAAGAAATTCCTGTTTTGCAGGAGATCACTAAATACTATGATGTTAAAGACTACCAAGAAATTTATGAAATCATGCTAAAACTTAATATTTTAAATGTACTAACACTTTAAGAAAATCTTTCCAGTCTGGGAGAAATGAAAGTACAGGCTTCACAGTCACCAGGAAACCCTGTTTACAAAAAGAGCCATAATTTTAACTTTGTAATTTGCACAAATATATTGAAGGAGTTAAAGAAAATAGAGTTGAACTGGTAAACCTTGAAACGTTCTATTTGGAAAAAAATCTGATCTCTTCCAAAGTAAAAACAATTAGGTTATAAAACCCCAGTTGAAAAAAAAATAAAAAGTAAAGACACAGGTACAAATTGCAGAAATATCTATCTTTAAAAAACGTTCTGTACTAAGAACAGAAATGAAGGTGCTCTAACATAACCTGAAAGATGACATAAAGTAATTAAGCTATTCAAATTCTGTTAATACTCTTAATGCAAATTCTTTGGCACATCGTTTTATGAATTTGGGTGTTTAAAAGAAGATTGTCTTCCATCTATGGTGGCACTATAAAGTATTACAGTTCATTCTGGAACAAAGCTTCTTTCTTTGAGCACCTCTGACCCAGACACTGCTGAGGACATTTGGAACACACTAATGAATAAAATAGATAAAAACCCTGCCCTCATGAGCTTACATTCTTGTGGGGGGTGGGAACAGATAATCCTATACATCTTAATTCATACAACAGAGTAGGATTTTCATAAAAAGGCTAAATTAAATTGAAGTTCCCAAACTCCTTACACTTGCCTTACCAATCAGATAACTGATTACTTACACTATTATTAAGAGTAGATAAATCTAAATGTGAGTATACAACTAAAGTGAGTTATAACTTAATAAACATTATCTTTATACACTGCTTTTTAAAAATCTCAGATAATATCACATCATGTCAACCTATAAAGTAGTCCACTTCCATTAACTGAGTCATGTTTTAAGATGCAATATTTCTCTGATAAATTCTTAATACCAACAATTGCACTATCCTTTAAAGTTACTTTTATATTTTTTCTAAAATTCCTAATTCCCTTTGGATGAGTACAGTACTGAGGAAATTAGTTAATAATCTATAATTTTCTAAAGGAATTAAAACTCAAATAGAAAATTTTACCTTGTCATCACACAATTCCCATGCTTGGTCTGGTAGGTATTTTTGAACATTTTTTCTTAATAAGGCTTAAATGAAGATAACTAAGTATTATGGACATCCAGATTGCTTGATAAAATTTAAAAATAAGAATTTTCGATCTCTAAATAGTATCTTATTTAAATATATTGTTTGGAATGACTATGCGTGTATTTAATTATGTACATCAAGGTAAAGTAAATCAATAAAAGCTTTTATCTAATTGAGGAGAAACTACCAAGAGCTCACAGAAAAGAAAATAGGTCTCTGATATGCTATCTTTTCTTAACAGTAAGTGACAAAGGTTCTTCTTTGCCTCTGTATATTCTGATCAGATGACAAAAATTTTTGCCCTCACTCAAACGTGATATCTTAGTTTTCTTTCTTATCCTTTCTTCTGACTCTCACTCCGATTATGGACAATTGTGGAAATAATGAGGGCTCCTCGCTCTGGGAAGAGCTCACGTTTCTGAGGGTCCTCAAGTTACTTTATGTTGGGGCTGTTTTAAAACCTACTCTTACTTTGGTAGATAACATGATCGAGCCTATCTATGGCCATTTGTCCTGCCCAGACTGCCAGGTCCCTTCTGGCAGCTCTTTGCCATGCTATCCTTCTCCCAGATTAGGCCTTGCATGGGAAACAGGGCTGTGGAGGTGGGCAGGGAGTCCTTGTAAACAGAGCGATCTCCTGTCAGCCCTTGGGAGCGCCAAAGGATTTAATTCCGTCTTCGTGTTCATGCGTTTCATGGCCTGGTGCACACAAACGGAAAGGGATGTTGGGATAATTAGACTTGAGTGGTATGCTCCAAATCTTCCAGTGTGGCTCATCAGTACTGCAAGAGTTGCCCTATTTCTTAGGCTCATGTTGTGGGAAAAAAACATTAAGACTAAGAGAGCAGCTTATCTCTCCCCTTGTGGGAGCATTTGTAAACATGTTCAGATTAATTTTATTCAAATGAGGAAATGGTTTTCTTGCATATGTTTTAGTTAATTTTGCTGGGTATAGAAGATATCCATGTGTAAAGGCTGGCACAATTACTATCACAAAGACTTCTGAAATATTTTATTTCCAGATTTGGCACATTAATTGCATTTATTCATAGTAGGAGTCCAAACTTTATAGGTAAACCTATAAATAAAGCTGTGAAGACTTACACATTCAGCACTGCCTTCACTGTCTCATCCAGAATCAGAAGAAGGTGGTAAAATGTTGTGATGGTTAAGTTCACGTGTCAACTTGGCTAAGTTACGGTGTTCAGTTGTTTGGTGAAGCAAGCACTGTCCTGATTGTTACTAGGTCGATATTTTGGGGATTTAAATCATTGGTCAGTTGATTGCATCTATGACTGATTACACCTACAATCAATAATGGAGATGGCCTTCAGCAATGAGAGAAGTATTACCCAATCAGTTGAAGGCCTTAAAGGGAGAACTGATGATTTCTGCACTCAGAAACAAAAATTTGTCTCTATTTCAGCCAGCTTCTCCTAGGGAATTCACTGAAACTGTCACCAGAGCTCCCAACTTGTGGCCTTCCCTATGGAATTTGGACTTGGCAATCCCCACGGTCATGTGAGCCAAGTCCTATAATAAATCTCACTACATACACATGTAACACATATATCCTATTGGTTGTGTTTCCCTGGAGAACCTAATACAAATGCCAAAATGGAGTTACGAAAAATAACCTGGCCAGTATTTTGAAGAAACTGTACCAAAGTGGCCAGATGCCCTACCTATAGATTATCAACATGAGAGGATTAACAAACAAAAATCTGGAACTTCCTTCCCCTAAAAAAATGAATGCATAGGCTTATAAGACTTCTGGTTACTCCCCCAAAAGCAGAACATTAACGTGCGAGATGAAGGTGTTTTCTGTCACCGGGGAGCACCGATAAGGACAAAAGCACAATGCATTCATTCACAGGGGCAAGAAACCTGGGTGACTAGTTGCACTCTGAGTCTCAGCATCCAAAATAACATTTCAACCCCACAAGTGGTTACATAGTTCTGCTAGGTACGAATACTGATGTAAAGTGCCAAGGACTCACAGCCCCTCCTGCAGGAAGACACTGGCCTCAACTGCTTGATGGCTTCTAATTAAACTTGGATTTTTTCCTAAGGCACAGAGTTAAAATCTACCTCCCACATGAGTTTCAGACTCAACCTATTCAGGAAGGTCCTGGAGTATCCTGAGACTACTCTACTCTGACCACAGCCTGCTAAACTCAAAGCAACCTTCTAGAATTAGTACATGACCATCCCAAAGTGCTCTGAGTTCCACACTGCAAGAGACACAAGAAGACCTCCAAAGCAACAGCACTCAACCTATCACTAAAGAGGTCTGTCTCACTTCTGACTTATTTGTTCCTACTTAGATTTTTATTTTCTCTCCACTAAATAAGCCTGCCTTTGCCTCAGATGTTAAGGTTTGAATTGGTCCTCTCAACTGGGTCCTAGGATTTCCATCTTAGTGTACTGATAAACCTTTTTTCTGTAAAGAACTGACTTGACCACAGTCTTTTGTTGTTGTTGTTCTGGTTCCTGGAAAAACATTTTTATATTTATACTATTAACCACAGTCATCATCCACAACAGGGTTCACTGTATTATACAGTCCCATGTTTTATCCTCTACCTTTCCATCTAGTGTCATACGCAACCATAAACTTCCCCTTTCAACCACAATCACATACATAATTCATTAGTTAATTACACTCACCATAATGTGCTATTACATCTATCCATTTCCAAATAGTTACAATCAACCTTATTAAAAATTCTGCACAAATTAAGCATCAGCTTCCCATTCTCTACCTTCATTCTATCATCTGGTAACCTATACTATAGATTTTAACTCCATGAGTTTGCTTATTATAATTAGTTCATATTAGTGAGGCCACATAATATTCGTCCTTTTGTGTCTGGCTTATTTCATTCAACATAATGTCCTCAAGGTTCATCCATGTTGTTGCATGCTTCTTACAGTTGAATAATATTCCATCATATGTATAGACCAAATTTTGTTTATTCATTCATCAGCTAATGGACACTTGGGTGCTTCCATCTTTTGGCAACTGTAAATACTGCTGCTCTGAACATCAGTGTACAAATGTCTGTTTGTCTCCCTGCTTTCAGTTTTTCTGGGTTTATACATAGTAGAGGGATTGCTGGATCACATGGCAATTCTATACTTGGCTTCCTGAGGAACCACCAAACTGTCTTCCACAGAGGCTGCACCAATTTACATTCTCACCAGCAGTGAATAAGTGTTTCTATTTCTCCAACACTTGCAGTTTGCTGGGTTGTTTGTTTTTTTTTTTAAATAGTGGCCATTCTAGTAGGTGTGAAATGATTTCTCATTGTGGTTTTGATTTGCATCTCCCTAACAGCTAGTGATGTTTAGCATCTTTTCATGTGCTTCTTAGCCATTTGTATTTCCTCTTTGGAAAAGTGTCAGTTTAAATCTTTTGCCCATTTTTAAATTGGGCTGCTTGTTTTTTTGTTTTTTTGTTTTTTTTTAATTGTTGAATTGTAGGATTTCTTTAGATATTCTGGATATTAAACCCTTATTGGATATGTGGTTTTCAAACATTTTCTCCCATTGAGTAGGTTGCCTTTTCACCTTCTTGACAAAAGGTTTTAATTTTGAGGAGGTCCCATTGATCTACTTTTCTTTCTTTGCTTGTCCTTTGGGTGTCAAGTCTAAAAAACCTTTGCTTACCACAAGATTCTGAAGATGCTTCCCTAAATTTTTTTCTGGGAATTTTATGGTCCTGGCTCTTATATTTAGGTCTTTGATGCATTTTGAGTTAATTTTTGTATGTGGCATGAGATAGGGTTGACCACATTTTTGATGGAAAATAATTCCTCACTTGAGAACCATCATACAATGCAGAGGTTGAACAGGATTACACATCCTTTCTCCCCTTCAGAGATGACCTCCCCCACCTCCCTAACGCAGAGCAACACAGCATGTCAGTGAGCAAGGACCCTAATGACTGAAAGGTGCCACCCTGTTCTACCAGAACTTTCTGGTCTGCTCATGAAAGATAAAGATGATTGCCTATCAAAGACAAAGTCTGACCCTTCTTGAAAAGGACAGGCCATACCTGATAATCCCTCCTTTATTCTTCCCTATGGGAGCACAAAAATAAAAAAAAAAAAATTCATCTTTCTTTCCAAGGTATAAGACAAATAATTCTAAAAACTGGATTTGCTCTTACTTGCCACAAGCCACTGAGGGGAAATAATACAAGTGCCGTTCACCTTGGTTTATATGTGTGAGTAAACTAGGAGTTAAATAGACTCCTTCAGTGTTCAAGGTATGGCATGAGCCTAACCTACATTTGTTCATCACCCTATTAGAAAAACATGGGGATACCTGGATTATTATGCTATGACAATGATGGAAGTGTCTTGGGGAACTAGTGTTTTTACACATACTCTACACTAAAAATGGCCCTTTCAGAGTATAATGACACCATTTCTAGGTGAAACTTGCAACTTTAAGAAAGACTGTATTGTAACAATACTGGAAATTATAATACTATGTAGCAGTAATGTTTAAGCAATGTTACATAAGAAAATAAGTGTAAAAGGATGCTTCACAAACTTTCTTCTCTAGATATTAAACAAGAAGGACACAGGATGTATTTAGAAATAGATTTGGAAGGAAATCTAAGGAATACAAGAGAATAGATCTTATATAGGTCTAAATTTAGTATGTTATGTGTTGCCAGAGCAGCAACAAAGAGAAAAATTGTTGAAGCAGAGTATAATGTGCCTCATATTCCATTTAAGTTTTCTCTGTCCTTCTCTTTTTCTTATTGTAAGCTTTAAGCTTCTCAGTGTTGCTTACTGTTTGGTGCTAACCAATGGAATTTCACTGCTCAGTCTTGAGAATTCTGCCAGCATAAAGAATCTCAAAAATAAGGAGAAAACTTATTCCCTCTTCCCCTACAACTGAAGAAGAGTAAACATTCTGGCTTCACAAAGTTCTTTCTTATAATGTGATGGATTGGGAACAGCCACAAAAGTATTCACTATATCTTAGTCTGCTGTCCACTGTGGCGACTTGCATAAACATGCATACTCTTAGTCTGTTTTCTGATAATCAAAGGAGTTTCTTAAGACACTTGGACTTCAGATGTGGCTAGGAGCTGTAAAATGTAACCTTTCCCCTCTAAAAAGTCTGCTTTTCTAATTGGTTGTCTTCCTTGATAATTTGTTGCCCTGGTAAAAACATTTAGAGTAGCATATGTGCTATTTTTTTTCTGAAGGAATAAACACTCATAAGGTTTTCTTATTTTTTGTTTCACCAGAAGAACTTGATATTTCTCTCTTTTCTCTTCATGCATAGCATATAAATAAATGTGTTTATTTATTTACTAAATGTATTGCTTGTTCAAAATTTGAGAATCTTTGTCTTACTTGAATTATCATGACCAAGTCTAGCTAAGGGGTTATAGGCATAAAAGCACAAGACAAATTCATCTGCTAAAGAAAAAAGAGAGGAACTACTTTTAAAGAGTTTTTTTAAAAAATTAAATACACATAGACATTGATTCAGAATTGTTTTCTTTAACTTCTTTTGACACTGGTTTACTTGGGTGGCCTCATTACCCTCGTGCTCCACTTACGTCCTTGTGGAGAGAGCCCTGCCTGGGCACCCGTGTTCACAGGAGCCTTTGCTCTGCTCTTTGGCCACCGACTAGACACCCAACCCCAGCGGCCCACTTCATAAACGTATCACAACTGACAGTCGGTAGCCTAACCTTTGTTATACAGGATAGATCATTATCTCTATTCTATTGTAACACAAATAGGGTACATCTTTTTCCTCTTGAAATACAAAGCTCCAATTCACTTAATCTTTTCAGTACACTGTAATTCTGCTTCTCTTCAGCTATGTTTTACCTTCAACTGCCAGCAAATATTCAAAAACAATGAGATGTGCTGAAAATAAATTCAATGCAATTTACTGTGGGTGGATATGACTGAACTTTTTTCTGCCAAATTTGAGTCATGTTTGAGTAATAAAATGAACAAACTAAAATGTAGAGCACTGACAAGCAGCAGCCCTTAACCATCTTTTAATAAATATTTTCAGCTAAGGAAAAAAAATCTATTCACCTTCACAATTTGCTGACTCTCAAAACAACTGATGTCATTCCACTTTTAAAAAGAGCTGTGAGAGAGAGAGAGAGAGAGAGAGAGAGAGAGACAGAGAGAGAGAGAGAGAGACTCCTCTGCTTGCTTTCACAGAAAAGGGTAGTTTTCCCTTTGATTAAATATTTATTGTAGAAAATAAAGTTGAAGGAAAAAATTAAAATCACTTACAATTAAAGAATCTTTATTGAAGGTAAGAGTGCTTTATTACCTGTATGGGCCCATACAAATGCAAAGCAGGATTACAAACATTTTTGATACCAGGCTGGCCTCTACTCAAGTAAAAATCTTCTAAGGGTTCAGGTAGGTGTCTGAAGATGTTTTTATGCCCACAATCATGGAAGCCAGCATAAGAAATAAGAGAGCCACAGAGCTAGAAGGGAAATACAGGAATCTTCTAACCCAGTTGCAATGGGAACCCCAAGGTGCCCCCCTGGGGACCTCCCTCCCACCCTCCAGGTGATGCCTCCTAGTAGCCATTCCAGCCAAGTGGCGAACCCACTTATCCGGGAGCCTCCAGTGGAGGGGTGGTCCTTCGTTCCATTGCTAGAGGTTTTAATCCTAAGCAACTTCTCCTTTTATGTCAAGGTGAAATCCATCTTCCTGTAACTACTACTCGTCCTCTTCTGTACTCAGGAATTTACTACAAATAAAATCCCTTTGTTGCAGGATGGAATGTAAAAATATTTGAAGGCAGTTAGGATGTATTTACTTCCCCGCCCAAACCTTTCTGCAGGTTGAAACATCAAAGCCGGAGATGTGAACACTGGTGTCATTAAGCTAGCACCTACCTAACTAGTCTGAACTTCAATCTGACTCAACATTTATTATGCTCTTAATGTGTGAAGCATACAAAGGCACATAGTCCCTGCCCTTGAAGGATATGCAGTTCAGTAGATATAATTAGTTTTAGTTAACAATCATGTGTCTACTATGTTTTAGGAACTATTTATGGCTGACCTTGTTCCAGATAGAAGAAAAAAAGTCCATGTTTTATCTTGCCAGAAACATGAGAAAATGCTTTATAATATAAAATAAGTATTTCTTTAAAAAGCATCAATACTGTTATTAATAACAGTATCAATACAAAGGCATCACATCAATTAGGTAAAAAATGTTAAAATGAATTTATTTAACAAATGAGAGGGGAACAAGTTAAGAACTCAAAATGAATAATCTATTTTAAATAAATGGATTCAGTTATTTTAAAAGTCAATGATAAAAATATCTAATTTCCAAAGAACCCTGTTTGTTAGATTGATATATTTACATATGTTACAGTAAAGATCTTTCCTGTTCTTTAGATTTTAAATATATCTAAACTAAATATACTGAGGAGTTACAATATGAAATACAGGAATACTTAAAAACTATTTTAAGCATTCTTCCAAAAATAGGTCTCATAAGATGAAAGTTCAGCCAAAAGAAATAAATTTCAAAATACCTTTGGAGGTAAAAGTCACTTTAAATGTTAGCATCTTTTTCCTTACAATTCAATGGCAAGGAAATGCAGGGAAATTCTTGACGGTGCAAAAAAAAAAATCATTTAATAAAATAACAGTGCTCTTTAAATGAAGTTCAAGCCTAAAAGTCTTAAAACGGCAATTTTTAGTGTTAACACTCTTTCAGGTTTCTGGAAATGCGTAATATAGTACATCTTGGTAGCTTGTATTTTTTTTTATAGCACCGATTACTGCAACCTAAATCACAGAGCATATTTTTTTTTTCTCTTAGGCCACCTCATTTTCATTATTGGAATAGATCGCACTGCTAAATATCGAGATTTGAAAAAAAAATGCACGTTCAGCATGATAAGTTTAGATAAACCAGTATAACTCAACACAGTAGCAGACGCAGCTCATTAGCCAAACCTGGGGCTGTACGGCATTTTTGCGTTATCTCAGTTTCAAGAATCACAAGCAAATCGTTATTTAGGGTCAATTAAATCCCACATCAAAGCCTCAGAAAAGGGCTGTAAGGTAGAGTACTTACTTAAAGGGTTACCGGGACAGGAAACAACTCAAGTCATCAGGGAGGGTCTCTAACGTCCACCGGGTGGGAAAACGCACTTAAAAAAGCGATGTGGATTCAGACGGCCTCCTCCCCGCAGCATCCCAGACAAAGCCCGGCCAGGCCCTGGGGCGCTCCCGATGCACCTGCAATGCGGATCCCTCACCCAACAATCCCACCCCAGGGCTGGCAGGAGCAGCCCCGGGGCCGGCCTCTCCTCCCGGATCCGACTGGTTTGGGTGCGCGGTGCATACGGTCCGCACCCTGGACGCGAGCCCTGGCAAGGACACCCCCTTCCCTGTAAGCGGCTGGAAGACCCCGTGGGCGCGGGCATCGCTGCTTCTCCCCTTTGCCCTTATTCCCACCATCATTTCCCCCCGACTTGTCTCCTCCCGGGGGACACCCCTCCCAAGAGCTACCGCTTCTCCCAAGCTCTGGGGGAGTGGGGCAGTGAGGGCTTTTTCAAAAACCTAAATGAAGTCCTCTCTCCGATCGGTGCCTCAGCCCCCGCCACTGCCCGGGAGCCTCCCCGCAGGCACCGCCAGGTGAGCGGGGCTGGACTCGGTCACACCTCGGGCCCCGCCTCACCTGCGGGCGCGGACGTCGCGGTCCTTCAGGCGGCTGCCCCCCTTCGGCTCGGTCGTCGTCCCGGCGGGCGGCAGCGGGAGCCGGCGGCCCATGGGCGGGGCTGCTCTGGGTCCCGGCCCTGCCCCGGCCGGCCCGCCGAGGGAGGTCAGTCAGCGCCGCCCGCCGAGCGCCTCTCCCGGCTCCCACCCGAGCGCCCGCCGCGGTGCACCCTGGGAGCGGGGGCCGAGCGGCGAGGCCGGGCCGCGCTGACCCGCGGGTTGCTGAGGCGCCGGCGCGTCGGCGGGTCTGCGTCTGCGGGGAGGGGCGGGTGGAGCAGATCGATACTCACTTTGCGGGGAGGGGGCGACAGCCTCCCCCTCCCCTGGCTCTGGCGGGGCTAGGGAAGAGAGGGTCTGGCCGGTGGGACGCAGGCGCACAGCTCAGGTGCGGCCGCAGTGCGGTTGCCCAGGGTAACGCGGGCCTGGGATGGGGGGGTAGGGAGGAGCGATGGAGGCGAGCGGGAGCGCGCGCGCGGGGCGGTGGGGGCAGGGGGAATAGTTGGGATCATCCCGGGATTGGGCGAGGGCGCGCGCGGGCAGCAGACGGGGGCGGGGGCCCAGGCGGGGGAGCGGGCGCGGGCCGGGCGGCGCGCATGCGTGCGACCCCCGCTCCCCCGGGGCTGGCTTGCCTCGTGCGTGCGCACGCGCGCTGTCCCCCGGAGGCGTCTGGGTGTGCGGAGCGCGCGCGCGCGGCTCGGAGGCGCACCTGTGAGGTGTCCCTTGAGGAGAGGGAGGGTGGGTGCGCGGAGCCTGTGGCCCGGGGCGCTTAAACCCCTCACTTGGAGTGAGTTTTCGGGCGCCCGAGATGTAGTCTCTTTATATATTTTCTGGATGAAGCCGGGGGTGGGTGGAGGAAGAGAAGCGGGCTCGGGGTGGGGAGGAGAATGAGTGGATTAAAGAAAAGAAAAACAGCCCATCACCTGGGATGGGCCTCGAGCCGGAGCCGGCCCTTGGGGATCGGGAGGAAAGGTCAGAGCGGCTCCCCGCAGCCGGGCGGCCCCGCGGCAGGCCCCGGGGACAGGAGCCTCTTCTCGGGCCTGCGAAAACCCCGGGCCCGCAGTGCCGGGGAGCAGGGATTTGGGGGTCACAGATGGCGGCCAGGCACGAGGCGAAGGATGGGCAGCGGGCAGGGACGAGGCCAGGCGGAGGCCCCGCGGGAGCCGGGCTCTCCCGAGCCGGGCTCCATTGTTGTTGGAGCCGAGGGAAGGGGGAGCAAAACAGCTTTAGCAGCCCGTGAAGCCGCGCCTTGGAGCCTTTCCAGGCGGGTCCCCGGAGAGGCGGTAATGGCCGCGCGGTGGGATCAGGGAGCCGGGCTCTGCTGCGGAGAAGCCTCGCTGCATGGTGCAATGTTGTTGTTTTTTTTCTAGCGCCTTCCGTCCCAGCAGAGCCAGGCGAGCATCGTACTCAGGTGATGAGGGACCCTTCGCGCACCCGGCGCAGAATGCCGCTGCCGCTGGACGCCTCCATTGTTTGACCACAACAAGGGCCGGCCTCTCACCCAGGTAAACTGCACGGAAAAGCAGTTCCCTCTCAGCTCCCACATCCAAAGGAATCCTCTCCTCTTTCAGGACTTCACTTCAGTTTTCTTACTGTCCCCCTGCTTCCGATTAACTCAGTATATACACCTCCCAGACATTTCCCCAGCTGGATTAACCTTCCCATACCTCGCTGCCAGATCCTCTCTCGTTTCTCTCAAAACTCAGCTCCTTTGTGAAAGCTTTCTTGCCGAACTCGTTAACAACTAAACCTCTTCAGGAGGTTGCTCTGCACTCTTCTGGCTGATGGTTTGTTTATTGGTTGTCTTATTGCAACAAAGGAGACCAGAGATTTAAAAAAACATTACCGAGGTATTGCCTTTGTAAGGGAACGTTTGTGATATATAGCCAGCTTATAGTTTTAACAGAATTGAACCGTTTTTGTTTATATATTTTGTCTTTTAGAGGGGGCCCCTACTTCATTTATAAATGCATAAGGTTTTTAGAGCACAAAAATGACCTTCTTGTTAAACCCATGGGTTAATTTCAGTTTTAAAAATAACTTTATAGTAGTAAAGCGATGCATTTGTTTGTAAAAATATCACAGAGATGACTGAAGTCTTTGACTACCAACTCCTCTCTCCAGAGTTAGCCACTATTATGTGCTCCGTGTATATCCTTCCAGATCTTTAAAATACTTTTACATACGTGTGTATATTTACGTTATTTTTTGCTTTTTAAATAAGTGGTGTACTCTTCCAATTTTGGCACATATTGCTTTAATTCATTTTTAAGAACTGCTGCATCATGTTCCATAATTTGGATGTACCAGAGTTTGTTTAGCCATTTCCTGAGTGATGACAATTTAAGTTTTAACTTTATATTTAAAACAGCTTTGTTGTTGTTGTTGTTGTTTGGGGAAATTAAATTTTAGTGAAATCTGCACTAATTCCAGAGACCGGGGTTCGTGAAGGAAGCTCTCTTTGGTTGAGAAATATACCTGCGGTATTCCCCCCTACAACCACTGTAGTTATGAGTCTACTACTTACAAGTCCTGTGACCTTGGGGAGGTCACTTAGTCATTCTGAGCCTCAGTTTTGTCTTCTGTAGAGGCTGATAATAACCTTTTCTACTTCCCAGAGTTCAGTGATACCATGCATGTGATAGTGCTTTGTATAATGTAAAGAGGTGTGTAAACATGAGTATTCATACCCTTTGTGATCCAAAAAATGTTTATTTGCAATATAATATATATTTTCTTCTTTTTTGACCAGATGTGTGTATTTCGGAATGCTAGAGAGAATCAACTTTGAGTGCTTTCAATTCATGATTTTGTAACAATTAGTTTTTTAAGTACCGACAACACATTAGACTTCTTAAAGAATGTTTTACAAAGCGCTTTTTTTCTAGTGCTTTATGTGCCTTAAAAACTAAGGCATATAAATTAGTTGACTTTGAATAAACGTATCAGCAAATTGAACACTAGATAAAACTCTCATTGTAATATTTAAAACTTATTTCCTAGTGTTGTAAATTTGTATGTGTATTTTCCTTGTGGCAGTAGCAGAATCAGTTTAGCTTTTATGTTCTTCAGGTAAAGCGGATTTTTATTCATAAGCAGTATCAGAAAGAGTTTTAGCAATTTAAATATTAATTAAATGATGTAATAAGTAACGTTTTAAGATATAAAAGATTCAATTAAGGGCTTTTTAGGTATTTTTCTTTCATTCAAAAATATTTGAATGCCTATTGGGTGGCCAACAAAATCAACATTATCTCTTTTCTTTTAGAGTGTACTATCTGTGGGGGGAATCAGAAATTATACACAGTCACCTGGCTACAAGTATAATCATCAACTGTGATGTCTACTATGAAAGCTAAATAGTACCTGCTATGAGAGAGTATAAAAAGGGGACCAAATTTTAGACTGCAGAGGAGCGTGCAAAAGATTTTTGTGTGTGTGAAAATAAGATTTAAACAGATCTGAAGGTTGAGGAGGCGTTAGAGTAGAGTGAAGGGAGTGATAATTTTCCAGGTAGAGGGATAATATGTGGGAAGGCTCTGAAGAGGGAAAAAGCTTCCCCCATTCCAGGGACTGAAAGCATCATTTGTGGCTGGATTATAGTGAGTGACGGGGAAGTGTGGCTAGGCAGGGGGGCCAGATCATGTAGGGTCTTGTAGGGCATGTGGAGGAGGATGTATTTATCCTGAGTGAAATGGGAAACCATTACAAGGGTTGGATTTTAAGCAGTGAGGGGACATAATCAGATTTGTACTTTTCAGCAGTTACTCCAGCTGCTACATGCATGGTGTGGGGAGTAGGCTGGGGATGGAGAGTGGAAGTGGGGGAGACTAGTTAGCAGGCCAATTCAGAGGGCAATCTAGAAGAGACACGTTCTTTCCCTTGGAGTTCATACTGAAATCACGCTACCAACTTAACTAAGGTCAAAATAGATATTTTATTACAAATTAAATGCTCATTTCTTATTTATAAAAAGTAGGAATAAATTAAAGAAAGAATATAAAGTAATTTTTTATGCAGTAAGTACCCACATTTGTTAAATTGGTTGTCCATACTATACTTAACAGAGAACTATCAGAGCCAAGTTAAAATTGGGACGTTATTTAACAAGGTTTCTGCAAGTTTTGTCAAAGCAGTAATACATGAAATAAGAGTGAGGTGACAATCTAAAATGAAAAAAAGGGAAATATTTGTAGATGCTGTTGGCAAGAAAAACACTAACAGGAAAAGGATTAGACAAAAAAATGACAAAGTGACTGGATACACAATGCATATACAAAATCAGTAGGTCTCCGAATACCAAAAAAACATAATCTGGCAGACAGTATAATTTATAAAAAGGGCTGTGATCACAATGAAAAACTTTCCTGACAGATTAGAAAGAGTATCCTACACTGAAAGACAGGCCATATTCCTGGATGCATTGGTTAAATATTATAGAGATGTCTATTTTTGACAGAATCATTATGAGTAATAAGGTATGACAAGCCCTACCTGATAGTTAACGTATTATAGAGCCACATTTATTAAAACAATTTCACACTGGCTTAATATCTGTACAGGTTGCTGGAATCTATTCAGCAACTATTGTATTTGAATGTAATAAATGATAAAATCACTATGAATACACCCAAAATTTTAAAGAAAATGGAAGTAAATTTTTATTAAATATCTGGAAAGAGGAGTTCTACTTGCTGAGGTGAACAGAGCCAGGCTTTGCAATCAGATATACCTGAACTGGAATCTTTTCTTTTTTATTGTATTTGCAGTGTGCCATAGGGCAGATTTCTAAACCCTTCAAAGACTCAGATGGGTTTTGGAGTGAGGAAAATAACACCTAATGTGCAGGTGTTGTAACTAAGGGAAAAAGATTCTGGTGCATAAGAGAGTACTCAAATATGTTATTAGTTGCTATTATTAGAAAAAATGGAGAAAAGTGTATTATATTGCATAAAAGTTTGAAACTTCTTGAAGAAGAAAAGGAAAAAATAATCCTAGAATTAAAAGCCAAACCAAAAAATAAGAAAATCTATGTGGCAAATAATAAGCAAAGAGTTAATATCTTCAATATCTAAAGAACTCATACAAATCAGTGGTGAAAATCTACATGCAAATGGTTACAGGATGTGAATAGATAGTTCACTGGATAGAAATAAAATTGGTTAAATAAAAATTGCTTAATCTCACTAATCAAATAATTACTAGTCCTACAGAAAAGTAAGATTCTATTCTCAATAGCAACAAACCTAGAAAACATTTAGGAGTAAAGTATAAGAAATGTACAACAGCTTTATGAAGAAATACAAAAATGTTTACTTAAAGGATTTGAAAGCTAATCTAAATAGTGGGCATATGTAACATTCTTGGATAGGAAGGTACAATTTAAAAAGAACAATACTCTCCAAAGTAAACATAATTTTAGTGTAATTCCCATTGCAATCCCATTGGGAATTTCTGGACACTTGATAAATTGCTTCTAAAATTCATCTGGAAGAGTAAGTGTGCTAGAATGGGCAAGAAATTTTTCAAATGGAAAAATAGTGATTGGGAGATTTGCTATATCAGACATCAAAATATACTGTAAAGCTATAGTAATATAAATGGTGAGCACAAGAATAGAGAAATTGATAAATTGAACAAAATAGAATTCAATAGAAGACCCATATATGTATAAGCATTTAGTAAATGATAAAGCTGGTATTTCAAAACAGTTGGGAAATGATTGTTCAATATATTGTAGAGGGATAAATGTTTCTTCATTAGGAATCACATATTCACAAATGACTTTCATCGATGGATTAAAAAGCTAACAAACCTCACCTAGAAAGTATTTAGAAGAAAATATAAGAGAATATTTACATAGATAATATATTGGGAAATAAGGTTTTCAGCTAGACCATTTAGATAAGACCAAGACCCAAAAGTTGTTAAAGACGAGACTGATAAATTTGACCATTATTATAATTGATATTTCTTTATGACAGAAGACATTAGAAAGTGACAGAATGGAAAGATGTTTTTGCAGCATGCATAAATAGATAAAAGATAAATAGGACTGACATAATTTTAAAAAGAATCAATATGAATACTTCTCATAAAAAAATTTAAACTGTCTAAAAAAGCAATGAAGAGGTATTTAACCTCACTTGAACTAAAACAGCTAGATTTTTTTGGAGGGACTATCAGTCACGACAAATCTACAAAAGATACAATACAAAGATATCCAAGGATGTAGAAAAAAAGGCACTTTACATTGTTGGGACCATAAAATTGGTTGAACATTTTTAGTTGGCAATTTGGCAGAACCTATGAAAAATTTAAAGAAAAAAAATGCACATGTTTTGATTTAGTAGGTACACTTTGCGGAATTTATCACAGTATCATAGGAACACGGTATGAACAAGTCTATTGCAGTATCATTTACAGTGAGGAAAAATTGAAGATAACCATAAATTTTGCTACCTCTGTATGGTAAGATATTATGTGGCTTTTAAAAAGAGAGGTAGATTTGTATGTATTGATATAGACTGGATGGATGTCTGGAATATATTATTGAGCCAGAAAAGCAAGGTTAATCCCATTTTTTATAAGATACAAGAGAAAATAATGGTGCACATATGTGTGCATTGTACTGAATAAAAATAGGAGTAGGTCTGGAAGGACACATGGCAGGCATATTTCATGTACTTAGCTCCAGGAAGATGGCGTAGGGGTAACTATGATTTTGTATTTCATATGCTTTTGCATTATCTCAGATTTTCTTTTTACAGAGCCTTTACTTTTGTAATTAATTAAGATGCTAAAATTTCTCACCAATTTAATAAAGGTCTAAATTTAGAATTCTTTAGAGTTACAGTACCTGGTACTTCTGAGGATGTAAAAATGGCACACTCTTAGACTACATTGGCCAATATATATCAAGAGCCTTAAAAGTCCTCATGTTTCTCGATGTAGTAACCACCTAGGAACCAGCTTTAAAGAAATATTGGTACAAACAGAAAAAAGCTTTATGCACACAAGATGTATGTTATAGTATTGTTCTTAAAGGTGCAGAGTGATTAAGTAAGTAAGTAAGTTAGCTATATCCAGTAGATGGGATATTATATGACCAGTAAAATGATGTTTCTGAAGCAAATGTATTAAAATGCTTATGACATTGTTAAGTGGGAGAAAATCAGGATATAAAATTGCTTGTATGATATGATTAAAACTGCTAGTTAAACAAAAATCTCACCCACCTCCTAGTAGAACCTATGATTGGGAAAATAATTAGAAGAAATTAAATGAAAATCTTAAGTGTGGACTTTGTGTGGTAGGATGTTGGACGATTTAAAAAATTTGCTTTTTTTATATTTTCCAAGATTATATGTATAACGTTTATAATGGGGCATTTAATTTTACCAAGTACAATATATCTAAGACATAGGTTACCTGCATGGCTAATACATGTGCACTTTGTAAAGAACACATTTGCCTTATCAGATATTAAAACATACTTTAAAATGTACTCTGTATCTAAACATTTTTGGAAGTAAGTTTGAATGAATTTTATAGCTTCTAATACCTGTAGAAAAATTGCTTCCTAGCAATATGCAGAATAAAATTGTTGTACTCATTTCCAGTTTTATTATCTGTAGAATAAATGCAGAAACTTAAACATGGATAATGGGATTTCTTAGGTTTGATGCTTTTGTTTTGTTATCATCCTGTGTTTCTGACACAGAGATGAGTTGAATTTGAATAGAGCAAGTTGAATTTAATCAAGTCTTTCAGGACAAATAGGAGTTAACCAGTTAGACAAAAGGTAGAAACATGGGAGAATATTGTTGTTGCATGGGGCCTGAGTGTGGTTCTGCAGCATTGGAGCTGAGGGTACTGCTGGACATGCAGCTGTTGGTGAGACTGAAGAGGTTTTCATAAAGGGTTCATTCCCTTACCAGGTTTTATTGTGTTACTGTGGTAGGCCCTGTGGATCTGGACTTGCAGTTCAGTGGAGGACAAAGCCAAGTAAGAAGGTTCTTACTGTGCGATAGAGGGGTTATGATAGAGGACGTACAAGGGCTCTGGAAGTACATAAAAAGACACCGTTCATAATCCTGATTGGAGGGTAGGGGTGAGAGTCAGGGAAGGCTAGGGTGAGACCTGAAGGGTAAACAGAAGGAACAGCAAGTGTGAAGACCTGGAGGTAAAAGGAGCATGACCGGGATGGGGGTGGAGGTGGGGAGTTGTGGCCTAGGAACAAACAAAACCTGGGACTGTGAAGAAGTTTGGTGTGGCTAGAACTAGAATTGGAAGTGGGAAATGGGGAAAGATGAACCAGGAGAGGCAAGTAGGGGCTAAAATTATTCAGAGGTTAAAAGCTGTTTGAATAAAATTGGAAATTATACTGCAAATAAATGGAATCCATCAAAAAATGTTAAACAGGGTAATAACAATCCATTTTGCATTTTAGAAAGATTACATTGGAGTGGATAATGGATTAGAAGGAGACAAGACCGGAGGCTTTAGTATTCTAGTGGTAAAATGACAGTGGCCTGAATTAAAGTTCAGAGAGCCAGCATAGGCTGAATGGGTGGATAGATTCAAGAGGTATTTAAGAGATCAAATGGAAAGGACTTGGTGATGGGAAAGAAGGTGGATGATATCCAAGTTTCTGACTTGGGCAATTCATGGGATAGTGGCCCTATTTGCCATAGTTGGGAATACAGTAGGAGGAGCTGGCTTTGGTGAGAAGATGTCAAATTCCATTTTAGAGATGCTTGAGTTTGAAGGGCTCATCAGACATGTAGATTCTTCCTGAAGAGAATTTATAAAGAATGATTTTATAATGCACATATATGCTTTGCTATGTGAATAATGCATCCATTATTAAAATCAGTGTTTCTATGTGATGATTTTTTCCTGAAATATAATTGTACATTTTTAAATTGTTTAGAATCGGGGTGTATTTGCCCGGCTTAGACTGGATTGTACATGTCTTTCATATGGAGTTATTTAAGAGTGAATGACTCTGATTTTGGGTAATATTTTGATTGTCTTTATGGTCCGTTGGGCTATGAGCAGGTGATAGAGGTTTCTCCGAAGGGAATTAC
Source organism: Choloepus didactylus (assembly GCF_015220235.1). Taxonomy (NCBI): domain Eukaryota; kingdom Metazoa; phylum Chordata; class Mammalia; order Pilosa; family Megalonychidae; genus Choloepus; species Choloepus didactylus. The sequence goes on along the minus strand of NC_051329.1, from coordinate 7,500,963 downwards.
TGGTCTTGTGGTTCAGTCTATTGTCAAAAGTATTGCTGCCTAATTGGAGCGATTTCTATTGATGTTGATGAGCTGGTCCATTCCACATAGAGGCAGGACAGGAAATAGAGTGGTGTCCTGGGCCTACATCCAGGTGGAACCGTCCACCCAGCCATTACCATCCAATGTAGAGATTTCAGAATCATTTGCATAGTCTTTGCCATGTAGGTGGTAATAGAAGCCATGGGAGTGGGTGACAGCACATAGAGCAAAATGGGAAGAGGCTCAGAGCAAGAACTTGGGGCATAGTACATTGGAGGAAAAGGTAGTGGGGAAAATGCATCTTGCAGAGGAGACAAAATAATTTAAGAGGAAGGAGGATGTCATAATCAGAGAGAGCATTTTCTAGAAAGAAATAAACCCATGTGAAATGGCTTGAGTGAAGGGGAACTTCTGAGGAGTTTCCCTGGGAATTCAAGCTTATTTCTTTGCCTAGAGCTCACAGGTCTGTGGAAAGTTGACAGGAGTCGGTGCAGTTGCTCTCTGTACCTTTGTCTCTCTTGTGTCTCTCCTTCAGTGTGTGTTTCCTCTGTGCTGCTGCTCCTCTCTGTAGACACTTGCTCTCTGGTACATGTAACGTATATGACCCCAAATGGCCACTCCCAAAGGGTGCCCTGATCTGCACCTTCTGACAGCTCCCTTTGTAGACCTCAATCTTTCCACTTTCCATTTCTGAATTCCTAGGAAAGAATCTGATTGGCTTAGACCCCTGTTCACAGGATGTGGCTCCCTGCTCCAGGGCCTAAGGGAGCAGATTCACTTAGCAGTGTGCTTGAGCCTGCCCTGTTGGCCAAGAGGCATGCAGATGAAGCTAAGCATGAGAGGAGTGGTATTCTGGAAGCCAAAAAGAATTTCAAGAATGGGCAGGTACATAGTTTTAAATGTTTCAGAGAAGTGACAAAGGGATAAGGAATGAAACTGGATTTGGCAAATTAAAGTCATTTAGTCTAGGTTTAAAGTATTGCCACAACTTATTCAAGTGGAAGATTCACAAGATGGATACTTGATGGCTATAGTAGATACTAATTTGTACAGAAATAGGAGGAAAAAAGATTTTTTAAAAAATGCAATGTAACTCTGGAGATGTATCAGAGACATACAAAGTTTAATTTTAAAAAGCAGTAATTCATATTGCTTTCTAACTTTAAAGCATTTCTATCTATACCTTTATTCTTACTCTCTGGAATATGCAGCAATCCTTATGTCACCTGATATAAGAAATTCAGTAAAGCTATTCTAGAGCTCATTTATTTTTCATGCCTCTGTAAGTTCATAAAATAATTATAGCTTATTTCTGCATCTTATTTTGCAGTGTGTCCTGTGGTATTATGACACATCTTACAAGGAATGCCTTGTAGTCAGCGCAAACCTAAATCCCAAAATTCTGCCTCTTAGGTAAATGATATAACAACTCATAAAAATAATCTGAACCCCTTTTCTTCTGTAGTGTAAACCCCACTATGTCAATCTGGCTTGCAAAATCATTCTTGGATGTTTAATTCAAATATATATAGGATTGAGGTTGTTAGGATTTAAGAATATTTCACTGATTTAAAATACTCAACATTGGCTGGAAGACATAAGTCACTTTTTTTAGTTAACCAATATGTAGTAAATTATTACTGCATTTCTATATTATCATAGGATATGGCCTTGTGATAGGTTTCTAGGCTCAAAGTGAGAATTGGGGAACCTGCACAAAGCAAGTTCATATTTTCATGATGTTTGACAATTAGTTAGAGGTGGTAATCCATTGCAAAATTCAAGTTTGAATACTTTCTGAGCAAATGTTTGCGTGCCCTCTGGGGACATTGTGAGCAGCTAAAACACAGTCCTAGGAAAATATTTCTTTCATAGTCTGAGTTGAGAACTGGTAGACTAGATGGTCGAAATTGGTATGGGTATAAGTCAGGAATAGAGGAGAGCCAAGATGAACCCACATACAGGTGTCTTTGGAGGAGCAGGAACTCTTAAGACAAACTGGGAATAAGGGGTTTATGTAATGGGAGTGGAACATGGAGGATGCAGAATCACAGAGGGAGCCAAAGGAGTATGGTCGGCACCGTCAAGTAAGCTTGAGAATGAAAGTACCTTTGGATTGGTTAGGAGGAAGCATTTACTAAGAGGAACTTCAGAGGTGTGGTGGTGGGTTGAGGAATGGATAGGAGGTGAAATGCTTTAGAAATAGTGAAAACCTGGATGAGGGAAAGGGGGAAGAAAAAAAGTATATGGCAGCTAGAGAAGGCATTAGATTAAATATTTTATTCACTTAAGATAGGAGAGACTTTTGCATGTGTTTAAATGCTGAAAGGAGAAAACAAGTTCAGAGGAAACAAAGTTGAAAGATGGGGGGTGAGGGGTGTGGAGATGGAGATAAGGAAGGAGGGAGTTGGCTTTGAAGTTTCTAGCTTGGAGATTTGTTGAGGGATGTTGCCTTTTATAGGGACCTTGAATAATGGAGCTGTAGTGATTTTCAATTTAATGTGAGGTGATAGGGAGATATTCCTTCAGGCAGTTGGAAATACAGTTAAGAAGACAAGACAGGTTATAACACAATGTGGCATTGTCATCAAGGAAATGATCATTCATCCTGTGGAGGTGTTGAGCTAAAAGATGGAGTCAAGATATACCTTTAGAAGATACTTGTATTTAGGATTAGGAATTTTTTAAAAAGTATACTCAGAGAGGCCAGAGGAGACCTGAGCAAGTACTGTGAATTGGGGGCCAAGGAGCTGGGGATAAATTAGAAGTGAAAGAATGCAACCCAAGGAAAGGCCTTGGGAGTTGACAAGGAGGAGATAACAACTTGGAAAGCAGTTTTGTAGAAGTGGTGTAGGGGGGGGGGCGGGGAAGAAAGAGGTGTAGAAAAGGGAGTTGGGTGTATGGGAGGGATAAACAGAAGGTGGAGATGCTTGTGGAAAAGTTTGCGGGTGATAGTGAGAAGAGTGAATTGATCATAGCTAGTGAGGTCAGAGATGGCTCCATAGAACAGATGGAGAGCTTGTCTGTGCCTATAAAATTAGAACCATGATCAACAACGACTGTAGAAAGAGAATATATTTGTTTTATTGTTTTTAACCCTATTATTTCAGGATATAAGATTTAGGTTTTGTCTCACAGATTGAGAATCTCACCAAATGGAAGGGAAGGTTTAGGTCTATATATGACGTCTGAGGGGGGGACTTGTGCAAGGAAAAGAGATAGTAAATTTGACTAGCTTTTGATTCAGGCAGATGTCAAAAATTAAACCCTTTAAATGTATTGGACAATTTGCTATCATGAATAATATTTTTTCTTTTTGGTAAAACCAGTAGGATAGTTAATAGAAGTTAATTGGCATCACTTATTTAAAGTATTTACGAGACTCTCAAGTGCTAAAATTAACAATATGCTCAGCTTTGAGTGCTAAGGTCTAATATTTAAAATGTCAACTTACACAAGGGGTTGGGTGGGCAGGCTCCAGCTTAAGCCCAAACATGTCCACTGCTGCAGGACTGGTTTTAAGACCTTTGAAAGTCATAAGCACTTTTACCTTTGGAGGACTTGGCCATGACATATCAAACTTTAAAAATTACACTCATATCCCACATGAAATTAGGGAATACAGAACTGTATATGTTAAGCTTCGTTTGACTAGTTGTAGGCATTAAACATTTATTAACTTTGATTTTGCATTTTTCTTTTCATATTTTGCAGCCAATAAATTTTTTTTTCAGGTCTCACACATTTTCATAGGCCCTTGAGATGCTCATAAGCCCCAGGACTGTGCCCAGTGTGCCTAATGATAAAACATTCCTGCTCTCTTGGGAATCGGAAGTTGGCTATGCCTAGGCATGTCTGGCAGGGGTAGGCTTGCCAGGAATCTGTTTGTGTGAGGTACTGAGGAGCCTCCTGGGAAAAACTCCATCCTAAGAGATGCTGAAATAACTGTTTTAGTTAGGGCTTATTTTTGTTGTTGTGTGGAACAGAGGTTGATTCAGAGCATTTTATGAAAGGGGGGATATGTTATAAGGATGCACATGGACCGGGAAGCCATCGGCAACTAAGGCAGCTCAGAGACAAGCCCCCCAGTCTTTCTCGTGGACATGGCATCTCTCTTTTCTTTTGAGTCTCTCCTCTTCCTGCCATCTGGCCTGTTTTTCTTTTCTCCATACTCTGAATATCTTTTCCCTACCTTGTAGCTTTGCCTTACTTAGAGATTCTACTTCCTCGTGACTTTGGCTTGCTCTGGCCCCTCCTGACCTCTCCAGTCTCTTTGTACATAATAACCTTTGAGCTTCACCTCTGTCATCTGATCCCCTCACTCTTTCAGTATTGTTTAGATTCCTGAGAGAGAGAGGGAATCTGGTTTTGTTGTTGCTTTTATTATTGTTCCGAGCCTCATCATAGCTCACTGTTAAGCCCTTGGGTTACATGTCTGCACTTGGTCTAATAAGCTGTGTGTGTGGGGGGGGGGGGGGCTGGAGGGGTCACGTGGTCTAGAGACAGCTCACATTAGTAGGATTTGCGGGCTAGCAAGCATCATGATTAGCATGTATAGTTCAGTAAGGAAGAAAAACCTGCTCCCATATCAAAACCATTTGAAATTCCTCCAAATGTATCCTATGTATTGCCCTCTAAAATGTATTCTTTTAACAGACATCATTCTGAATCAGCCCTTTGTTCCCACAGAAAAGCTAAGATCCCTAAGTATGTTGAAAATTTTTTCACTTTTCCATTTTCTTACTATTTTATTTAGACCCTGACAGTGCAGTCACTCAGGGTAACCTGTAGGATTCCATTTCTCCTGTTAGTGATTGCTGCTGAAGGTGATGGAGCTACTTCATATAGCTGCTTTTGAGGTTGGATAGTTCTAATTTCATGTCTTTCACGTGTTCCTTTTCTCCAAAGTTCCAGGGAGCTGTATAAACATACAGTAATTCGGCACCATCCCCAGATTCACAAAATTTAGAAAAATAACTACATGTCCCATCCAAGTGTAAACACGGCAGCAGTCTGATATCTCAGTCCCTTAACACAGCATCACACTTCCCAATGAAAAGTGATGTTCCCCAAGTCTAAACTAGATCATGAAATCTATACCTAAACCAATTTTAGCAATTATAGAATATAGCAAAGGGGGGGAGTGGTAGATGGAATAAATTGGATAATGAAAATAATAGCTAATCTTTGTTGAGCATTTAAAATTTGCCAAGTACCGTTTTAAGTACTTCTTTGCATTAGCTTATTTAATCCTTTTAAGGTTGCCTTATAAGGTAAGGTGCCTTTATTATCCCCATTATCTCTGTTTTTAAACTCTTAGGTAAAAGTTGCATGGCTAGTATGTGTCAAAGTCAGGGTATGAATCCATTCAGTCTGACACCAGTCCATGCTTCTTCATCACTCCTCCATACCGAAAAGTAAAGAAAAAACACTACTGATTTTAGACTCTCTAGGGTTCTAACCAAGCCAAGTCAGTCATCCAATATAAAATACCTTAGAACCTAAAACTCAGTTGGGGTAAAGTTCCTATCCAGAGGCCAGTTATGATAATAGGATTTTTAGGGAAATCATGCAGGCTGCCTCTATTTTCCTTTCCAGGGTTTCTCAGATTCTCTCTTTGGCCCCATATGCCTTGAATCCCAAGAAGGAAATATAAATACATCTACCTACCCTCTGAGCTGGGACCCTACCTTTTTAATTGCCAGTTCTTCAAAATAGGTTTGTAATGCCAAATTCTCCATAATACAAATCTTCTACTTTTCTCTCTGCCTTTCTCCAACCCAGCAGGATCCTAAGGCTTTTGTAGCCCTTCAGCCACTGTGGGCCCTGCCTCTGCCTATTCTTCTGGAATGTCTTGGGGGCTTTGACTCCTGTTACTGTGGTAAGTTTTCCCCATGTTTCACCATTTGTGCTAGATGGAGAATCCCCCTCAAATATTTCTAAACTGAAATTGTCTCTGGGGTTTTTTTCTAAGCATGTGCCCTTTGGAGTCCATTGAGGAAGAAAATCTCTATTACTACATGTCCTTCCTTAAAAATCTTGCCTCTATCTGGCTTTTGAATTCCTTAGATCTTGGACACCCTCCTTACTCTGAAGAAAATGGAAGCATCTTTATTCCATCTTTCTTTATTCCTCTTGAGTTTCATTTACTTTTCATGTAAGCCATTGGTTATTAAAACTTCACTCTGCTTGTCCCGTTGTTTCTGGATCTTATGTCATCTTCTGTTTTTCTTTCCTATTGTCCTTTTGTCACTAAATATCAAACCTTTTTTTTTTTTTAATAAAAACTGATTTTGTTCCTCCATAAGTTTCTGGTGCTTTTCCAAAGCCTGAACAAGAGCCTTCTCTTTAAATATGAGTTCCTGATAGTTTTCTGACCTGCTGGTTAAGGTTTTTCATCAGTCTCTGCAAACTCGATTCTGAGAGCCTAGGTATTGGCACAAGCGTTTTTTTTTTCCCTTCATTTTCTTCTGAGCCTTTGAATTTGTGATTATTTTTAATGACTTTAAAGACAACATATACTTTATGTCAGACAGGTATTTATTTGTCTTTATTTGGTCATTGCTGAAATCCAAAACATTCTAGTTGAACATGCAGTCTGGGTCTATGTGATTCATACACATGATAAAATTTTATATTATTTCTCTGTGCATAGCTGGGAAGCAGGAGGAAAAGAGGCAAATCTTGTCTGAATAACTATTGGCCTCCAGGGGGAGCATGCAGCTTTTCATCATTTCCCCCACTGCTAAAGACTGAGTTCTCAGGCTCCGGGCTTCTCCTTTCCCTGACTTTACTTCCCCACAGAATGGGAGTTGACTTGGTAAGGTAAAGGACATTGCAGTGATCTCTGTCCTAGGGTGTCTAGTTGCTGTGCCCAGGTAAAAGGTTAAGGCCACATGGGTGTGTGGCATCTTTTCTCTTTCCTGGCTTTAAATAAGCAGAGTAGTTAAGGCTAGGCTGTTCCCTGAATGGAAAGGGCCTGACCAGCTCTCCCTTTTCTTGCTTTCTCCCATGTGCCAGATTGGTTCTGGGTGACTGCCCTAATTGGGAGTCTGGGACAAGAGTACTTTGGCATAGTGACAAAAGTTCTTTCTTCTCTGATTCTTTCTGGCGCTTTTCTCTCTTGTGCTGACTTGGGTACCCTCGGCCATCCTTCTTTGTTATAGTAGGTAAGACCTAAGATTCAGGTCTGGTATTTTATGAATTCCTGTTCATGCAAATACATACTTTGGTCTCAAGCTCTAGTAGTTGCCTCTGCTCTAGGGAAAAGGGATTCACCATGTGATTCATCCTCACTTATGGAGTGCTACATTGGGAATTGGATTCACAGCCCCAGCTAATAATAAAATGTTCATGTGTTTTTGCATTTCTAGTTCAGTCCTGTGTGTGTTTCCTCCTGGGGTACCTCGAAGTGAGGGGTGTATGCTGAGATCACTGGTCAAATTTGATATTTGCCCTTAATAGCATATATTTCCAAAAACAACATTGAGTCACCCACCAGTGCCAGTACTCCCAAGTCAAAAGCCTGGACACTGAGGATCTGCATAGATGGCTGTAACCATTTCTTGGCCCTTTTTGAGGATGGGGTGGGGACAGATTTCTATTCATGCCAATACTGAATTCTAATGATCGGATCCTATCCAATTTTAGGATTCTCTTCATCATCTCTGTATGGTTCTTTGGCTATAAAAAGTCAGCAGCTCTTGTAGTTTGAGCTTACTCCACAAATCTGGCTCGCCTATACATGCTTACTTTAGATGGCGAAACAGTACAAGTTATGAGTTGTGACCCAGGTATAAAATAGCCAAAATCCCAAAAGCTTAACTTTCTGACCTGCCACTACAGGAACTACCCTGACTCCCAGAATCACTGCAGGCAGTCCTTCTGTCTCGGTCTCAGGGCCCAGGCTCTTGTCTTTTTTCTTCCTTTAATTAGCTATACTGGGCCATGGGTATCCCTTAGACATTTCTTTGCCTGTACCTGAGGCTGACTCGAGCTTTCTAGTCCTTATTCCTTTTTTTGCCTAGACCCAAATATGGATTCTGTCCCTTTGGCTCCTTCTTCTACAGCAGTGAAAGGAGGAAGGAAGGCTAGTGAGAGTCCTTTTCGCTGAGCAGTGGCGCTCTCCTGACCTAAGCCATCTGTCCTTCCTTTCACATCCCCTGTCCCACCCAGTTCCTGCTTGACCACAGAGCAAGAGGGATCCCCTGGCCCATTTTTGAAATCCTGATCACACGAGGAAGACCAAACTTATAGAATCAGCCAAAGGGAAGAAACAGAAAAAGGCAGATTGTTTAGGAAAGAGTGCATATTTTTATGTTCTCTTGTATTTATAGTACATTTACTCGCTCTTTAGGTTTTCTAATCGTGCCCTGAAAAGATTCAATTCTTTTTCCTGTCACCCATATCATTGCTCCTTCTTCCTGAGGATAGACTGAGTACTGAAGCATTGAACTCCCCCTGGTTTGAGGGTGAGAGAACATCTGCATGACTAACAGTAGGTACTATTATCTCCATTTTACAGATGAGTAAATTGAGACTGATAAGAATAAATTACCTGTGGTCACACAGCTAGGGTCAGATCAAGAATTTGAACTTAGGTCTTTTTACTGCAAGTCCAGTGTTCTACCCACAAATTATTAAGATTCCTAATGTGGTTATGCACATATATGTTTACACATTTACTAGCTAGATAAGATAAATTTATGCCTTGTATGTAGTATTCACTTAGGTCTCTGTCACTGAAGTAAGGGGTTTCTGTGCGCGGTGTCCAAAAGCAAGAAAAAAAGTAGAGGATTCCAAACTATGAGGAAATCCCACTGAAGTCAGGTTTATTTAAAAACAATCCTATGAATAAAGGATCAAGAGGAGAGAACTGATGGAATAGATCAGGGAGGAGCAGGAGACAGATGCGTAACTATAAAAGTAGTGCTGGACTTTGCACAGATGAGGAGTGCTGATAATAGGAGGAATTAGGTCCTCAGGTCTTTGGAAGCATCTGCCTGGGAATGCCATTCATGGCCCATGAATTAATGTGTCATAGTCTCTTTGAAGGAAATAAAGCCAATATTTGTTTAGCCTCAGTTATGTTGTGGACACTCTCAATAGGTACGTTTATTATCTTCTTTAATTATCACAGCAAAGTGTTGTACACATGATTGTCCATGTTTTCACAGATCAGCCTGAGATTGGCCACTATCAAATAGCAAGTGGCAGAGCTGAGATCCACACCCAGCTGTGTCAGATTCCGTAGGCCATTGTTGTGAGAAGACTGTAAGGAAAAGCAAAGGAATGTATACCTGCATCATCCTTTATTTCTTTAACTATGTGCAGTTATCCTTCTCAGACTTGGAAGAAAACTGACATCATTCCCTTGACAAATTTTCTTGCCCTTTTCTGGACATAATTTTCCTCCTCTTTTTGGTAATTTCTATTTAAAGAAAAATCAGACTCAGCTTCTTTTATCTTTTCTCCATTAGGAGTCATTAGGCCAAGTCACATGAAGAGCAGTTCTCCCCAGGATGCATTGAAAGCATCTCTCTTCTTTGTAGCTTATTAAAACCCAGAGCCCAAATCATTAACCATTAAATTTTTTGTTGTGAGTGAAATCAGGAAACCTAGGGCCTTTAGTGTGGGAGTCATAAGGAAGTAAGGGCAGGAAAGAGGGGAGGGGGGAAGGAGGGAGGAGCCCAAACCCCTGGGGTGGGGGATGGACACCAAGTAGGGAAAGTGGTCTGAGAGTAGGGATGAGGTTGCCTCCCCAGGAGGTACTGGGTGAGCAGCAGAGAAGTCGGGGATCAGAGGTTCTTTTCTAATGGTCTGGAGTCATGCTGGACCAGAGTCTTTTTCTAGCCAACTGGTGGCAGGGATGTGGAGAAGGTATCACAAGTGATATAAAACCCACTGCAGTCAATAAAGCTTTCTTTCAAAAAGTATGGCCTCATTGCAGAAAGGAGAAGGGTAGATCATGACTGGTGTCATGTATTTGGTTGGAGAATCCTACTCAGAGTCAGATCTTCCTTTGACCATCCTAAAAAGTGGACCCCAGTACCAGGGAAATCATTCCTGTTACTGAGGCAAATGATTATCAGTAGTTTGTTTAGGAAATGCTACTTATTACTTGAGCACCAAGTAAAGGAGTGTTTGAACCCTGGTTAGGACGTGTTGCTAAGATGCTGTGAGGATGGCAGCCACTGATACAAGACTGCTGGACTGTTTTAAGACCCTGCTTTGAGGTCATCCCAGTTCTCAGAAGTGCTTGGTACTCCACTGGACTGGGCATATGTAGCTTGAGTAGATGTGTCTTCCTATACTTGTTACATGTGTTTCAGGCTGGAATTTTCTGAAGATGCAGTGGAGATTAGTGAAGAGGTAGATACTGCCTTTGTTGTATGCCTGGATCCCCCAGGCATGCAGGGAATGGTGGCCTTGAACAGAACAAATAACCTCTTAACTGTTCTTTGGTAGCATGTTGAAACCAGGTACCTAATTGTCCTTCAGTTTACTTTTTGTGTGCCAAGACCTGTAGAAAAAGTCTAAACAAAGGTTTTACTTCCTTTGGAGTTGTGTCGCTACCAAGACCTGCCAAATTACAATCTGATGGCTTTGATTTCTGGGACTTCTTGATAATTTATGAGGAAAGGGGGTTTATCTTACAGTTTAAGTGTTTATCTTACAGTTTGTCCACATGCTTTTTTTTTTTAGACAGCGGTTTCACTGACATTTACAGCAAAAATTAGTTTATTTCCTTCCACCCACTCCTGCAAGTAATTGTTTATGTTCCTTATCTGTAGAAGGGCCTCTGTTCTCCACCAACTCCCTACCTCCATTTCTTTTTTTTTCCCCATATACCATTCTATTATTAACTCTTTGTACAAGTGTCATTTGAAGTAGTTCATGTAAGAACTTATTTATATTTGTAGTATTAATCAGTGAGATACATGACTTTCAATCATATTCACCTTCAGTAGGCACTCTTACGTAATCCCAATAACAAACTACCATCACCTCTATCCACTCCCAAACATTTAAGGTTAATCTCGTTAACTGCTCCCCATCTCTAGCTTCTGTCTGTCTCTAGATCCCCTATATTCTACATTTTGAGACTATATATATTTTACATTTTCTAGGTAGTTCATATTAGTGAAATATCTATCCTTTTGTGTCTGGCTCATTTCACTCAGCACTATGTCTTCAAGGTTCATCCATGTTGTCGCATACTTCAGGACCTCATTCCTTCTTACTGCTGCATAATATTTCATCGTATGTTTATACCACATTTTGCTTATCCACTTTTCTGTTGGTTGTTCACATAGGTTTTTTTTTTTTTAATTTTTTAAATTGAAATATATTCACATACCATACAGTCATCCAAAGTGTAAAACAATTGTTCACAGTATCATCATATAGTTGTACATTCATCACCATAATCAATTTTTGAGCATTTTCATTACTGCAAAAAATAAAAATGAGAATAAAAGTAAAAAGAACACCCAAAACATCCCATACCCCCTTCCATATTCATTTACTTTTTTTTATTTTCTTATTTTTTTTAGTTGAGATTGTTCACATACCATACAAATATCCAAAGATCCAAAGTGTACAGTCAGTTGCCCACAGTACCATCATACAGCTGTGCATCCATCACCACAATTTTTTTTTTCAATTTTAGAACATTTTCATTACTCCATAAAAGAAATAAAGACAAAAAAAGGAAACTTAAATCCTAACTACCCCCTCTGTATTATTGATTCATAGTATTGGTATAGTACATTTGTTACTGTTGATGAAAGAATGTTAAAAATACTACTAACTGTAGTATATAGTTTGCAATAGGTATATTTTTCCTATATGCTCCTCTGTTATTAACTTCTAGTTACAGTGTCATACATTTCTTCTAGTTCATGAGAGAGATTTCTGATATTTGTACAGTTATTCACAGACATTGTCCACCACAAGATTCACTGTTTTATACATTTCCATCTTTTAACCTCCAGCTTTCCTTCTGGTGACATATGTGACTCTGAGCTTACCCTTTCCACCACCTTCACACACCATTCAGCACTGTTATTCTCACAACCTGCTGCCATCACCTCTGTCCATTTCCAAACATTTAAGTTCACCCTAGTTGAACATTCTGCTCATAATAAGCAACTACTCCCCATTCTTTAGCCTCATTCTATATTCTGGTAACTTATATTTCATGTCTATGAGTTTACATATTATAATTAGTTCATATCATTGAGTTCATGCAATATTTGTCCTTATGTGTCTATCTTATTTCCCTCAATATAGTGCCCTCAAGTTTCTTCATCAACCCATTTTTTTTAAGATGGTTTTGTTCACACACCATACATTCCATCCTAAGTAAACAATTGATGGTTCCCTTTATAGTCACATATTTATGTATTCATCACCATCATCACTCTATATAAGGACATCTCTGTTTCTTCCACAAAGAAGGAGGAAGAGTCAAAGAAGGTAGAGAGACAAAAGAAAGAGAAAAAAAAATGATAGCTAGGAAGCAACAAAAGGAGAGAGAGCATTAAACTAAAGTAGAATAAAGAGTCAGACAACATCACCAATGCCAGGAGTCCCATAGCCTTCCCCTATGTCCACCCCCCTCCGTATGCATTTAGCTTTGGTATATTGTCTTTGTTACATTGAAGGAAGGATAATACAATGTTTCTGTTAATTACAGTCTCTATTTGCATTGATGGTATTCCCCCCCCAACCCACCCTATTTTTAACACCTTGCAATGTTGACATTCATTTCTTCTCCCTCATTTAAAACCATTCTTGTACCTTTTATCACAATTGTAGAACACCCTAGGTTTCACTGAGTATACAGCCCCAGTCTTTATCTTTCCTCTTTCTTTCTGGTGTCCTACATGCTCCTAACCTTCCTCTTTGAATCATACTCACAGTCATCTTTGTTCAGTGTACTTACATTGTTGTGCTACTGTGTCCCAAAATTGTGTTCGAAACCTCTCATTCCTGTCTTTTCCTATCTGTCTGTAGTGCTCCCTTTAGTATTTCCTGTAGTGCAGGTATCTTGTTCACAAACTCTGTCATTGTCTGTTTGTCAGAGATTTTAAACTCTCCCTCATATTTGAAGAACAGTTTTGCCAGATATAGGATTCTTGGTTGGTGGTTTTCCTCTTTCAGTGTCTTAAATATATCTCCCCACTTCTTGCTTCCATGGTTTCTATGAGAAATCCACACATAGTCTTATCAAGCTTCCTTTGTATGTGATGGATCGCTTTTTTCTTGCTGCTTTCAGGATTCTCTCTTTATCTTTGACATTTGATAATCTGATTATTAAGCATCTAGGCATAGGCCTGTTCAGATCTATTCTGTTTGGGTTACCTGTGCCTCTTGGATCTGTAATTTTATGTCTTTCATAAGAGATGGGAAATTTTCATTGTTTATTTCCTCTGTTATTGCTTCTGCCCCTTTTCCCTTCTCTTCTCCTTCTGGGACACCCATGACACGTACATTTATGCGTTTCATGTTGTCATTCAGTTCCTGGAGATATTGCTCATATTTTTCCATTCTTTTCTCTATCTGTTCTTTTGTGTGTAGGCTCTCAGGTATCTTGTTCTCCAGTTCCTGAGTGTTTTCTTCTGCCTCTTGAGATCTGCTGTTGTATGTCTCCATTGTGTCTTTCATCTCTTGTGTTGTACCTTTCATTTCCATGGATTCTGCCAGTTGTTTTTACGAACTTTTGATTTCTACCTTATGTACGCACAGTGTTTTCATTATACACTTCATCTCTTTTGCTGTATCTTCCCTAAACTTTTTGAATTGATTTAGCATTAGTTGTTTCAATTCATGTATCTCAGTTGAAGTGTAAGTTTGTTCCTTTGACTGGGCCATAACTTCATTTTTCTTAGTATAGATTGCGGTTTCCTGTTGTCTAGGCATCTGGTTTCCTTAGTTACCCTAATCAGGATTTCCCAGACCAGAACGAACTCAGATCTCAGACGGAGGCAGTAGTATCAGGTTTCCCTGTGGGTGTGTCTTAGAAGATTGACACACCCTGTGAGGCCTCAAGCCGCTGTGCTTTTCTGCCCAGCAGGTGGCATCTGTCAGCCTGTCACTCCCAACTGGTGTAAGGAGATGTGGCCCGTGGCTGTTTTCCCCCAGGTTCTAGGGTCTGGGTTTGAATGGAAGGTGGATAGTAGAGCTTGGCACTATCTCTTTCCTCTTAGGAAGATACCCCCTAGGAAGATATCGTTTGCATTTGAATAGTCTTTCTGACTATATCTCCACTCTTTGTCTGGGTCAGAGCACTCAGAACTGAAAATGGCAGAGGCTTTCTCCACTGAGCTGCAAAGGGGCAGAAAGCTCCTCTTCGGGGCCAGTCTGTGGCCACCCTCTGTTTCACCTGTCGGCCAGAGATAACACCTGGTCCTCTGGGCTCCCCCTTCCTCCCAGAAAGGTCCTCCAGCTCTCCTAGGTCAGTCATCACCAAAAGCATCTGTCTGCTTGTTGGGATTCGTAGCTTGTATTGAGCAGCCAACATTTGTTAATCAGAACCTCAGTTGGAGCTGGGCTGAGGTATATTCGCTTGTTCAGAGTGTGCTGCTCTCTAGCACAGCGAGGCTTTGCAGTTTGGGCTACCTTGGGGGGAAGGGGTTCTTGGCTTAGGTCTGCAGTTTTTACTTACAGATTTTATGCTGTGATCTTGGGCTTTCCTCCCAATCCAGGTTGGTGTATGATGTGGGCAGTCACGGTTGTCCCCCAGCAGCTATTCCAGATTATTTAGCAGTTGTTCCTGGTTGTTTATTAGTTGTTCCAGGAGTGCTAATTAACTTCCACTCCTCCCTATGCTGCCGTCTTCCTCCTGACCTCCTTTACTTTTTGTCCCCATTTTTCTACTCATTTGTCCATACACTGGATAAAGGGAGTGTGAGCCATAAGGTTTTCACATTCACAGGGTCACACCATATAAACTGTTTAGTTATACAATCTCTTTCAAGAATCAAGGATACTGGATTGTAGTTCAACAGTTTCAGGTATTTCCTTCTAACCATTCTAAAAAACTAAAAACTAAGGAGGAATATCTATATAATGCATAAGAGTTATCTCTAGAATGACCTCTTGACTCCATTTAAAATCTCTCGGCCACTGAAACTTTATTTTGTTTTAATTCTCTTCCTCATTTTCGTCCAGAAGGCTTTCTTAATCACACAATGCAGGGTCCAGGCTCATCCCCAAGAGTCACATTCCACATTGCGAGGGAGATTTATACCCCTGGGAGTCATGTCCCACATTGGGGGAGAGCGGTGAGTTTACTTAGGCCACAACTGAGCAACAAAAGAGGCCCTCTGAGGGTGACTCTTAGGCACAATTATGAGGTCCACATACTTTTAAGCCTCAAATAACAAGAGGTTTAAGATGGGTTTTCAACATTTTTTGGTCTCTGGACACCTTTATACTTTAAAAAAAAAAGTTATCGAAAACCCCAAAGAGCTTTAGGTGGGTTACAAATATCATGTACCATAATAGAAATGAAAACTAAAATTTTGGAAAATATTTAACTATTTAAAAATAATAATAAAGCCATTACATGTTAACATGAATAACATTTATTTTAAGAATAGCTGTTTTTCACAACGAAAGCATTTAGTAGAAAGATGTGTTATATTTACATTTTGGCAAATCTCTTTAAATATGTGGGGCTTAATGAAAGACGTCTGCTTCTGTTCTCTTGCAATATGTTGTTTTGGTTGAAGTAGGTGAAGAAATCTGGCCTCATACAGGTATGCAATTGGAAAATGCTTCTTAATTTAAGCCTTTTGAGATAGTTGTGGATTCCTCTTTGGTATGATACCAAAACTTGACAAGTGATAGTTTCTGTCTTAGTTTCCTGTCTGCTATGACAAATACCACACAATGGGTTGACTTACACAACTGGAATTTATTGTCTTTGGAGACTGGAAGGCTTATTTCCTCCCGGGGACAATAGTGTTCTGTCAGGCCATCAACCCTTAGGGTACCTTGGTTTTCCTGCCACATGGTGGTGTCCTCTTCTTCCTCTTCTGGGTTTTGTTGACGTACAGCTTGTGCTGTCGCTTTCTCTTCATAAAGTCTCTAGTAATAAGATTAAGGCCCAACCTTGTTCCCGTTGGGCCACACCTTAACTGAATATAGCATCTTCAAAAGGTCATGTTTACCATGGGTTCACACCTATGGGAATGGTTGAATACTGATAACTTGTTTTCTCCAGCCCCCCTGGAATATATAATTCAATCTACTACAGCTTCTTAAAGGTTAGGTGCTGTATGAAATTTGACACCATATCATTGAACTTTTGCACTTTGGTGAGTCTTTTATCCTTTCCCGATTTTATAACCTTACACATTGATCATTTGGAAAAGACTGGTTCACTGGATTATGCAGAGATTACAGATGTTCATGTTTCATTATGTACAATATGTAATGTATATAATAACATTTTAGGTATACAATATTATATAATATTTTTTAAAAATCACATTCATTACTCTTACCACTGATCTCATCAGAAAAGTCTTCAAGTATTGGGAAGTTGTTGAGCTCAGGATGGTGGACACAAGTTTTCCAAAATCCTAATTCTTGTGTGAAAGGTCAGATTTCATCATTGGCAACCAATACCATTGGTTATTTTCCTTGACATGACTTGCTCACTTCATTCATTTTTGAGAAAATGTCTGCCCAGTATCAACATGTGCATAACCAGTCTGTCAATCATTCTTTCAAGTAAAAATGTTATTCTGTGAAAAAAAGAGGCTGGTTGAGCTTACAAGTGAAACAGTTGCACAAGTGCTTTTTCCTAGAGGCAATTCCATTTCAACACACAGAAGTTTTAAAAGATATGTAATTAAAGGGCCTAGATTTAATGAAATTAATTTTTGTTGCTTCTTAAGTGAAACACTTTTTTTTTTTTTAACCGTGAGTCCGTGGAGGTGAAGAATACAGTTGACCACTAGTACAGTTTGGTGCCATTGCCTTAAGGTATTGTGTGAGGAGCTTAAAGAGTCAGCAGTATTACCAACCATTGCTTTTACATCATTAGTGCAAATGTCAACAGATGAAAAAGGCAAATAACATCTTAGCATTATTTGAAAATTGTTTTTTTTTAGTATATTTGTTTTTTTTTTTCCAATTAAATTTCCATGGTGTACAATCATCTGTTCATAGTACCATCATACAGTTATGTATTCATCACCCCAATCTATTTTTGAACATTTTCCTTACACCAGAAAGAATCAGAATAAGAATTAAAAATAAAAGTAAAAAAGAACACCCGAATCATTCCCCCCACCCCACCCTATTTTTCATTTAGTTTTTTGTCCCCGTTTTTCTACTCATCCATCCATATACTGGATAAAGGGAGTGTGATCCACAAGGTTTTCACAATCACAGTCTCCCCTTGTAAGCTACATTGTTATACAGTTGTCTTGAAGAGTCCACGCTACTGGGTTAGGGTTTGATAGTTTCAGGTATTTACTTCTAGCTATTCTAATACAATAAAACCTAAAAAGTGTTATGTATATAGTGCATAAGTATGTCCACCAGAGTGAACTCTCAACTCCATTTGAAATCTCTCAGCCACGGAAACTTTATTTTGTTTGATTTCGCTTCCCCCTTTTAGTCAAGAAGATGTTCTCAATCCCACGATGCCGGGTCCAGATTCATGCCTGGGAGTCATATCCTGCATTGCCAGGGAGATTTACACCCCTGGGAGTCAGATCCCATGTAGGGGGGAGGGCAGTGAGTTCACCTGCCAAGGTGGCTTAGCTAGAGAGACAGGTCCACATCTGAGCAACAAAGAGGCACCCAGGGGGAGACTCTTAGACACAATTATAAGCAGGTTTAGCCTCTCCTTTTCAGTAACAAGCTTCATAAGGGCGAATCCCATGATAGAGGGCTCAGTACATCAAACCGCCAGTCCTCAATGTTTGTGAGAACA
Source organism: Choloepus didactylus (assembly GCF_015220235.1). Taxonomy (NCBI): domain Eukaryota; kingdom Metazoa; phylum Chordata; class Mammalia; order Pilosa; family Megalonychidae; genus Choloepus; species Choloepus didactylus. Next base: position 7,482,983 of record NC_051329.1, on the reverse strand, counting down.
TCAGCAACAATCCAGGTGAGGAAGTCCATCACTTCCGCATTCTCCCCCAGCTTCTCGGGGGAGCCCTGCATATGTGTTTTTATCCCCTGCCCAAATTACTTTGGGATGTGTTGCTGTTTCACTCTAACCTGTACAAACCTACCATATCTCACTTCCTGTTCAAAGTTCCATGTAATTGTGGTGTTTGAACAAACTGACTGTAGAAGTTATACTGTTTAGAAAATATAGATGCTGCACCAAATGAACTTCTCTTCCCTTGGGTCTCACAAAGAAGTTGAAGTTTCAATACACAATCAGTTTCAACCTTTATCCTTTGGCCCAGTTTGCCCTAGTCTTAACCAGATCTGCTTCATTCATATCTCTAATTGAAGTCTTGGCTCTTTTTCAGCTTTTTTTTTATTTAGCAGTTGCTATGTGCGCTAATAGTGACATTCATATCTATGGAGCTCTAGCTCTGAGTTTCAGGTATCACACAGATGCCCAATGTTCCAGAGACCAATCAAGTTATACACAAAGGGATCAGCATCTTAGAGTTTGGAGAGAGCCATTACAATTCAGGAATAGATTTGACTGCTGTAAGAACTCACAATCTAGGGACCATTACAATTATTGTCCCCCTGTTAGGCTGTGCTCTAAGATTCATTTCTGAGTTTACACATTGTAGTTAGTACATATTGGTGAGGCATTATAGTGTTTGCCTTTGTTTCTGGCATACTTCACTCAAAATGCTGTCTACAGGATCTATTCACCCTGTCGCATGTCTCACAGCTTCACTCCTTCTTGTAGTTGCTCAATATTCCATTGCATGCATACACCACAGTTCACTGTTCTGTTACTCAGTCAATGTACCCTTAGGCCACCTGCACCCATGGCAAATCATGAATCCTGCCTCCATAAACACCAGTGTGCAAATGTCCATTTGTGTCTCTGCTCTCAAATCTTCCAAGTACATACCCCATGTTCTAGTTTGCTAATGTTGTCCATTATGCAAAACACCAGAAATGGATCGGCTTTCATAAAGGGGGTTTATTAGGTTACAAAGTTTAAGTCTTAAGGCCATGAAGTGTCCAAGGTAAGTCATCAACAATCGGGTACCTTCACTGGAGGATGGCCAGTGGTGTCCGGAAAACCTCTGTTAGCTGGGAAGGCACATGGCCGGCGTCTGCTCCAAGTTCTGGTTTCAAAATGGCTTTCTCCCAGAACATTCCTCTCTAGGCTGCAGCTTCTCTCCAAAACGTCACTCTCCGTTGCTCTTGGGGCGTTTGTCCTCTCTTAGCTTCTCCAAAGCAAAAGTGCTTTCACAGGCCGTCTCCAGAATTTCTCTGTAAACTGCAGTCCCTCTCTCAGCTCCTGTGCATTCTTCAAATTATCCCTCTTGGCTGTAGTAAGTTCGCTCCTTCTCTCTGAGCTTATGTAGTGCTCCAGTAAACTAATCAAGGTCCATACTAAATGGGTGGGGCCACACCTCCATGGAAATTATCCAATGAAAAATCTCGCCCACAATTGGATGGAGCACATCTTCATGGAAACACTCAAAGAATTACAATCTAATCAGCACTGATGTCTGCCCACACGAGATTACATCAAAGATAATGGCGTTTGGGGGGACATAATATATTCAAACTGGCACACCCCATAATGAGGTTGCAGAACCTTATGGCCCCCACATACTTAGCTTCTTGTAGAACCACCACGCTGACCTCTAGAAAGGCTACACCATTCTGCCTCCTCATGAACAGTAGATAAGTACATCCCTCTCTCCATGTTTTCTTCAGCATTTTTGCCCCATTTATATTTTTTCCTACAATTATATAGAAATATGTTCACATACCATACATTTATCCACAGTGTACAGTCATTGTTCATGGCATCATCATAAAGTTGTACATTTATCACCACAATCAGCACTTGAACATATTGATTACAATGAAAAAAAGTGTTTTTTTTAGTGAATAATAAAAAAGATAATAGAAAGAAAAGTAAAATGTCTTAAATACAGTATAATAGTAAGGACAGAAAACACGACGTCCAAGAATCCCATATCCCTCCCTTATATCCCCCTTTCCTACACATTTAGCTTTGGTATATTACCTTTGTTACTTTTAATGGAAGCATATTACAATGTTACTGTTGACCATAGACTCCAGTTTGCTTTGATTATGTTTTTTCCCAAATACCATCCCTTTCTCAACACTCTGCATGGTTGACATTCATTTGCTCTCCCACATGTAAAAACATTTTTATATTTGTACATTTAGTAACAGTCATTGGCCACTCCAGTTTTTACCAAGTTATGCAGTCCCAGTCTTTATCATCTATCTTTACCTCTGGTGTCATACATTCCCCTATCCCACCTCTTTCAGCTTTACTCACAGACATCTTTGTTCGGTGTACTTACAATATTGTGCTACCATCACACCGTGTTATGCTATCTATTTCTGGATCTATGCAATCAATCCTGCTGAACATTCTGTAGTCCTTCAGCATCAAATGCCCTATCTCCACCCTCTTTCTATCTCATGGTAGCCTGTGTTATCAGCTTTTAACTCTCAAAGTTTGCTTATTAATATTAGTTCATATTAGTGAGACCACACAGTATTTGTCCTTTTGTTTCTGGCTAGATTCACTCAACATAATGTCCTCAAGGTTCATCCACATTATTATATGCTCCATGTCTTTGTTCTGTCTTAACAGCTGCATAATATTCCATCATGTATATATGTCACAGATTGTGTATCCACTCGTCCGTTGATGGACATTTGGGCTGTGTCCATCTCTTAGCAATTGTGAATAATGCCACAATAAACGCTAGTTTACAAATGTCCATTTGTGTCTTAACTTTCAGTTCCTCTGAATATATACCTAGTAATGGAATAGCTGGGTCATATGGCAAATCTATACTTAGCTTCCTGAGGAACCTCAACACTGTCTTCCAGAGTGGTTGTACCATTCTGCATTCCCACCAAAAATGAATAAGTGTGCCTCTTTCTCCACATCCCCTCCAGCAATTTTCTGTTTTTTTTTGGATAATGGCCATTCTGGTAGATGTGAGATGATATCTCATTGTGGTTTTGATTTGCATTTCCCTAATAGCCAGTGAAGTTGAGCATTTTTTCATGTTTTTGAGCCATTTGTATTTCCTCTTCAGAAAAGTGTCTGTCCATGTCTTTTGCCCATTTTTTAATTGGATTGTTGTAGGATCCTTTTATATATTCGGGATATTAAACCCTTATCTGATATATGGTTTCCAAATACCATCTCCCATTGCATAGGCTGCCTTTTTACTTTTGTGACGAAGTCCTTTGATGTACAAAAGTGTTTAGTTTTTGAGGAGATCCCATTTTTCTATTTGTTCTTTGGTTGCTCAGGCCTTGGATGTGAGGTCTAGGAAACCACCTTCTATCACAAGATCTTTAAGATATTGCCCTACATTTTCTTCTAAGAGTCTTATGGTCTTAGCGCTAATATTTAGGTCTTTGATCCATGTCGAGTTAATTTTTATATAATGTGTAAGATAGGGGTCCTTTTTCATTCTTTGAAAATTGTTTTGACCCTATTTTTTAAGAATTTTCAGCACCCAAGAATTCCACAAACCACATTTTGAGAACTCTTAGTCGAGGACAATAATTTAAAACAACTAAGAGTACTTATTCTAAGAAGTTGGACAAGTTGCTTAGTATCCCCTGCTCACAAGTTAGGTTTTTGCTTTTTGTTTTTGCAAAGGACTCAAACTTGTGGCTATTGGGCCAATTTCACCCGCTGATGTTTTACTTATAGGAATTTGAATGCCTTTAAGGGGGGAAGGGTGCAGAGACAGCACTCTCTGCTTTTCCTGAGCTTAGGAAATTGGGTGAAAGAATAGTCTACAGGAAAAGGAATTTCTCTGTCGTTATAGAGCCAATATTTACACTTACCTTTTTTCCCAACTCAAGAAATTGTCTAAATAAAACCTGAAACCATTTAGTAGGTCCTGCACTGGAACATTTATCCTTCAACAAATATTTGAGGGCCTCTTATGTGACAGGCATAATGTGTGTGCTAGGGACCAATGGTTAGCAAAATGACCCAGTTCCTGCCCTTAATGAAGCTCATATCTACACAGGCATTAATCAACAAAGATTATTAAAAATTGTGAGAAGCATATTGAGAGCAAGGATATAGATCATTTATTCAGGAACTGTTTCATTTGGGCATAGCTGGAGAGAGAAGGAACAGCTGTTATGGCGAAGGACCAATGAAAATGCACTATTTGCATTCACAGTGTTCCAAGGAGGTAGACATTATAGGCTTGTGTTACAGATGAGGAAGCAGGTGTTCAGTTCAAGAAATTATCTGAGGACACAGTGTTAGTGATAGAAACAGTCTTTGATTGTAGCACTGTCCAAAGTGTGTTTAAACACTGTTAAATTGTCAAGTTCTGTCCTCTATTTGAGAGAATTATAAATCAAGGTTTTATTTTTCAGAAAAGTTTGCTAGTTTACAAACAAAGAACATCCCCACATTGAGTAGGAGAGGTTGATCAGGCAGTTTCCAGGAACCACATTTAACCTCCAGATCAGTACTTTGTAAACTTTTATGCATGTTAGATTATAACTCTTAGAATCATCTGGGAATCTTGTTAAAATATAGTTTCAGATTCAGTAGTTCTGGGGCCTGAGATTTATCATTTTTAACAAACTCCCAGTTGAGGCTGATAATGCTGGTCTGTGGACTGCTTTTTGAGATGAAGTTTCCAGAGCCAATATTCCTTTCCATGTACTTTTATTTGTTTATTTATTTTCACGTGCTTTTAATAGATGATGTGAATGGTAATCTTGATCACTTTAATCTTTGGAGAGAGAAAACCACGGAGTGTGGAGATTAGTGGTAGCTATTTATAATCACTTTTCAGTTAGGGTTGCAGGTGAAAGAACCTGGTAGCTCTAGAACGTCAGGTAGTAGGAACTACGAGTTGATAGTTTGCCCTGGGTGCCATTACTGGAGTAAGTAGACTCTAATTTTTTATGACATCTTTGGATCTCTCTCTTTAAGATTCAGAGCACTAAGAGAGAAAGTCGGATTGACTGAGCTTAGGTTTGTTTCTCCTTTATGCAGTTTTATTGAGATATAGTCACACACCATACAAACCGTCTGAAGTATACAGTCATTGACTCACAGTATCATCACACAGTTGCCCATGATCAGTTTCAGAACATTTTCATTACCCCAGAAAAGAAATAAAAGAGAAAATCTAAATCCTCCCATACCCCTTAACCCCCCATTATTGACCCATGGTATTGGTGTAGTACATTAATTACTGTTGATGAATGAGTATTAAAATGTTAGTTAACTATAGTCCATAGTTTGTAATAGGTACATTTTTCCTCCATATACCCCTCTATTATTACCTCCTTGTAATAGTGCCATGTGTTTGTTCTAGTTCATGAAAGAACTTTTTTGTATTTGCATAGCTAATCAGGGACATTGTCTACCACAATTATACATTCCCATGTTTTAACCTCCAACTTTCCTTCTGGTGACATACATGACTCTAAACTTCCCCCTTCCACCACGTTTTCACATCATTCAGCACTATTCATTATTCTACCAATAGTGTGCTACTCTCACCTCTGTCCAATTCCAATTTGGTTTGTTTCTTATCCTTAATTGTAACAGGTAGTGAGCGGGAAGATCTGGGGATGTTGGCTTTCACAGTGGGAGGATAGAACATGTTGATTTATTGGCCCATCATTGCTGCATAGAGAAGGAGAGGTAATCCCTTAATAGGAAATGAGAATGCAGGTAGGAGAGGGAATGGAATAATGGAGGTTAAACAAATGACTGCTTTTCACTGCAAGCTCTTAAAGCTGTCCTCCACTTAATAGTGTGTGTTCCCTGTGTTTAGCAGGCAGGCAAACTGAGGAAAGGGAAAAGAAAGGTTTAGTGAGCCTAGGCACTATAATAAATGCTTGTATATTATCTTATTTCATAACAACCCTAAGAAATATAGGTATTATTTCTCTCTTACACCTGAAGAAATTGAGTCTCAATATTGAATAACTTGTTTAAAGTCACACTATTAGTATGTGGTAGAGCTAGAACTTGAATTGCACGGTATTTGTGCTGCAGTATAATGCATTGGCAGAAACAGCTGAAGCATTGTTTATATCGGAGAGTTGTCCCTAAATAAGGCCTTATATTCTCACTTAAATTAACAGCAGAATGCTGGGAGAAAATATAAGCAATCAAGAATTAAGAAAAGAAAATAGTGATAGCAAGAAAAGAAGTCATTCATTTCTTAGACCGTTCAAGAGAAATTTTACAAAACAAAATGAATCTCTCTGGTAGGTTATCAACTAACAATTTCAGAGAATTAAATTAATTTTGGGTGCAAAACTGGGCTAGTGGAGATGATTGATTTGGCATCTTGAAGCAGAATCAACAAGGAAGAATTCAAATTTTTAATTGAGGTGAAACCAAGCTTTTTGCATAGGTGTCACCATCAAGTGCCATAACTAAGTGACCTGAAACTGTAAAAGGGAAAATGACTTGAGTTGTTGTGGCTGATGAGGGTTGAGATGATAATGATAAGCAACGTGTAGGTTTGGTTTAAGACTTGGGGCCTGGTGGTTGGTGGAACCCTTCTATGTATATGGCATCTGTGATGTTTCTGTGAATTTAAAAGGGTAAGTTTGGGTCTTCACTAAGTTTAAATTCATTCGCTCTTTCCTTTGAGGCTTCTGCTTAGAAAGCTGTACAAGGCTTTCCAAGATTTTCTCAGTAAAGAGTCATGTTCTCAAGAGTGTATTTTGATGCTAGAAATTATTTCCATGGAACATTTTCTGGCCTATGCCTGTAAAGGCCAAATACATATTAGACTTGGTTTCAGAAGTGTGGAGGACCCAGAGTGAGCTCCACTCTAAATTTTTAATCACGAGATTGAGATGTGGCTTCTTCTGGGTAAAAGGCAGGCTTTATGTGGGCTGAACATTTAATGGAGTGGTGGAAGTTGGGAATAATATGAGGGACACAGAGTGCTAGAGGTGCCTAGAGATTCAAGATATTTGAGATAGAATGTCTCAAAAACAAGTTGCTGAATTGATACTAGGATTTCGTGGTCTTGATGTGTAGAAGAAGGGTGGAATCTGGTCTCTTATTTAAATATTTTCTGGTGGTCAGAACTTATGGATTAGACTAGAGCTTTGTCAGTCTTGGCCCACTAGATGGTATGTAATCTAGTGGGTGACCCTTTGCCAGGGCTTATGATGATTTGGGGTGATGCTGAAATCACAGTTGCTATGGAAAGGGATATTGCACGGATGAATGAATGGGGTTTTTGTATGCATTTATTGTGGGGCACCCCAGCCTATTTCAAGCCATCACATATAAGCAGTCTTTGGTTTAGTATTGCCCAAAGGTACGTTCCCTCACTGGCTAGGCCCTTGCAACCTGATTGGCAACAGCAGAAGCAGCCCATCAATTATAAATCTTCCCCTTACTAGAGTTTGTCTCATTTCCAGGTGGAACTCTTCTCCATTCCTGCCCACTCTCGTGTGATTTCAAACCATAGATTTCATTCTATAAACATGTCCTTCCCCATAATAGGCAAAATCATAATTTGATAGAGCCAGTAAAAGTTTATAGCCCTTATCAAGGCCAAAAAGGTATTAATAAATAGAGGTTCAATTCAAATTGTAGGTGATTTAATTGTGAGCCTATGCTCCCCTCCTTCAGCATGCTGCCTGTCACAGAGGTGTATATGTGCATGTGACTTCCGGTGGGAAGTGAAGACTTCATCATTTATGAATTTTTGTTTCCTTTGGGAATAGAAGAAAAGGATGAAACTATTGTTTCAAGGAAGGAAAGATCTTCTATAAAATATAGTCTTTCTAGTAAAAATTTATAAATGAAATATGTAGCTTCTAACTTTTTCTTCTAAAGTGAGTAAAAGTGAAATGATTCCAGGTTTTTTCATAGTGAAAAGGGCTTGGCTGAGATGTGAAATAAGCACTATCCATTCAGTATCCCCAAAGAAAAATCAGATATCCATTGGGTGCACAGGGACCTGAAGGAGGTAAGTAGAGGGAGAAAATGTTGCTGACAGCATCTCATAATCTTCTTTCCTGAGAGCAATGGATGACCAAAACCCAACATCGATAAGTTAGTGTTGGAAGGAGTATCAGCACTTCCGACGCTGCAGTTAGAAAATGGGGGTTTCACTGTTGATTTATTGATTGAATGGCCACTGAAGGGATGCTCAGAGACAGTATGGGTTTCTAAGGAAAAAACCCATGTACTGAGTGCAGTGAGGATTTCAAATTAAAACTTCACACAATTTTTAGAAACTTTGCATTGGGTAGGGAGCACTGGAGCTGAAGAGTGTTCCCAGTTCCAGAACGTGAAATAACATTTCCAAGAGGAGTACTGAGGGCAGCTGCATCTTCTACTAGAAATGTGGCTGAAGCTAATTTCCTTGTGGAATTTGGTTTTCTAATCTCTACCAGGGCCTTTATCATACTTTACCCTCTTGTACATTTACATATCCCATCCTTCCCTCACTCTTGGAACTTGATAGCAGTCTCATACTTACAGCCCTTTAGTGTCTTCCTGTTTTTCTTAGGATAGAGCCCTAGCTTTATAGCACTTCATAGGAAGACCTTTACATCTTTATTGGTCTTTCTAGGAAAACCACTACCTCACAGGTGTCTTGCATATGTAAAGATACGGTTTTTCAAAAATAAAGTCCTAAAAACAAAAAGTTCCTAGCACTTAAGATATTCCTCAGATGTTCCTATTGCTTACAAGATCTGTATGATGCAAGACCCCTGCTTTTTTTGCCTCATCTTCTGCCCTCTATGTGTTTAGGCTGGGGCCTTCTTTCTTCCTGCTGTTTGTGTGGCCAACTTCAATTCATCCTTTGGGTTTCATCTTAAAAGTTGAGTTAACTGGAAGTCATCTTTGCCATGTCCAGGATGATTACGATGCTTGCATTTGTGAAGCTCTATCTCTAGGTGCCTGCCTCCGTCGCAGCACCAGTCTCACTGGACTGGAATGGTTGGCTTCCCCTCCTAGTCTATAAAGCACATGAGTGTAGAGACGGCATCTGTTTTGTTCTTTTCTGTATCCTTCAGAACCCAGTATGCTGCCTGGCAGATGCTGGTGCCAGATCAGTGTTTGTGGGATGTATCCCTGTACACATGCAAGGGTTCAGCTTCCAAGACTGCATTAGTAACATCTCTCTTTTATGCTTGCTTCTGTGGATTAGTTTCTCTGATTATCATTTATATATCCAACATGAAATTAACATGTACTAGGAGAAACTGGAAAATAAGGATCTTCCTATAAAACTCTTCACAGTAGTTAAGGGACCTAGAGGTTGATTTGGATTCTTTATACTCCAAGCTTATTAGCATAATGCATCGTTATTCGAGTGAAGGCACTTGGATCATCTCTGAGAATCTTATCTAGCCCCATGAGACAATTGACTGTTGTGCACGTGTACATGAAGAATGTCATAGCCTTCAGTCCATTGCAGTTGGTGGTGGTTATTTTTGGTAGGGGGTGGGGGCCGAGGCATATCATCTTCCCTATTCTTTTTTTCATTTTATCTTTCTAGGAGAGTGTGCCCTTATCCCTTTGAGTGACAGAATTATATGCTGCATGTTCTGACAGATCTGTTTCTGGATAGGAAGTTAGTTTTGATCGCTGTTGAAATAGATTTAACTAACATATTAAACAGTTTGCTACTATAGGGTGGGGTTATTTACATTTAATACTTTATAAGAAGACTTATAAGCATAAACTACAGAAAGATCTGCAGTACTTTGTAGGTTTCTTACAGTCAGAACAGTTGTATTTTCTCAAAAATAATAATTGACGTAATTTTCACTGTACTTTATCACAAAGTAATTGTGTAGTTATTTCCCAATGACTTTAGATTTTCTGAGCCAGTAGTCTGAATTTTAGATAATTTAGTCAATGAAGAGAGAAAAACTCCACGGAGACATACAGAACCGGTGTGTATCTTAGGCAGGATCCTGGACGCTTCTTCCACTGTAAGAGGAGGGAAGCACCGGAAGTGTGCACGGATGTGTGCATTTGTAGTTTGGTGACAAGAAGTTGGGGGTGTTCTCTGATGAGTTCTCTTTCCTCTGTAAAGCATTAGGTCTGGCATCTATTGGGAGAGGAGAGCTGGCAGTCAGAGGTAGACTTAAAGTGGGAAAGGTGTGCAGTAGCCGTGGCACGTGGGAGAGGTCACACATGTATTTCTGGCTTGTAAGGCCAGGTGAGGTCAATAACCGAAACCTTTATGTGGTTTTTTATTTTCTCTGGCAGCATGTGGATGCAGAAATTTGGATTGAATATGTAGCGATTTCTGTTAGATGGAAGGCCCCTTTTCCCTTTGATTATTCCCATTTGGCAAAAACTCAGTCCTGTAGAAACTCAGCTGTTTGCCTTCCTCATGCCAGCAGATAGCAACTGAGCCTGTGGGACAGATCCAGGACCACCCTGGATGCTGCTGGCAGGCCACCGCATTTCACTCACGCACTGTCCACGCAGCCATTTCGCACCTCTCCAGGCCCTCAGGCCTCCACACCCCCAAGCTCACCCTCTCATTCTCAGCAGATGACCTTGCTGCTTACTTCACAGAGAAAAAAGAAGACAGCAGCCTGGAACTCTGGCTGCTTTCCACTGACAAACACACATAATCGCCACTCCCTCCCTCCATCTTGGTTACACTGGAGGAGCTCTCCTTCCTCCTCTGTTTGGGCTTTGGATCCTGTCCCTGTACACCTTTTTTAACATTTCTCTCCTGCAGTTCCAGTTTCTCCTTTTCAGTGGGATCCTTCACAGTTTTGTTTTGTTTTGTTTTGTTTTTTTCTTTTCTGAATTTTTCCTGGAAGTTTAACATACAGACAAATTCACAAATCATGGGGCCTGGCTTTTGAGTTTCACAAACTGATCACACCTTGGGTATCAATACCCAAATTAAGAAGCAGCATGACCAGTACCCCTAGAAACCTCCCTCATACTCCTATCCAGACATTAACCCTTCTGCCCCTCTGGTTTCTAACAATTCTAGATTAATTGGGCCTGTTTTAAAATTTTATAGAAATGGAATCATACAATATTTGTTCTTGTGTTGGGTTTTTGCAAATGCAGTCAGTAGACATTGGACTTCTATAAGGCTTAGTCCCAGAGCCTCTACTTCTCACCCAGCACTTTCTCCCCAGGCCGTCTTCTTCCTACCCCAGGCTTCATTACCATCTAAATGGTAATGGTTCCCAAATTTATATCTTAATTCCTGACATCTTATCTGAGTAGCAGTTCCTTTTATCCAGCTACCATCCTTGACCTCTGCTTTTCGATATCACAACATACTTAAACTTGAAATCATAATCATAACCCCCAAGTCATGTTCTTTTCTGGAGTTCAGTTTTTTAATGCATTGGCCCCATACAATTTGTTCATTCAAACAAAAAACATAGGTGTCATCCTTGGCAGTTCTTTTTCCCTTACCTATTGTATTCAATCCAGCACTCTCTTCAACTGATTGGATTAAATCCAGCTGATTGGATTCTTTCATTGAGGAAGACATGCTCTTCATTGATGTAATCAGTCACAGCTGCAGTCAGTTGACTGATGATTTAATAAACCAGCTTTCTGGGCTGTTAACCAGCCACAGATGTCCTTGAAGTAATGATGAAGCTGGTGCTTGTTTGACCAGACACCTGGACACCATCACCTGGCCCAAGTTGACACATGACCATAACCATCACACTACTTTACAACAATCAAACAGAAACTAACCACTTCCCGTTGCTTCCCAGTGGCTTCCCTTGATATTAGGATAAAGATCAAGATCCTTAACTTCTGACCCATCTTTTCCATGCTTCTGCTTGTTCCTATCTTCCAGCCACAGTGGCCTTTTTCTGTTTCCCTTCACACCTTATTCTCTTAACCTTTGTATTTGTTGTCCCTCCAACTCGAGTGTCTTCTTTTCACCTTGCAAATTCCCCCTTCTTCAGTTCTGAGCTCAAGTATCACTTCTTCAAGGCATTCTTTCTTTACTTTCTCACCAGGCCAACCATCATTTCCCTCCCCAAATGTAAAAGGGGCAATATATAAATGGAATGTACAAAAAGATATTTAAATAATCCATAACATAACAGGTGGTTCCCAGTCCACATTTGACCGTCCCTTCCCCAGCACGCCATCATGAGCTTCTTTCTAGGGCAGAGGGACTGTTATCTTCAAGTATGCAGCAGACATAGGCTGAAGTTTTGGAGAAAACCTGTGTCTTTACTCTGTACTTTCCTCTTGACCTTCCCTCATGGAGAGAGTGGCCATAGTGGGCTCCCCCGACCCCACAGGCGTATCTCCCCAACAGGAGTGTGCTGCAACACACTCAGTGCCTCGTGCATCTACTACAGCCTCAGGGACCATAGTTCATTTATAGTATCACCTGCCAATTATGGAAGTGTTGAGTCTTTGTCTAGATTAGGACATTTGATCTGTGCAGCCCTCAGAGGGAAGTGGCTCTGTTCTCCCAAACCGTTTGTCCTACTCCCCCCTCTCCAGATTACTCTCTCCAGTGCCATGGCCCTAGAGCTTCTGTTCTCTTGGGATATCATTTTCTTGTATTTAAGACTCATTTTTTTTTTTTTTTTTACTTCCTCTCATTTCAGCACCAGTTATTTATTAGCCAATCCCCACATTTTAATTAGACTAAGAGGGCAGTACTTACTCAGATATTCTTTTGTATCACAAAGTTTAAATGAGGGAAACATTCCAATTGATAAACTGCAAGGAAAGAGAAAAGTCTCTTTTTCATGGAATGTGAGCATTTGAGCTAAATATTAAGCTTTTGTTCTCCCAATTCTAAGCCAAACTCTAACTTTCCTGTTTGAGAAGTTCTCCGGCTGTTTCATCCTCAAGTGTAGGTGGAGAGTATAGACTGTTGGGGGTGGTCCTGAGGTCTCTGGTGGAGACCTTGGTGCTCACTCTCTGTGTGAGATTCCTTTCTCCTCAGGTCGGAAAGGCAGCCTCGCCATGGTACGAGATGCCTCCTGGAAAGCCCCCTAGGACAGCTTCAGGAGGAGCAAGAGACAATCTTGTGAACATTTTGCTTTTGGAATCTGTGGGAGTTTGTAGCTTGTGTGTTCTCCCTTGGAAGCAGTTGGATAGGTGTTGTTTTAGAGTATGGTGTTCCTCTTTTAGTAATGCTGAGATTGATTCAGGGGCTCAGGTGAAGGTGTCAACTTGATTCCTGCAGTGTGAAGTTCCTGATCAACCTTTCACCAGTCACTTTTACCCATTTTTTATTGTCTTATTTGGTGGTTTCATGAGGGCTAAACACTTATGAGCAAGTTATTTGGTTGTCTTGGAAGAGAGAAAGGAAAAATAGGACAACTGCGTTCTTTCCTTTTAATTGCCAGTTTTAGTACCCTTATTACTTCCAATTTTGTCCATTGAGTTGGATGGCTGTATCTGTCTGCTCTGTCTGTGACTCTGTCTCTCTCTCCCTGGCCCCCGCCTCTATTCCCCATCCCTTGTAGTCATTAAGAACTCATGGATTTTTGTGTTTAATGGGTTTCAATTGATTATATCCATTATTCCTATTGATGCTGATTTGTCCCATTTTTGGCCAATGGCAGTCCTTTCACCAATTTGTTTTTTTGGTAGACCCTTGTTATGCTTTCTGGCATAACAAGATGTCCTAGGCTAATTTTGTAAATTGCTGCTCTGGACTTGAAATTAGCTATTCATCCAAAGACCCTCTTGTGCTTTTTGGTGGGGAAGCTTATTTAGGGAATAGCCTCTAGTTCTGCTCAGTGCTGTTAGTTGTCATTGATTCTAGGCCTTTTAGGTGACAGAGCTAAAAAAAAAAATGAAGCAACATGAATTCAAACTGATATTTCTAAATCAAATTTTACGTTACGAGGTTTGATTTTATACCTTTATCTCATTTCTCTTACACTGAATCTTGGTTTCTAATAAAATTACCATTGTTATTTGCACTTTATAACAACACCAATATCACAACTAACAAAACTATTGAAAGAAGTTTGATTTCTTTGTAGCACTGTTTGCCAATGGAATATATTTCTCTGAGTATGTCCAATCAATTTACTATGCTCAAAAGTCATTTGTGGATATGTCACTATCATGATGGTTAAGGTTCTTTCTCTTCATTTTGTTTTAAAATTTTAGGGATTGCTTTTTTTAACTTTTTATTTAGTTTTGTATTTTGGGTATAAACATTTATGTGTTTCCCAAACATATAAATATATACTGAGTATATATCCAGAGAAGTCATGCTTTGTCCTTATCTACTTCCTCTCTCATAGGTAATCATTTAAATTAAGTTTTGGATTATCCATAATCCATATCCATGTATATTTTTATACTTTTATATAAACAAGTATGTACATATATTCTTTTTTTTTTTTTTTTTTTCTGGAAATGGTAGCGTGTTATATATACTGTTCTGTATCTTGTTGTTGTTTTTTTTAACTCAACTGTATTACCTGGGTTCACTTCATATCAGTGCTGGGTACTTTTCCTCATTCCTGTTTTTAATGGCCGAACAGTACTTCATTGTGAAGAGGTACCAAGTTTGTTCAACCACTTCCTTAGGGGTGGGCATTTGGGATACACACAGTTTCGCTATGACAGATATTGCTTCAGTGAATAAATAATAGATAATTTCATATTTTTGTCAGTGTATCTTTGGGGTAGATTTTTAGAAGTGTGATTGAAAGGACAAAGGATAGATACGTGCATAATTTTTGTAGACATTTGTATTTTTGCTGAAATTTTAGGTCTCTAGTCAAATGTCATAATATGAGCACTTCCACTTAGAAGCAGTTTTATTTACTTCGCTGTTATTTTAAACAGTATTATTGAGATATATTCACATAGCATACAATCCATCCAAAGTGTATAATTGGAGGCTTTTGGTATAATCACACAGTTATGCATTCATCCGCACAGTTTTAGAACACTTTCTAAAAAGAAAAACCCCATACCTCTTAGCAGTCACCTCTCAATTCCTCTATCCCTCTACAGCCCTACACAACCAGTAATCTAATTGTGTCTATAGATTTATTTATATTTACATTTTATATAAATGGAATCATGCAACATGTAGTGCTTCGTATCTGGTTTCTTTCACTTAGCATAACGTTTTTTTAAAAAATTGTTATTTTTAATTAGAGAAGTAGTTGTAGGTTTACAGAAGAATCATGTAAAAAATACAACATTCTCGCATACCCCCCCATTGCTGACACTTTGCATTAGTGTGGTACCTTTGTTACAACTGATGAAAGAATATTAAGATATTACTGTTAACTATATTCCATAGTTTACATTAGGTGTATTTTTTCCCATATACCACCCTATTATTGACCACTTGTAATAGTGTCATACATTTGATAAAACTCATGGAAGGACATTCTTATACTTGTACTATTAACTACAGTCTGTCATCCACATAGGGGTCACTGTGTTACAAAGTCTCATGTTTTATCTTCTAACTTTCCTTCTAGTAACATACACAGCCCAGAAGGTCCCCTTTCAACGACATTCACAAACTTAATTCAGTGTTGTTATTTACACTCACGGTAATGTACTACCATCACCTCTATCCATTTCCAAACATTTACAATTGAGCTTATTAAAAATTCTGCACAGATTAAGCATCAGCTCCCCATTCTCTACCCCTGTTTTAGCCCTTGAGTAACCTATATTTTAGATTCTAACTCTGTGAGTTTGCTTATTTGTTTTTTTCATTTATGACACCAATAAGTTTAATAAGATGCTGCAGTCTTACTTGTCCTGTAAGTGCTGCTATATGAACAAATGATTTTGCGTGATTTTTCATGAATAACATGTCCAGCTTGAATTATCTGCACCCCCTCAAGGGGCATCATCCTCTAGTAAAGGCTTGTCTATCAGTGGAAACAGTGGATGAAGACTCTTCCACTTTCACTACAAGTATATCATGAGTTCTCCCACATTGTATGTCATCAGACCATTTTACTAAACACTTTGCTACATAAATGACATTGATACTGATTCTCTCCAGTATGAACTGGCTTAGATTCAGGAAGTAATCAAGAGGAGTAAAGGTTCTACCGGATTGATTACACTGTTTCTTTAATGTGAGAGTTCTCTACTATGTTGAAACATTAACTCGAGGGCTGAAATTTCTTCCACATTCAAAATATTTATAGTATGAGTTCTCTTATGTAATCTAATCCCTGAACCTTGAACCCTTTCACATATGGTTCGCCAGTTTGAGTTCTCTCATGTTCTCTAAGTTTAGAAAAATCAACTAAGGTCTCCACATAGATGATAACATGAAACATAATGATATCATGTTTTTAAAAAACATGTACTCTCATGTTTTTTAAGGCTAGAATAATGGGTAAAGGTTTTCCCACATAGATGACATCCATAAGGTTTCTCTCCAGAGTGAGTCTTCTCATGTTCTCTCAGGTTAGAAGAGTAAGTGAAGGCTTTCCACATAGATGGCATTAGTAGGGTTTCTCTCCAGTGTGAGTTCTCTCATGTTTTCTAATGCTAGAACAATAGGAGAAAACTTTCCCACACAGATCACATTGATAAGGTTTCTCTCCAGTGTGAGTCCTTTCATGGTTTCTCAAGTTAGAAGAGCGAGAGAAGGCTTTCCCACATACATGGCATTCAAAAGGTTTCTCTCCAGTTTCAGTCCTCTGATGTTCTTTTACGTGAGAAGAGTGAGTGAAGGCTTTCCCGCATAGATGACATTCATACGGTTTCTCTCCAGTGTGTGTTCTCTCATGTTGTCTAAGGTTTGAAAAGTTGCTGAATGCTTTCCCACATAAATGACATTCATAGGGTTTCTCTCCTGCGTGGGTTCTCTCATGTAGACTAAGCCTAGAAAATTTTTTGAAGCCTTTCCCACATAGATGGCATTTATATAGTTTCACTATAGTGTGGCTTCTCTCATGTTTTCTAAAGCTAGGATAATGGGTGAAAACTTTCCCACATAGATGACAATGATAAGCTTTCTCTCTAGTGTGAGTTATTTCATGATTTCTCAGGTTAGAACAGAAAGTGAAGGCTTTCCCATATAGATGGCACTGATAAGGTTTCTCTCCAGTGTGAGTCCTCGCATGATCTCTTAGGGAAGAGTAACTGAAGGCTTTCCCACATAGATGACATTCATAAGGTTTCTCTCCCGTGTGAGTTTTCTCATGTCATCTAAGGTTAGAAAAACTGGTGAATGCTTTCCCACATAAATGGCATTCATAAGGTTTCTCTCCAGTGTGAACTGTCTCATGTTGTCTAAGGCTAGAATAATGGATGAAGACACGTTGCGACACTCTGGAACTGTGAGTAAAGTCTTCTGGAAATTCACTACATGTAATGCCATTCTTTTGAGTAGGAGATTTCTGCAATGACATGATGATAGATGGGTATATCCTGCAGATATCTTGCATGGATAGCATTTCTTCTTTTTCAAGACCACTCCCCCTGCTGTTCATCACGAAGCACAGGTTCCTACAGATCACCTGAATTCTGGGATTGGAAAAAATCTAATTCCTTCTCTCCACAATTCCTCTCCTTCCTCCAACTGGGAACCTACATCTGATTTGCAGACCCACTGAAACCAGATGGCTGATACTCTCCAGCATCACATCTCTAAACAGCTTTCTCTGGGATATGTCCAGCAGGGCCCACTCTTCCTGGGTGAAGTCTATAACTACATCTCTCAAGCTCACTAACTCCAGTGGTTGCATTGTCAGTAACTCAGCTGACAACTGTCTTCCTCTAGATTTTCACTCAGAACAAGATAAGCACTAAGTGAACACAGCTGCGTGACTAGGCTGCATGCCGCCCCCGCCGCCGACCCCACTTTGGACCGCCAGCACCGGCTGAGGTTGCCTCTCCGTCCCGCTCACAGGCTGGTCTTCACCGCGGGGACCGCCCGCAGCCGCTTCAATTCCTTGGCTCGAGTTTGCTTATTATAATTAGTTTGTATCTGTGAGATCAAACAATATCTGTCCATTTGTGTCTAGCTTATTTCACTCAGTGTAATTTCCTCAGGGTTCTTCCATGTTGCCACATGCATCAAGACTTCATTCCTTCTTATAACTGAATAATATTCTTTCTTTCTTACAACTCAATAATATTCCATCATATGCATCATAAGTACATACCAAATTTTGTTTATTCATCAGTTGATGGACACTTGGGTTGTTTCCATCTTTTAGTAGTTGTGCTTAATGCCATTATGAACATTGGTATGCAAATGCCTGTTTGTGACATGCTTTCTGTTCTTCTGGGTATGTAGTTTTTCGGGTTTATACATAGTAGAGGGATTGCTGGATCATTTGAAAATTCTATACTTGGCTTCCTGAGGAACCACCAAACTATCTTCCAGAGCAGCTGCACCAATTTACATTGCCACCAGTACTCAATGAGTGTTCCTATTTCTCCACAACCTTTCCAACACTTGTAGTTTTCTGTTTTGTTTTGTTTTTTTTAAGTGGCCATTCTAGTGGGTGTGAAATGATATCTCATTGTGGTTTTGATTTGTATTTCCCTAATAACTGGTGATGTTGAGTACCTTTTCATGTGCTGTTTATCCATTCGTATTTCCTCTTTGGAAAAATGTCTGTTGAAATCTTTTGCTCATTTTTAAATTGGGCTCTTTGTTTTTTATTGTTGAATTGTAGGATTTCTTTATATATTCTGGATATTAAACCCTTATTGGATATGTGGTTTCCACATATTTTCTCCCATTGAGTAGGTTGCCTTTTCGTTTTCTTGACAAAGTCCTTAGAAGCACAAAAGGTTTTAATTTTGAGGTGTTTCTACTGATCTGTTTTTTCTTTTGTCACTTGTGCTTTGGGTATAAAGTCAAGAAACCATCGCCTACCTCAAGATCTTGAAGATGCGTCCATACATTTTCTTTTAGGAGTTTTATGGTCCTGGTTCTTGTGTATAGGTCTTTGATCCATTTTGAGTTAATTTTTGTATAAGGTGTGAGATATAGGGGTCCTCATTCATTCTTTTGCATATGGATATCCAATTCTCCCTGCATCATTTGTTGAAGAGATTGTTCTTTCCCAGTACAGTGGACTTGGCAGCCATGGCCATGGATCCTGAGGGTCTATTTCTGAACTCTCAATTTGACTCCATTGGTCAATAAATATATCTATTTTTATGGTAGTACATTGCTGTTTTGACCACTGTAACTTTGTAATATGCTTTGAAATCAGGAAGTATGAGTCCTCCAACTTTGTTCTTTTTAAAAATGTTTTTGGTTATTTAGGGTCTCTTACCCTTTCAAATAAACTTGGTAATTGGCTTTTCCAGTTCTGCAGAGTAAGCTGTTGAAATTTTGATTGGGATTATGTTGAATCTGTAAATCAATTTAGGTAGAATTGACATCTTAACAATATGTAATCTTCCAGTCCATGAACATAGAATGTCCTTCCACTTATTTAAGTCTCCTTTGATTTCTTTTAGCGATGTTTTGTAGTTTTCTGTGTATAGAAACTTATTAAACTGGATTAAATTTATTTCTAGTTATTTGATTCTTTTAGTTGCTCTTGTAAATGGAGTTTTTTTTCTTGATTTCCTCCTGAAATTTCTCATTACTAGTGTATAGAAACACTACTGACTTTTGCATGTTAATCTTGTATCATGACACTTTGCTGAACTTGTTTATTAGGTCTTAGTAGCTTTGTTGTAGATTTTTGGATCATGTCATCTGCAAATAGTGAAAGTTTTGCTTCTTCCTGTCCAAGTTAGATGCCTTTTATTTCTTTTTCTTGCCTAATTGCTCTAGCTAGCACTTCCAGTACAGTGTTGAATAAGAGTCATGACAGTGAGCCTCCTTGTCTTGTTCCTGATCTTAGAGGGAAAGTGTTCAGTCTTTCACCATTGAGTAGGATGTTAGCTGTAGGTTTTTCACATATGCTCTTTATCATGTTGAGGAACTTTCTTTCTATTCCTGTCTTTCAAGGTGCTTTTATGAAGAAAGGATGCTGGATTTTGTCATGTGCCTTTTCTGCATCAATTGAGATGATCATATGTTTTTTTCCCCTTTGTTTTGTTAAGGTGGTGTATTACATTAATTGATTTTCTTGTGTTGAACTGTCCTTGCATACCTGGGATAAAACCCTCTCAATCATGGTGTATAATTCTTTTAATGTGCTGTTGAATTCTTTTTACAGGCATTTAGTTGAGGATTTTTGCATCTGTATTCATTAGAGAGATTTTTTTTTTCTTGTAGTATCTTTATCAAGCTTTGGTATTAGGGTGATGTTGGCTTCTTAGAATGAGTTAGTGTTCCCTCCTATTCAATTTTTTGGAGGGGTTTGAGCAGGATTAATATTAATTATTCCTAGAATGATTGGTAGACTTCACCCGTGACACCATTTGGTCTTTTCTTTGTTAGGAAGTTTTTGATGACTGATTCAGTCTCTTTGCTTGTAACTGGTCTGTTGGTATCTTCTATTTCTACTAGAGTTGGTGTGTTTCTAGGAATTTGCCCATTTTGTCTAAGCCTCATTTGTTGCAATATAGTTGTTCATAGTATCCTCTTATGATCCTTTTTATTTCTCTGGGGCCACTAGTAATGTCCACCTTCTCATTTCTAATTTTATTTATTTGCATCTTTTTATTTTCTTTATCATTAGTCTAGATAAGGGTTTGTCGGTTTTATTGATCTTCTCAAAGAACCGAGTTTTGGTTTTGTTAATTCTCTCTATTGTTTTTTATTTTCAATTTCATTTATTTCTCCTTTAGTCTGTGTTACAGCTTTCCTTCTGGTTGCTTTGGGATTAGTTTGCTGTTCGTTTTCTATTTCCTTGAGGTGTGCAGTTATGTCTTTCATTTTAGCTCTTCTTTTTTAATGTAGGTGTTTAGGGCTATAAATTTCCCTCTTAGCACCGCATCACATAAGTTTTGTTAGGTTGTGTTCTCATTTTCACTCATCTCAAGATATTTACTGATTTTTCTTCCAATTTCTTCTTTAACCCACTGATTGAGAGTGTGTTGTTTAGCTTCCTTATATTTGTGAATTTTCCAGTTTTCTGCCTGTTATTGATTTCCAGCTTCATTCCATTATAATGAGAGAAAGTGCTTTGTATAATTTCACTCTTTTTAAATTTATTGAGACTCCATGGTTTCTGATGAGAAATCAGAAGTTAGTCTTAACTTCCCTTTGTTTCTCTTGTGCAGCTACCTTGTATGTAACAAATCACTCTTCTCTTGCTGCTTTCAGGATTTTCTTTATCTTTGGCATTTGACATTCTGATTAGTATGTGTCTTCCGAGTAAGTCTAGTAGGATTTATTCTGTTTGGAGTAGGTTGTGCATCTTGGACCTGTATATTTTTGTCTTTCATAAGAGTTGGGAAATTTTCACCGTTATTTCCTCAACTATTCTTTCTGCCCCTTTTCCCTTCTTTTTTCCCCTAGGGACACCCATGGCATGTATGTATGTGCGCTTTTTGCTGTCATTGCCAATCCCTGAGACCCTGCTCAATTTTTTCCATTCTTTATCTGTTCTTCTCTGTAAGATTTCAGTTGTGCTTTTAGTTTGCTGATTCTTTCTTCTGCCTGTTCAAATCTGCTGTTGTATGCATCTGGAATATTTTTAATCTCTTGTACTGTGCCTTTCATTCCCATAATTTATGTTTCTTTTTATACTTCCAAATTCTACTTTATGCTCACTCAATGTCTTAATATCCTTTATCTCTTCAGCCATATTTTCCTTCATCTCCTTGAATTGATTTAGGAGATTTGTTTGGATGTCTTTGATTCATTGTTGTAAATTCTGTGTTTCCGCTGAAGTTGTAATTTATTCCTTTGGGCCATATCTTCCTGTTTCTTAGTATGGCTTGTAATTTTTTAATACAGTTTTAATGAGATATATTCACATATCCCATAATCATCCACAGTGTACAGTTATTCACAGTAGCATCATATAATTATGCATTGATCACCAGAATTGATTTTTGAACATTTTCCTTACTCCAAAATAAATAAATAAATAAATAAATAAGAATACCTAAAACATTCCATCCCACCCTATTTTTCATTTAATTTTTGTCCCCATTTTTCTATTCATCTGTCCATACACTGGATAAAGGGAGTGTGAGCCACAAGGTTTACACAATCACACAGGCACACCTTTTAAGCAGTCATCTTCAAGAATCAAGGCCAGTGGGTTGCAGTTCAACAGCTTCCAGGTTTTTCCCTTTAGCCATTCCAATACAAAAAAATTAAAAAGGGATATCTATATAGCACATAAGAATACCCTCCAGAGTGATCTCTCGACTCCATTTGAAATCTCTCAGCTACTGAAACCTTATTTTGTTTCATCTCTCTTCCCCCTTTTGATCAAGAAGATTTTCGCAGTCCCATAATGCTGGGTCCAGGCTCATCCTCGGGAGTCATGTCCCACATTGCCAGGGAGATTTACATTCCTGGGGGTTATGTCCCACATAGGAGGGAGGACAGTGAGTGTAACTGCCAAGTGGGCTTAGAGAGAGAGGGGCCACATCTGAGCAACAAAGAGGTTCTCTGGGGGAGACTTTTAGGAGCAATTATAAGTAGGCTTAGCTCTCCCTTGCAGTAACAGGGTATGGCTTGTAATTTTTTGCTGATGTATAGACATTTGATTATCATGGTGAGTTTACTCTGAAGGTCAGTTTCTCTCTCTTGTCTAGGGTTTTATAGTTGATTGACTTTGTGTTAAGGCTCTTCATTGACACTTCGTTCAGCTTACTCTAGACCTTTAGAATTGCCAGTGTTTTACCAATCAGATTTTTTTGGTACAGTTTTTAAGATAGCACTTTTTGTGCAATTGTTTCACCCCCAGGAGAAAGCTTCTTTTCCTCTGTTCCTTCTCCGGGAATCTTAGTCTATTTTGTTTGTTTTTGTTTTGCCTCTATAGTTTTTCTTATACTCCTTTCGTTGCCTCTAGCTGTATTTGCCTGGAGGGCAAATTCTGGGAGGAGGATTACCCCAGAGAGAACTTTCCCAAGTCAGTATTTCCTAGCCAAAACAGGGGCAGGGGCCCATGAAGGGAGTGCAGACCAGCTCCACAGAGGTCTGGGGAGAGGGTCAGGAAAGACACCAAAAGCCTTTCTGACAGGTCCCTGAAGCTGTGCGTTCCTGGCCTGCCCAGAAGATGGCACCCTTCAGCAAACTGTTTCCCTCAGCCCTAGGGAGACACTGTGTCTTTAAACCTCCACCACGTGTGCCCCTTGTTGTGGGGTAGGGTTAAAACAGTGACCGTGGCCATGTCTGTCTGGGGTGGGCTGGAACAGCAGCTCAGAGCCAGGATCCAGAGATCCAAATTCTCTGATCAGAGGCCATGATCAGTGCTCGGCACTGCCCTGTCCTGTCCTCGAGGAAGAGGATTTGCACATCCCTCTCCATCCACAGTAGCTGCCAAGGAACAGACACCGAGGCAGCCCTTCTCAAGAGTGGGGATGGGCACCGGCAGCCATCGCGTAGTGAGCTACTCACAGTTCTTTGCTGTGGTTTCTCAGCCCTTTCCCCCTGCTCTTCCCTGGATGCTGTGCAGTGCTCCCCTGGCCTCCAGAGCCGCGGCACAGTTGTTGCAGACAGTTCCTGCCTGTCCACTCCTTACTCCTTACTCTGCTATCTTCCCCAGAAGTTCCCCTACTTTGCTATTTTAATGTAAAAGAAATATCCTTCTCAGTCATCCATGTACCCTGTCTTTGTATGGAACATGTTTTTGAAAGTTTTAATTTTAAGATCTGTCAATTTCATTTAATTAATTCAGGTATCACTTACTGACCATAGAATACAAGAAATGAAAGGATTGCTAAGACATGGTCTTAAACCTCAAGAAGATTTCAGAACTACTATTTTGGATTTATTTTCTTCTTTTATTCCCTTATCATTCTATTTGTTGTATATTTTGTCCCATATATGTTATTCAAAAGATTGGTAATAAGGCATTAGGAAATGTTCCTTATCTGCTAAACCAGGATGAAGCAGGATATGTCTGTGGGAGGAGAAAGAGGTGTCTATAGATTCAACAGATGTTAAATGAACACATATTCTTTGCCATTTCCCTTTTGCCAGAATATAAAAGTGATAAGCAACATGCAAAGGGAAGAATCCCTTGTGGCTTGTACATTCTAGTACATGAGACAGATCAAAAACCGAAGAAAAAATGGAATAATTGCAACTGCTAGGTATTTTGAAGCAATCAAATGACATCAAAATAGAGAGTAGCTAGGGGCCTTCTTTAGGTAGGAGAGGAGCAGCTAACACGTAAAGCCAAGCACTACATGGAGGTGAGCATTTCAAGCACAAGGAACAAAGGCCCTGAGGCAGGAAGCAGCTTAGAATATTTGAGAACTAACAAAGCAAACTGGCAGGGGCACAGTGGGCAATGTAGTGAGAGAGTGAGGGGCACGATCATTCAGGGCCTTGTTTTTCAGGTTTAGGATTTTGGATTGTATTTTACGTATATATGGAAACCATCCAGATATAGATATATCATATCTTTTCTGTAGGTTAGAAGGACACTCAAATACGATCTTTTTTATCCAAAGCAGCCACATTGTACCTTATGAAGTTCAAAAGGGAGACAGTTTTCCTTGTTCCTTTATTTAGCACAGCTGATTTTCATGCCTACTTATAGGCCTTTTTTTTTTTTTGCCCAGCCACCCACCCCCTTTATTGATTAGAGAAGTTATAGGTTTATAGAAAAATCATGCACCACCACCCCCCCCATTAACACCCTTATTAACACTTTGCATTGGTGTGGTACCTTTGTTACAATTGATGATAGAATGTTGTTATAATTGTACCTTTAACTATAGTCATTGTTTATTTGAGGGTTCGCTGTGTTGTACAGTCCTATGAATTTTTTAAAAAAATTTTATTCCGGTAATATATACAACCTAAAATTTCCCCCTTTAACCACATTCAGAGTTATAATTGTGGTGTTAATTACATTCACAGTGTTGTACTACCATCATGACCATCCATTACTAAAATGTTTTCTTTGCCCCAGACATTATGTACCTGTTGGGCATAATTCCCCATTCCCAGTTCCACTCACTCCCCCCACCCTCCTGGCCCCTGGTAACATGTATTCTAGTTTCTGACTCTATGAACTGGCTTATTCTAATGATTTCATATCAGTGAAATAATTCAATATTTGTCCTTATGTGTCTGGCTTATTTCACTCAATGTGATGTTTTCAGGGTTCATCCATGTTGTCGCATGTATGAGGACTTTGTTCCTTTTTTGTGGTTGAATAATATTCCATTGTATGTATGTAGCACATTTTGTTTATCCATTCATCAGTTTGCAAAACATCAGTCTTAGCAATTGTGAATAATGCCACTGTGAACATTGGCATCTTTTGGCAATTGTGAATAATGCCACTGTGAACTTTGGTGTGCAAATATCTGTTCAAGTTCCTGCATTCAGTTCTTTTTGGTATATGCATAGAAGTTTGCTGGGTCATATGGTAATTATAAACTTAAGTTTCTGAGAAACTGCCAGTTTTCCACAGTGGCTGCATCATTTACATTCCCAGTAACAGTGAAAGAATCCTCTCCAACACTTGTTTTCCTTTTTTTAAAACTGTAGCCATTCTAGTGGATGTGAAATGATATCTCATGGTTTTCATTTGCATTTTCCTAAAGTCTAAATGATGTTGAGCATCTTTTCATGTGCTCTTTGGCCATTTATATGTCTTCTTTGGAGAAATGCCTGTGCAAGATTTTGGCCCAGTTTTTAATTGGATTGTTTGTCTTTTTGTTGTTGGGTGGTAGGATTTCTTGATATAGTCTGGATAGGAAACCCTTATTGGATATATGGTTTCCAAAATTTTCTGCCATTCTGTAGGTTGTCTTTTTACTTTAGCGATGAAATCCTTTGATGAAGTCCTTTTGATGAAGACCCATTTATTGATTTTTTCTTTTTTGCATGGTCTGAGAAACCATCACCTAATACTAGGTCCTGAAGATACTTCTCTATGTTTTCTTCTAGAAGTTTTATAGTTGTGGATCTTATAATTGGGCCTTTGATCCATTTCAAGTTAATCCTTGTATATAGTATGAGGTAGGGATTCGTAGTCATTCTTTTATGGATATCCAGCTTTCCCAACACCGTCTGTTGGAGAAACTGTTCTTTCCCCATTGAGTGGACTTGGCACCATTGTCAAAAATCAGTTTGCCATAGAAGTGAGGGTTTATTTCTGAACTCTCAATTCAATTCCATTGGTCTATATGTCTGTTCTTGTGCAAATATCATGCTATTTTGATTACTGTGGCTTTGTAATAAATTTTAAGATCAAGAGGTGTGAGTCCTCCAACTTTATTCTTTTTCCAGATGGCTTTGGCTATTCAGGGCCCCTTACCCTTCCATATAGATTTGATTATTGGGTTTTCCATTTCAACAAAGAAGGTTGTTGGGATTTTGATTGGGATTTCATGTTGATTATATAAATTGTATTGGATAGAATTGACTTCTTAACAAAGTTAGTCTTCCAGTCCATGAACTAGGAATGTCCTTCCATTTAGTTAGGTCTTCTTTGATTTCTGTTAGCAATGTTTTGTATAAGTCCTTTACATCTTTGTTTAAATTTATTTCTAGATATTTAATTCTTTTAGTTGCTATTGAAAAGAGAATTTTTTTCTTAATTACCTCTTCAGTTTGTTCATTACAAACATATAGAAACATTGCTGATTTTTGCATGTTAATCTTGTACTCCACCACTTTGCTGCACTCATTTATCAGCTCTGGTGGCTTTGTTGTGGATTTTTTTAGGATTTTCTATATATGGGATCATGTCATCCGCAAATTGTGAAAGTTTTACTTCTTCATTTACAATTTAGATTCCTTTTATTTCTTTTTCTTGCCTAATTGCTCTAGCTAGAATATCCAGTACTATGTTGAATAAGAGTGGTGATAGTGGGCTTCCTTGTCTTGTTTCTGATCTTAGAGGGAAAGCTTTCAGTCTTTCACCATTGAGTAGGATGTTAGCTATGGGTTTTTTATATATGCCCTTTATCATGTTGAGGAAGTTTCCTTCTGTTCCTATCTTTCAAAGTATTTTTTTTTTTTTTTTTGAAGAAAGGATACTGGATTTTGTCAAATTCCTTTTCTGCATCAATCAGGATGATCATGTGGTTTCCCTCCTTCATTTTATTAATTGATTTTCTTGTGTTGAAACGTCCTTGCATACCTGGGATAAAACCCAATTGATCATGGTGTGTAATTCTTCTAATATGCTGTTGGATTGTATTTGCACATATTTTGTTGAGGATTTTTGCATCTATATTCATAAAGGTATTTGCAATTTACTTTTCTTATAATATCTTTAACAGGCTTTGGTATCAGAGGGGTGTTGGCTTCAGAGAATGAGTCAGGGAGTGTCCCCCTCTTCATTTTTTGGAAGAACTTGAGCAGTATTGGTGTTAATTCTTCTTGGAATGTTTGGTAAAATTCCCTGGTGGGCTACCTTGTCCTGGGGTTTCTTCATTGTGAGGTTTTCCATTACTGATTCAGTCTCTTAACTTGTTATTGGTCTGTTGAGATCTGCTGTGTCTACTTGAGTCAGTGTAGGTAGTTTGTGTTTATAGGAATTTGTCCATTTCATATAGGTTATCTGATTTGTTGGCAAACAGTTGTTCATAGTATCTTATTTTTAAAAATCCTTTTTATTTCATGAGGTTGGTAGTAATGTCCTGCCTTTCATTTTTTTCTCTATTTTTTTCTTTGTCAGTCTGTCTAATGGTTTGTGAATTTAATTGATCTTTTTAAAAAACCAACTCGTCATGTCTGTTGATTCTTTTGTTTTGTTAGTCTCTATTTAGTTTTATCTCTGGTATTATCTTTGTTATTTACTTCCTTCTGCTCACTTAGGGTTTAGTTTGCTTTTCTTTAGATCCTCCAATTGCAAGATTAGGTCTCTTATTTGAGATCTTTTTTAATGTAAGCATTTAGAGGTATAAATTTTCCTCTTAGTACTGCTTTTGCTGCATCCCATAAGTTTTGATGTGTTTTCATTTTCATCTGCATCAAGATATTTCCTAATTTTCCTTGTGATTTCTTCTTAGACCCATTGGTTGTTTAAGAGTACATAGTTTAATTTTCACGTATTTGTGAATTTTCCATTTCTCTCTCTGTTACTGATTTCTAGCTTCATTCCATTGTGATCAGAGAAGATACAGTGTGTAATTTCAATATTTTTGGAATTATTGAAGCTTTTTTTCTGACCTAACATATGGTATCTCCTAAAGAATGATCCATTTGCATTAGAGAGGAATGTGTATTCTGCTGCTGTTAGATGAAGTATCCTATATATGTCTGTTAGGTCAAATTGGTTCAGAGTATTGTTCAGGTCTTCTACTTCCTTTTTGATCTTCAGTCTATATGTTTTATCGATTATTAAAAGTGGTCTAGAAGAGTCTCCTACTAGTAATGTAGAACCATCAGTTTCTCCGTTCTTAATCTGTCAGTGTATGAGTCATATATTGAGGCTATGTCTTTTGGTACATACATATTTATTGTTATGTCTTCTTTTTGAATTGACACCTTTATCAATATCTAGTGGCCTTTTGTGTCCCTTGTAACACTTTTGAGTTAAGTCTATCTAAAATTAGTATAGCTACCCTCTGTTTCAGTTACTATTTGCATGGTTTATTCCCATCCTTTCACTTTCAACCTAATTGTGTCTTTGAATTAAAGGTGAGTCTCTTGTAAACAGCATATTGTTGAAGCATGCCTTTTATCCATTCTGCCAATTTCTGCCTTTCGATTGGAGTGTTTAATCCATATACATCTAATAACTATGGATAATGCAGGGCTTTCTTCTGCCATTTGGGCTTTGTCAATCTTATGCTTTTCCTCTCAATTCTTCCATTAATGTCTCTGTTCATATTTATTTGATTTTTTTTTTTTGTAGTGTACCATTTTGAGTCCCTTCCCATTTTGTTCTGCATATATTTTTCACACATTTTCTTTGCGGTTACCATGGTGCTTAGATTTAACATCCTAAATCTGTAACAATCACATTTGATTTGATAACAAGTTAACTTCAGTAGTATACACATATACTGTTCCTATACCGGTGCATCCCCCCAACTTTTTATTGATACAAATTAGGTCTTTATGTGTTGTATGTCTCAAACCGTAGATCTATCATTTTTTTTTTTTGTATCATTTCTTTTTATACATTTGCATTTTAGAGCCTGGAAGAAGTAAAAAGTGGAGTTACATACCAAAAAATTCAGTATATTATTATTGGTATTTATAATTATCCCTGTGTTTGCCTTGCTGGAGGTGTTTATGTGGGTTTGATCTATTGTCTTTTCCTTTCAGTCAGAATTCTCTCTAGCATTGCTTGTAGGGCAGGTCTACTGGTGATGAACTCCCTCAGCTTTTTAAAATCTAGTAATGACTTAATCTTTCCCTTATGTTTGGAAGACAGTTTTGCCAAATATAAAATTCGAAGCTAGCAATTGTTTCTTTCAGGATTTTAAATATTTCGTTCCACTGCCTTCTTGCCTCCATGGTTTCTGATGAGAAATCAGCACTTAATCCCTTTGGGACTCCCTTGAACATTACACATTGATTTTCTCTTGTAGCTTTCAGGATCCTCTCCTTGTCCATTGCTTTTGACGGTTTGACTACTATGTGTCTGGGTCCAGTTCTCTTCAAGTTTATTCTGTTTGGGGTTCATTGAGATTCTTGAGTGCACATATTCATGTCTTTCATTAAATTTGGGATGTTTCTTTGCCGTTATTTCCTTGAATATTCCTTCTTCCCTTCCTCTCTTCTCATTCTGGGACTCCCATATTGTACACTTTGATATGCTTGCAGGTGTCCCACCAGTCTCTTAGACTGTGTTTGCTTTTTTCTTTCTGCTCGTCATTTGGAGTCATTTCTTTTAAAGTGAAAGAGTTCACTGATTCTTTCTTCTGTCAACTCCAATCTGCTGTTGAAACCCTCTATGGAATTTTTCATCTCCATTATTACGGTCCTCAATTTTAATACTTCTGTTTGGTTCCTTTTAAAAACCTCTGTCTCTTTATTGATATTCTCATATTGTTCCTTAATTGTTTTCCTGGTATCCTTTATTTCTGTCTCTGTATTTTCCTTTGTCTCCTTGAGCATATTGTGGTTCATTTTTTAAATGTCTTTGTCCAGTATGTCCAAAGTCTGGTCTTCTTTGTTGATGGTCTCTAGATTTTTATTTTGTTCCTTTGGATGGGACGTCATTTCTTATTTCTTTGTTTGTCTTGTAATCTTTTGTTGCACACTCTACCTGTTGATATTTTCATGTGTTAACTCTGGGATTTAGTCCCTGAGCTGTCTGTTCCTTAAGTTTATATTCAGCTAATGACATGACAGAGACTTCCTTCAGTGCCAGGAGCTAACAAAAACAAGCAAATCAATGCAGAAAACACCTTCACAGTCTGAAAATTGTCTATACATTGACTGGTACTCTTCTTGAGAGTTCAGCCCTCCTATTAGGATCAGCCAGAGGAGAATGTGACATGCAGGTCCTCTCTGTATTTTCTGAGCATGCATCTTGTCCCAGGTTTGTGCTTGCTTAGTAATTCCCCTTTTTACAGGAATTCAAATGTCTTTTATCTATGAAATAGGCTTTCTCCACCTTTCTGGTGCTTTATTGTATAACTTAAAGCAAGTAATCCTTCTTTCCAGTCTGCTTTGACTTAATTGTTTTTACACTGCTTCAGTGTAAAAGCTACATCTGCCTGCACGGGGCAAGTTCCTGGAGACATTTTTCCTAGTTCAGTCTTTCAGGCTGCCACCTGATAGATCAGCACTAACATGCAGGATCCCCAGTATGTGAACGGGGTTACTGTGCTCCCTGTAGAACAGAGCCAGGGACCCACAGTGGGAGCGCAGGGTGGCTTTTCACCACAACTGGGAGGGAACAGCAAGGGTGCCACAAGCTTCTTCTACCGTTTTTAAAGCTGTTTTTTCTTGATTCAGCACTCACCCAATTACTGCAGCCCATTACTGGTTTTCTGAAGTTTTGAGGAAGAAGGCTCTGCCAGTTTTTGCTAATTGTTCAAAGTTTCTGTGGGGAATGGCACCCTGAAGCATTGTACACCACCATCCTAGTTGACTGGAACCCATAAAAGTCTTACAAGAATTTCCTTTTCTTTTCCTTTTGATTCTGTTCTGATAATTACAGTAAGGGATTGTGAATGGATTACATACTTGAGTTATAAACAGGAGCGTGATATCTGCAAATTCTTTTCTTCAGATCTGCAAATCCAAGTGACACATCTCCCTGGAAGATAAGAGAGCTTCATTCTCAAGATAAAAAGGTTTGTGTTACTGTTATCACATTGATAGAGAATTAATTATGAAATCAATAGCAATTTCTGGACAAAGAAGCATTTTAATTTTATTTATTCTCTTATAGGAGACTGGAGTGATTCCTATGTAGGGAATCCTCACCAAGAAGGACTGATGTACCTGGAATCCAAGGAGCTTGCTTTCTGGAAATACTGCTTGTCTGATGTGTAGGAGGCAGAACGTCACACTGACTCTTCTCACGGAGGCCATAGGGCATCAGGACCAACAAGCAGTACCTCACCCTCAACTACGGGGGCACTGGGCAGTACTTTCTCTAGACGCGAGAAGTGCAGGATTATTCAACAAGAGGAAGAGTCCAAGGGCTTAAGGAATCAAATCACTTGGGGAGCCCCTTGGAATGTTGACCACTCAGGAGCTAAAAGAAAGTTCGGTGTTAATGAGTTGCAGAATTCGTGGGAAGTTAATGTCACTTTATAGTCAGTAATAATACTGAGTGAGGAACACTATGCAGGAAGAAGCCTTCCATAGAAAGACAGACAGGGAAAAGCTTAGGCCAACCTTAAAATTACCGAATACAGCAAGCCTGAGATAAACTGCCAAAATGGCCAAATAAGAGCCTTTATGAAATAGCAATCCTGTAACTATAGTAGTTGTAAGGAAAATTTCTCCTCTAAATCACGATACCAAATAGGAAAAATGATCTACAAGTGCCCCATGTGTAGGGAATTCTTCTCTGAGAGAGCAGATCTTTTTATGCATCAGAAAATTCACACAGCTGAGAAGCCCCATAAATGTGACAAGTGTGATAAGGGTTTCTTCCATATATCAGAACTTCATATTCACTGGAGAGACCACACAGGAGAGAAGGTCTATAAATGTGATGATTGCGGTAAGGATTTTAGTACTACAACAAAACTGAATAGACATAAGAAAATCCACACGGTGGAGAAACCCTATAAATGTTATGAGTGTGGAAAAGCCTTCAATTGGAGCTCACATCTTCAGATTCATATGAGAGTTCATACAGGTGAGAAACCCTATGTCTGTAGTGAGTGTGGAAGGGGCTTTAGTAATAGTTCAAACCTCTGCATGCATCAGAGAGTCCACACAGGAGAGAAACCCTTCAAATGTGAAGAGTGTGGTAAGGCCTTCAGGCACACTTCAAGCCTTTGCATGCATCAGAGAGTCCACACGGGAGAGAAGCCCTATAAATGTTATGAGTGTGGTAAGGCCTTCAGTCAGAGTTCGAGCCTTTGCATCCATCAGAGAGTCCACACCGGAGAGAAACCCTATAGATGTTGTGGATGTGGTAAGGCCTTCAGTCAGAGTTCAAGCCTTTGCATCCACCAGAGAGTCCACACTGGAGAGAAGCCTTTTAAATGTGACGAGTGTGGAAAGGCCTTCAGTCAGAGTACAAGCCTTTGCATCCATCAGAGAGTCCACACAAAGGAGCGAAACCATCTCAAAATTTCAGTTATATAAAAAGTTTAGCTAAGAGTTAAAAAAATCTTAAAACCCCTAAGTGCCACTAGGAAGGAAACCCTGTAAATACCCACATTGACTCAAAAAAATGCTTACAGCAACCTCTAGCAGAACGTTCTTTTTGAAGAGGCATATAAAACATTGATTTTTTGTTCATGCCAAGTATGTTCCACAACTTGACTTTGAATACAAGATCCCTCTTGAGTATCAGCCCAAGATAGGGCCATCGGGTTCTAGTCACGAATTTGCTTTTCCTGGAATTCCGGCACTATCCCTCAATAGGTGAAATATTACATAAAATATGATTATTGCCCAACCTCCTGAGTCACCTTCAATATACTCTTTATTTAAAAATTACCTCAGGCACCTCCCCCTTTAGGAGCTCTTACCCTTCGTTCCTTTTAATTCAAGCATACTAGTTAATGCAATTGAAATGGACAACTCCCACTAAGATAGTGTTCTGGTATTTCTAAAGTTACCACTTAATTCAGCTCCTGTGTATCTTCCATATATTCCATTATTTCTGAACCCACTCTAACTATATGTCCTCAAAGCACCCATAAATATTCACCCCTTCCTAGATGGCATTGAATTTCATTTTAGGTTTTAGGTGACTTATAATATCCATTCACTTGGCCTATCAGAGAAGTCTTTGGACGGCATAATGCCCTTGTACTTTTCTTGAACTTTTTTTTCTAATTTTGTGATTCTGCTAATCACTATCTCTCTGTATTAGACTTATTTTCTAGTGGCTACATCACATTTTTAACTTGAATTTTTTTGGAAATAGCTGAATGTAAATAGCAGGGAGGAAGAAGCAAGCAAAGTTATAACTTTTCTCCACCCAGAATTGCCCTCTTCAGCTCCTTTTATACCAAATGGGGGCCCCTCATGCAGCTCGGGGGGACTGTATGAGAAGTGGATGATAGGAAGGGCCACAAATAATATGTTGTCTCTGGTTCTGTAATTTGGGCAATAATGTGTAGAAGTCCTCTGTGCTGCTTCATTGAGGATTATGTATCAGTTCCTTTTTGAGCATGATTGTCTTGTTAATCCATCATTCTTTTCTTTCTTCATTCATCCAACAAATATTTATTGAATGCCTCCACTGTGCCAGGCACTGTGCTAGGTGCTGGGAACACCACTGAATAAGACAGACAAGGTCCCTGCTCTCATGGAGTTTACTTCTGGTGGAGACAGATGATAAGCAAGTAAACAAATAAATAATGTAGTTTGCGATAGTGATTAAAGTGCTATGAAGAAAATAAAATAGGGTGGTGATTTAGAGTGGTGGGGTGGGGTGGGGGTGGGCAACATTAGGTAGCAGTCAGGGAAGGCCTCTGTGAGGGTGGCACCGGAGCCAAGACAGAAGGATGAGAAGCACCAGCTGGCAGAACGCCAAGGCCTGGGCCAGGCAGGACT
The DNA here is from genome assembly GCF_015220235.1 of Choloepus didactylus. Lineage (NCBI taxonomy): Eukaryota > Metazoa > Chordata > Mammalia > Pilosa > Megalonychidae > Choloepus > Choloepus didactylus. Next base: position 7,448,740 of record NC_051329.1, on the reverse strand, counting down.
TGCTGGTGCAGTGATGGGGCAGAGGGCCAGGGGCTGGGCTGCAGTGAGCGATGGGGAGGGGGATGGTACTGAGTTCTCAGTACCTTTTTATAGGCCTTTTTTATTTTATTTTATTTTTTGCTAGATTGTTATTAAAAACTCATGTGGAGGAACTCAAGGAATGTTTAGAAGACCAAAAGTCCCCAATGACAAGAACAAAAAGCAACCAATTTTTAACTTAGTTTCTCTTCTCATTCCTGTTTTCGTTGATTTCCCACATGTAGTCCTTTTGCTCAGGAAGTCTATGGGGAAATTAAGGATCTCTGAAGCTCTGAAATGGGTGATCAGGTTAGCAATGTCTGTCAGCCATCTAAGAGGTTGGAAAATGAACTACTCAAAATATTCATTGAAATACTGAAACAGAGTTTGGTTTTCTCTATATATTTGAATTATTTCTTCTGTTAGACTGGAAGGGGTTTTTGTATAACTAAAACCTTAACACATAAAGGAGATTTAAAAGGAGCACACGATTCAGTGGTGGGCCATGAAACTAGAGATGGGATTTGAGGGGTGAATTTGTCAATATCTGGATTTTAATCCAGACATCTCTCCTAACAAGCCTTGGGCAAGTCACTTCACATACATTTCCCCTTGAAAAAGAGAGGGCTGGCTTAGTTATTTAATAAAGCCCCTTCCAGGCCTGCATTCTGAGACTATGATTTACTGTAGTGTCTTATCACTCTTTCATGTCACAGTAGTGTGGAGCATTAGAGAAAAGCCTAGACTTTTAGTTGATAGAGAGCCTGTTGAAATATCATTGATAGAATTTTAGTTTTAGGAAAAATTGGTTTGATTTATAGCTTTATTACTAGTAGGTATGTGAGCTTGGGCAAATTATTTAATCTTTGAGTCTAGTTTTCTCACTTACAAAATGAGGATATTAGGCTAAACGATTACAAAGTTTCCAGCTAGTCCTAGAGTTCTATATTTCTACATAGTTGAATTATTTTATCATGCTGTTGCTGGGGAATATGACTAACATTTTTGAAGCTACTAATTTTATGTCGAGCTTTAAAGTCCATAATTGTTATCTTCGGGAAATATTATTTGACCTACAGTATGTCCAAATCAATTTAATAAAATCACTTTATAACAGGGTCTGTGTTTGACATGTAGTTGTGTGAATTCAGTGGTCATTGTGTGTGTGTGTGCAAGGTGAAAGTGTGGGAAGGTGTCGAGGGGGTTACTTGCGCATCATGCCTAGGGTAACCATACAATTTATTGTCCAAACTGGGACCCTCGAGAGTAGAGGGGGGTGCCATTAATCCCTATATTAGGACAGCAGGCCCAAACTGGGGCAGTCCGAGGCAGAGCACAGTGCGAGGGATCCTGGCAGGGATGCCAAACTAGTCTGGCAACAAATGACCAGATTGGATCAGGAATAATTCAAATAGGAGTAGCAAGGTTTGTGGTAAACTGGAGGAAGCATGTCGTACTGGAAGAGGGCAGCTTCTGCTCAGCTGTAGGCCAGTGGAGCACAGGCCTAAGGTTCCCTTACGATTTGCTCTTTCAGAGAAAACAATCTAGATTTTTACATAAAATTTATTTTAAAATATTGGCAACTAACTCATGTTCCCTGTCTGACCCCTCAGGCATCTGTATTACCTGCCTGGTGCCCATAGGAATTTGACTGTGCAGACCCTGCCCTAGTCTAATGACTGTGGCCCATGCCTGTTGGATGGAGAATGCTCTTGGCTGAAGTCGTGATCAGTGTTCCATGCACGAGTCTCTGACAGTGCTCCTGGCATCTCACCAACTTTCCTAAGGACAAATATGCATTACAGTTCTGGCGCCAAGGTTGGGTGTGCCCCAAACTCACCCTTCTGATGTAAGCAGGGTGGGATTGGGTAGCTGGTAAAGAAAAGTCATGAGTGGGCTTAAATGCCACTCACTCCTGGTATCTGCTAGGGTTTAGGGTAAGAGTGAAGTCAAGGATGACTAGTGAGTTTCTAACTTGTGCCCAAGTAAATGGCACATTTCACCTTTAAGACAGGAAGAACTCAATCAGACCAGAGAGTCCAGCGTGCAGGCAGTCTGCTGGATGAGAGTGCAAGTGCCCAGACCCATGGCTGTTCACTGGTCATCTCGAGGAAGTTGTAGAGGGAGGGACTCCTTTGTGTTCAGTGAGTTTGGACACAGTGCCTTCCATAGAACCTTCCAGCTATTGGTGCTATTTTTCTAAAAAGCTTAAAATTATTTATCATGCAATTTATTCTGTACAATTTGCTGCTCTTCTCAGAAACTTAACGAAATAGGTGGATGGAAAGTAAGCAGATGGAAAAAGTACTCAGTGGTAAAATCAGATGCCTGGAGAAGAAGTGAGAAAGAGTTTGATACCACTAGATGGCAAGAGCCCCATGCTGAGTTAAGATATATGATCAGAGGAGGGAAAAGGGATTAGGAAACGTGAATGCAATATTACCCTTCTCCAAACCTCAGGTTTCTCATTTTTAAAGTGGTTTTGAAAATACTTAGACAGTTGGGAGAGCTAAGTATATATGAAGTGCCTATCGTTTAACAGAAAAAGGTGGTGGTGTTAATCCCAGTTGCCTATTGAGGAAGGTGTTATTTGGAGTTCTTTTTGTTCTGCTGAGCACTGTGTGGATTTGGGTGTCCAAATTTGAGGGTAGGACCTGGAGAAAGCTGATTTGCTCCATGTAATAAGACGGTGAAGAAGTTGAATCTCCTGGGGTAAGTTTGGGACAAAGAAGTAAAGAATTGGAAAGGGAGTTGAAGAGAGCAAACCCAACAGAGTAGGGTGATAGAAAGTTGCACACTTTTATATATGAACCCTCATGACTATAAAATCTTTCCCTAGAGTCATGAGATGCTTGATATGAATGGATTGTTTATAAAAACAAGTGAAAGGACTCAGTACTGTGTACAAGCTGAAATGGGGCCAGAAGAGGGTGGCCACAAGAGTATATGCTCCAAGGAATTTGCAGAACTCTTTCAGAGAGCCCATGCTGTTACAGGCCGTGGAATTAGATTTGCACCAAGCTTACCCAGATCCCTAAAGGGCAGAGAGGCCTCTAGATCTCTGTTACCACTCTAAGGTGTATAAGGTAAGATAATTTTTATGATCATAAGTAAATTAAAACTTAGAAATTATTGTTTTTTTTTTATCATCCCCATATTATATTTTAAAGTATTAACAGGTACATGAACAAATCCAAAGATCCCAGGACCTTGTGCTATATATGTCAGCAAGAACTTGGCATAAATTTCAAAGGAAGATGGCATTTATACCAAAGCTATTTTATTTTTCAGATCTTATGCATATGCAAATAAAATACATTTTTAGAGTAAACTAACAGCGTATATTTTTTCTTAATTTTATTTGTAGATGAAATTATACACACTATATATTATGTGTCTTGTGTGTGCCCTGCCAGGTACACTTCCTAAATGCTGCTTCTGGAAATGGTTTCACTCAAGAGACTTCCTTTTCCTCCTCCTTTCAGTTTTTTCCTGGCTCTTGTCCTCATCTTCTCTGTATCATGAATTATGGTGGAAGCACTGTATTTACAGAGTTATTAAACCTGGGCTTTGTTAGTGCACTTCAGGAAGGTCTAGAACCTTCTTAAAATTGTATGGAAACTTGTATGTCTGTGGGTTTATGCATTTTTGTAGGAAGGAGAATTTCATTAATAAGTTCATGACTCTGATAGATAAAGACCACAGATGGAGGAAAGCCATCTGATCCAGCCTCACAGTTACTCACTGTGCAGTACCTTGGGCCGAGGGGGTGATGTCTGAGTTCAGAACAGTGGTGGGTCATGAGAATGAGTGGAAATTGATGGGCATGACAACTGAAAAGAAAAATAATGGTATGCTGTGGTGTGTAAAAAGAGCAGAAAGGACATTGGCATAAAATAAAAAGACACATGTGCATGTGTTTTTACACTGGGTTCACCGTATAAGCTGTGCTGTGGGATAATGTGATGTGCTTAAGAGAGAAGTTCTGTGAACCAATTATTAAAGTTTGTAGGTGGTGACAGGAAAGCGTATCAAAGGGGACTGGCTGGAAGTTGAAAGAATTGACTATATAAATGAATAGAAAACTCTGGACCTAAAACTGATGTCTGTCTCCTGGCTGCAGAGGAGTCATTTCTCACCATAAAATGACGATGCCGTCCCCAGTGCTGGGGTGGGTTGTTTTAAGGTTCTCAAATCTATTCCTATCACTTGGTATTTTGTTCTTCCACGTATAATTTCTATGTCCCACCTCACGTGCCTGGAGTACAAAGTTAGGGTAACATCTCTTATTAAATGTTTAAGCCAGTCATCTTGAAGCTTCCTCCTGACTGTCCTCAAAATGTCTTTTTAACCCCTGGTACTCATCCATCCCTATGGGCCCTCCCTCCTCCTTTTCTGAGGTAAGAACAAGATCCACAGGGACTTAGTCCAAAGGATAAATCCTCTTTCTAAGGTCCTGTGGAGAAAGCTGGAGATTTTGCTTGGTATGCCAGCAGGCCATACTTCCTGTAGCTATTGTTGCCTGCCAGTATTACTGTTAAAAACAGGTAGAGTTTGGAAAGGGCTGTGGATTCTCTATACATTGCTTATCAAGAGAGCTTATTTGATCCAGTAAATGGCAGGAAAAGAAACAACAAGAAAGTATAAAATAAGATGGCAAAAGTAAATTCAAATATACAATAAATGTGAGTAGCTTAAATTCTGCTATTGACAGACATTTTCAAGTTGAATTAAAATGTGTATGTGCTGATTACAAGAGACTACAAATTGAAGAGACACAAAAGGTTGAAAATAAAAAAGGGTGGAAAACACTTTAAGAAAATGTTGACAAAAAGAAAACAAGCAGTAGTATTATTGATAAAAATAGAACTCAAGGTTAAAAGCTCAGATGGATAAAAGTATTTTTATACTTATGAAAGGAATAATTCATCAAGAAGATAAAGTAGTCACTCAAGTAGTACCTCTTTGTGGCTAACAACATAGCCTTGAAAGATAGATTATGGTTTTAGGAGTACAGTGAGTAATCACGTAACTCCCAGTCACAGCAGGATATGTTAATCCTCATCTCTCAGAAATCTGCACATCAACCAGACAAAGAAAGAAGGATCTAGCTATTTGAAAAGCATCATTAACAAACTTACTGGTCTACTAGCTGCAAATGAACTTTGTGCCAACAAACCCTCTTGGAACACTCGCAAAAATCCATGTTTTATGCCAGAATATCTCACCAAATTCCAAAATGCAGAAATCCCAGAGGCAGCATTCTCTGACTAGAATGTAATAAAAATTGGAGTTACTGAGAAATGTAAGACAAAAAAAATCCCATCCACTTAGAAATTTAAAAAACAAAAACTAAGTTACAGCTCAAGAGGAAATGACAAATTCATGCTTCTTAGAGATGGGTGGCATTGAGAGCATCACAGAGCACATCCTGCTGGACAGGATCAAGGGGACACATGTTTTACAGTCTTAAATGTGTTCATTAGATAAGAAATACTAAAAATAAACCAAGCTGTCAAGTTAAGCTGGAAAAAAATAAAGAATGCAAAATTTTTTTATTTTATTGAATGGCTTTGGGGCCTTTATTGAGAAAATATACTCCTGTGTCTTTACCTGTTAATGTACGGAGTGGTTTTGAAAATTAAGGATAAAATCATTTTGGGTCATAGATCATGTCCCTCTTCTTTTGGCAAGTTTTTGAAGTTATGCATGTATAATCTTAAAGAGATTGTTCTGTTATGCTT